>NW_006159508.1:2948703-2998820 GCF_000334495.1 Tupaia belangeri chinensis
GGGAAAGGATTTGAAGCTAATAAGAACCCAATGACCTTTAGCAAGTTGTCCCTGCTGTAGCTTTCACCAGCCTGTCTTTTTTGAGTGTTACACAGAAGAATAATTAAGGTGTATTTTCTGAAATCTTTAATGACATGTCTTGCAGACCTTGTTAAAAACTGTCCAAGGTTAAGTAATTTGTTTCTTATCTGTGTTTTTACTAGACTCCTGTTCATTGTGTCTACTAGTAGGTAGTCCTCATCACAAATAACTTAATTTCTTTTGTAAAGAGTCAGAGGAAACATACAGAAGTTAAACCTATTTAAACACCTGGTATGCTGATTGCTAATGGAATGAAACTAGCATGAACATACTTATGTGAATATCATTTTTTGTTTGTATGACTTAAACATTTCCAATCAACCAGTTCTTTAATTCTAACGAAATTTAGATATTTAGAATTACGTTATTATTTGTCCTAAGTTTTTCCCTTTGGATGTTGGATACAAATAAACACCCCTGGAAAGTGAAAAAAATACAAATTCCTTCTGATACGTAATGCTACAGAATCTCGAAATCATGAAAAACCAGTATCGAAAGGTAATTGAACTGCAGATATGTAACTGGAAATGATGTTTCTGTGGTGCTGAGCTTCTCTGAAATTCAGATTAACTGCTTGGGCAGTTTACCGGAGATAACTTGGAAATATAGAAGCTCTCCTATCTCAGACCCACACACATGTCAGTAATGGATTATTACAGGGTTTAAAAGCACTTTGACTTGGACTAATTAGACAGGCACGTGACAGGTCACTTTGTAGAGTGTGGGGAATCTTATTGACCAAAAATACTGGTTCCCATCTTAAACACAGGAAACCTCTGTAGTGCTGATCTGGTTTTCAGAAGATCAGAAAGGAGTTCGTTGCAAATGTATATTTTCAGCTGCTGAACAGTACACAAGTGCTGAAACCAGTGAAATAATAAGAGATTACTATCTATTCAGATGACAGACCTTGTGCCAAATTCTTTTATATTACTTTATATCTTTGCAAGAGTGTAACAAAGTGTTATTAACATCTCCTTGGCAGACAGGAAACCAAGACCCTAGTTTTAATCACTTGTGATAGAATTGGGATTTGAACTCAGGTCTGTGGTTCCAAACTTTTCCCTTTTCTCTACCTCACTAGTGCTCTTTGAGCTTATAGCATAGCTTAGAAGAATTGTAAGGAAGGTGTACCTTGATGGTTAAATCATTGGCTGACATTTTAAAAGCATATACTTTTTTATTTTTTATTTTTTTTTATTAGAGAGATGTTTTGGGACAGGCAGGTAGCGTGGTGGTCAGGAGCACTGGACTCCCACATGGCCAACCATGGTTTGAGTTCCAGATGAGGTGGCTTACTTTCTCCTTTCCTCTCTCTCTCTCTCTCTCTCTCTCTCGTTCTCTAACTCTGTCTCTGATAAAAATAAACAAACAGATAACTTAGTAACAATAATATTTTAGAGAGAGGTTTTGCTGTAGCGCACGTGCACTCACCAGAAAGACAAAGAGACAGCGAGAAATCATCCCCTAGGGGAGATGGCCACTCCATAGTCCCTTCTCCATTCTCCTCTTGGGGTTTTGGGCATGTGTGCTCGTGCCTGAGTTTTAAGCCACCAGGTCTGAGAAAGCAAATACTTTTATACAAGGGTGTTAAATCTAACTAGAATGTAAGACTAGAGGAATTTGAATCATGAATACTATCAGTTGGATAGATGAAATGATGAAAATGAAAAATTGGTCTGATTTAAACTCACTGAAACTATTTTTTTAACATTTATATAGCTGCGAAGTCATCATTGCCAAACTTGAAAAGTTACTTAAGTGACTTAACTTAAAGTTTTAAGCTGTTTCCTCTTGGAGTTGTGAGTAGAAAACACTGTATAAGGGACAGTGATGTGACAGTTAAGTAAGGAGTGCTAGGGAATTGCTTAGTATCCAGGAGAGATGTAGGCTAGTATTCATTGTGTAACTCCTGTCCTCGGTCTCACATCTAGTTGGGGTCTGTTTTTCTTAGGAAACATTCTCATTTATTTTTCTTTTTGCCTTGGGGTAATGAATATCTAGCTATATTACTGTCTAAAATGGAAAATTCATAAAATAGCTATTAAGATTATTGTCACTATGGCTAGCAGTTCATGTGGTTGTTAAGGGCACCGGCTTCCCACATGGCTGACCACAGTTCAAGTCCTGAATCTGGCAGCTTGCTTTCTCTCTCTCTCTCTCTTTCTCTCTCTCTCTCTCTCTGGTCAAATTTAAAATAATAATAATAATAGCAAATAGAATCAAATAAATAAATAACTCTTTAAAAAAAAAAGATTATTGTCACTGACCTTAAGCCTGAAAAAAAATCAGACTTAGGACCAGGAATTGTTTTTTGTGTAATGCAGTATATGTCCAAATTGTGCAGAAAAAGTGACTAGTAAAAAGGGTAAAGATACCTTTGTGCCCTTGCCTAGATAGCTTCTACATCACGTAACCAAGAATAAGCAGTGTGATTAAACTCTCAGTGATAAATACAATCGTCATTTTAAAAGAATGTATTACTAGCTTAATTTTTAAGAGAAAAAGATTAAATACATAGCTCTGAGTGGACAAGTTCTTCCTTAACTTGCTAATGCTCACGTAGGACTAAGATATTATTATTTTTAAAGGTTTTTGCGACAGGGCGTGTACTCACCAGAGAGAGGGAAAGCAAGGAATCACCCCCCACACCATGGTCCCCTTTGCCTCTTTCTTTCTCTTCCTGGGGTTTTGGGTATACATGCGCCCAGCATGATTTTTGTCAAGCCTTTGGGTCTGGGACTTGAACCATGGTTGGCCATGTGGAGTCTAGCACCTTAACCACCATGCCACTTGCTGACCCTAGAACTAAGGTTTTGGTGTTTGTGTTTTGTTTTGTTTTGTTTTGTTTTGTTTTGGTGTGTGGTGTTTTTTTTTTTTTTTTCTTTTTTTTAAGGGATTTTTGCCTTAGGGCATGTACTCTCACTGGAGCGGGAGAAAGAGAGATGGGGACAGTGAGAAATCACCTCTCCCTCCAGGGGCATGGTCATGCCACAATCCCTTCTCCTCCATTCTCCTCCTGGGATCTTGGGCGTGCATACACATACACCCGAAGTGATTTTCAAGCCACCAAGTCCAGGACTCGAACTGCAGTCAGCCATATTGGAGTCTAGCAACATAACCACTACACCATCCCAGGACTAAGATGATTTTTAACAGCTTTGAGATATAACTCGTGAAGTTTACCATGAAGTTCACTGATTTAAAGTAGGGGAGAAATTACAAACCTACACCAGACACACAGTGACTTAACATTATGAACGAATATGTAAGGGGTCTTCAAGGAAGTTCATGAAAAATGCATATTTTGAAAAACTGTGCAAGGATTTCTAAATTTTTTGTACCAAAACAAACTAGTACTTCAATTCTGTTTTTTCATGAGCCTTTCTGAAGTCTCTTTTATATTCATTGACGGATTTTAAGGTTCTTTCCAGCTTAGAAATCTTATTCTTTTTGCTACTGAATAAATCAATACAGTGTAATTTTATAAAGTCATTAAGATGGTACTTATTACCTCTTGGCATTTGTCCAACAAATCTGATTAGCATAAATATATGGCCAAAGATTTCCCCTCTGATACTCAACAGTTACATTAGAAAGGTCCATTAGGCCATACAGAGGCCCAATAATAATCACAAATTACCCTAAAGCAGAGACTTGGTTCCAATGTATATGCTCTAGAGTAGAATAAGAATACAATTAGAAGGCCAACAGGTGGCATGGTAGTTAAGGCACTGGACTCCTATATAACCAGCCACAGTTTGAGTCCTGGACCTGGTAGCTTGCTTTTTCACTCCCCACCCCCACCCCCGTCTCTTTCTCTGGTGAATACATGTGCCCTGTAGCAAATTCAAAAATAATAATAATTTTTAAAATAAATAAAAATCCTTTAAAATAAAAACATAAAAAGAATGCAATCAGGGCCAGCCCTGAAGCAAGGGAATTAGATCCCATATGGCTGGCCACTGTTTGAATCCCAGCGACTTGAACTGCATGCCTAAAACCTGCCAGGAAAGAGGAATGGAAGAAAAGGGATTGCAACATAACCACAGTGCATCAAGGAGTACTTTCTCTCTCACGTTTTCTTTTTCTCTTCCTCTCTGAATTCATGTGCCCTATGCCAATTAAAAAATATTTAAAGGGCCAGCAGACGGCATAGTGGTTAAGGAGCTGGACTCCCACATGGCTGATCATGGTTAGAGTCCCAGACCTGGTGGGCTGAAAATCATGCCAGGCATGTGTGTGCCCAAATTCTCGAGAGGAGACTGGAGGAGAAAGGATTGCAATATGGCCACCTCCCCCAGGGGGTAATTTCTCACTTTCTCATTGTCTCCTGTGAGCGCATGTGCCCTATGGCAAAAATCCTTTTAAAAAAAATTGCATACAGTTAAACCCAGTAGAAACATGAAAATTTATTTATTTGTTAAAAACTCCCTTTGACTAGAAGGTTTGTTGTTAGGGACAGAGCTTCTGAGCTCACAGGTCTTACTCAGAAAGCTGGGAACTCAGATCCTTGCTTGTGGTCCACATGGAAGTTGTGTGCGTTTCTGTATTCCTGATAGAGCACGTGTGTGCACAAGTGACAGAGAAGAGCACCCTCCACAGCATACGGTCAGGCCATGATCTCCAGCCCAGCAGATCGTGGGACTCATGTATGAGCTGGGTGTGCTTCAGAGCAAGAGGGCCAGGGATTCGAACCACGGTCAGCACGTGGAAACTGGCTCCACTTGAGCAGTGTGTTACTGCTGCACCACGAAGCCAGCCCTGTTGCTTACTAACAGTTAATAACAGAAGTCTTGTTGTTACATGTTTGCCAAAATATAGAATTAATCTCTAATATATGTAAGTAAAAAAGAAAAGAAAAGTAGGCATTTTGGGTTTTTTTCCTTCTTTTTTGATAGCCTTTATCCCTAATCAGTAAATGATTAAGAGCTTTCGTTTTCTTTCTTTTTTTTTTTTTTTTTCTTTTTTTGGAGAGGTGTTTGCTATAGGGCGCTTGTGCTCACCAGACAGACAGAGAGAGACAGAAAGCAGGAAATCACCCCCCAGGGGGGATGATCACGCTGCAATCCCTCTCCTCCATTCTCCTCTGAGGATCTTGGGCACGCACGCACACGCGCCCGGCGTGAGTTTAAGCCACCGGGTCCAGAACTTGAACCGCGGTTGACCACGTGGGAGTCCAGTGACATAGCCATTACGCTAACTGCTGGTCCCAGAGCTTTCATTTTCTAACATGTGTTCTACCAACAGACATTCTCGGATTTTATTACTTTATGTGGGAATTTCCAAAAAAGATAAAATTGTATGTACTTTTCCTAAGAAGATTAAGCTGTCTTGGAAATGGTCTTAAAACAGTATCAGCTGAGGCTTCCGCAAGATAAGAAAAATGATGATAATTTTTAAGTGCGTAAGAGAGTTTAATATAGTTCTCATAAACTCATTAACAACCTGAAGCTGATACTTACAAGGTAGTTCTGTTATTCAGTCTGAATTGGAATATCATTTTGTTCCCTTACTCTGAAAAGGCAATTCACTTGGCATCAACTTTGATATTTCTTGGCCCAAGGAAGTTTCACAGTTCTAGCCATAAAAATGTGTTAGTAAATTATATTCTCAGAAGAAACCCGTAATTTGTGGGTACTATCCAATTGTGATAAAGTGTGTTTCTTAGGTACTTTTTTACAAAAAGAAGTTTTTTAAGTTTATTTCTTCTATGAGAGAGAGAAGTAAAGAGAGAAAGAGACACCCCCAGTAGGGTCTTCATGTCACGATGCAGCGCATCTCAGGCCTGGATCCCAGGCACTTGTGTGCATCCAGCATGCTCAGGGAGTCTGGGACTTGAACCCAGGACCATTTCTATGTGGATCCCGTTGTACTACTGGTGTGCCACAACCTGGCCTATTACATACTTTCCAAAATGGAAACGATGAGTAAACACAGCAGCATATGGCCTCAGAGTGCCAATTTCCTCATATGTAGAAGTAGTTTCTCTTACCTGATTCAATGACAGAATTTATGAATTAGGTTAGCTGCTTAGAAATTTCAGCCAATAGCTCACATGCTGCTAAAATTCATTCATGAACATGTTTATAATTAGAATTTCATCAATAGGTAAAGGGCTGGGATCTTTTTTAGTCTCGTGTTCTACCTTGAATACACTAAGGCACATATGCACAGTGACTAAGGCTTTTTTGTTTTTTATTTATTTATTTTTAATTCTTTCAAGCCCTTTCCTCACTCCTAGATCTTTCTTTCAACCTAAAGGGTTAGGAATGGTCCTCTTTCAGATCTTAATTATTAATAGTTGTTAATAGTGGGCCAGCCGGTGGTATGGTGGTTAAGGCCAGTGGTTTGGGACCAGCAAATGGGTGGGTAATGATTACATTGCTGGACTTCCACATAATCAGCCTTACTTCAGTCCCAGACCTGCAGCTAAAAACTCATGTAGGACGGATGCATGTGTGTGCATGCCCAAAATCATGAGCTTGAGGTGAAGGGATTGTGGTGTGGCCATCCCCCCTGGGGAGTGATTTCTCGCTTTATATCTGTGTCTCTGTCTTGTCTGAGCACATGTTCTCTGTAGCAAAAATCTCTGGCTTAAAACAAACAGTGGTTTTATTTTCTTTCTACTATTAAATACCTCTTGCTAAAACTTGGTTTTTGTTATGTTAAAGACTTACTTTAAATGTGTTTATTCACTTTACAAATATTTATTCAGTGCCTACTCTGATCCAAGCAGTACTCAACTGCAACTCTTCCAGCCAAGGATTCGTGCTGCTGTCTGTCACGGTCCCCCTCTGTTATCCGGCCTCCTCTATCCTAGTCTCATCTTTGCCTTCTCTCTCCGGTCTCCCCATGCTCTTCTGAAGCATCACTGCCTTCAAGTACTCTTAGGAAAGGTCTGATTAGTCTTTTATAATGCAGATTTAAATCAGTTTTATCTTTCAAGAGGCTTTTGCATTTTGACTTGTGTAATGAAAACTCTTTCAAAGAATTTAGAGCTTCTCTTTGCAAATGTTGAAGGTACTGGAGAGGCGGAGTGCCCCCTGCTGGTTCCTTTGAAATGATCCCAAACGTATCCCTCCTGCTTTCATGGTGTCCATGGCCCTTCCTACTCAGTAAGGCTGCTACTCCTCTTGCCTAAATTGCCTGTATTTTCCCTCAGTGTTCAGCTCTACCCACAATCCACATCTTCCTTAAAGATGGACTTTTTCCTGCCTACTAGCATTTCCTTCTGTGAGTTTCCTCATTAAATATAGTCCTTTTCCCTGACTCAGTTTATCATCAGACTTACCTATTGCCATCCTGTTACCTTATTTTCTATAAGATGCCTCACAAAGAGGCACAGTTGGTCTTCAGTGAATACCTGAATGGAATGAGGGGGCAGCCAGTGGCCCGGTGTCCCACCTTTACATCCTGAGGCCTCCCTGAACATAGCAGCCCCACGCCCATCACCCAGCAGGCTGAGGCTGGGGCGGAGCACGGCGTGAAGACTCTGTGAGGGATACACGTGTAGCTCTCTCTCTTTGTTCTTTCTCTCATGGGAGAAATAAACAGAAATAACATACCTAGGCCTGTACAAGTTTACATGTCGTATCTAACAGCATTTTGCAAAATGAACCCATACTTAAGGGCTACCATAGAATTTTTATTTTTATTTATTTATTTTTTGACTAGAGAGGGACAGAATGACATGACGATTAAGGCAGTGGACTCCCGCATAGCCAGCCAACCACGATTCAAGACCCAAACCTGGTGGCTTGCTTTCTCACTTTCTCTCTTTCTCTGTCTCTTTGGTGAAGTCAAAAATAATCATGATGATGATGATGAGTGAAATTAAAATATTTTTTAAAAAATAGTAAGACGGAGCCAGTGGGTGCTATGGTAGTTAAGGTTCTGGACTCCCACTTGGCTGGCTGCAGTGTGAATCCTGGACCTGGCAGCTTGAAAATCATGCCGGGAGCATGTGTGCCGCCCAAAATCCCAGGAAGGGAATGGAGATGGAATTACTAGGTGACCATCCTCCCTGGGAAGTGATTTCTCACTTTCCCTCTCACTGTCTCTGCCTCATAAATACATGCACTCTTTGGCAAAAACCTAAAAAAAAAAAAAAAAAAAATTTAAAAACATGAAGAAATAGTCACAACCTTTTTTTTTTCCTTTAAATGGTAATATCTGAAGAAAATTTTGACATTTACTTCCTAACAGGTGGTTCGTTCTGGATGCAGAAACCAGGGACCTAGTGTCTATCCACACGGATGGGAATGAACAGCTTTCTGTGATGCGCTACACAGTGGGTAAGCTAGCCCCCCTTCCCATCCTGGTGCTCACAGCGCCTGCACTAGACTTGCATAAAGCCGACTCCTTTTGTCTCTATTCTTCAGCCTTGTTAAGTGTTAAATTCTGCTAGAAACTGCAAAGATAAGCAGCATTCTACATCATTAAGCAAATATAAATTTAGAATGAACTCTTACAACTGCTATTTGCAGTTGAAAGCAGAATCAAGTGCAATCAGATTCCTTTTTTTTTTTTTTCAGAACTATACATGCTTGGGCTTTTGAATAGGTGCTGGGTTGAATGTTACCCCCTAGTCAGCAACCTTTTTTTTGTAAATATGAGAATATAAAAAATTACAGGGGCTGGCAGGTGGCATGGTAGTTGGGGCGCTGGGCTCCCACGTGGCTGACCACAGTTTGAGTCCAGGACCTGGAGGCTCGTGCATGCACTCGTGAGTGCTGTCATCAGATTACAGAATAATGATAAATAAAATTAAATAATTCTTGGGGGGGGTGTTACAGTAATGTTCAAATAGGCAAGTTTTACGGGCCCTTCAAGCCCATTAGAATCTAGTTACTGGTGACACAGTAATGATTGGTTTGTTAATTAGGTAAACTACTCAGGGATTGTTGTAAGAATTTGATAAATTTGTTAAATTTGTTCATTTGAATAATTCCTTGTGCTTTATTTAGAATGTTAATTAAGTTTCCATAATTACATTCCAGTTACCTTCCCATTACTAATGTGGTTTTGATTCACACCATTCTTCCCTGGAGTTAGTCTGACATCTTATATTTGAAAATTTATTCCTATAGCTGTTGGATCAGCATGGGGTCCAAAGGATATTTTTGATCACGCTCAGCTGTTTCAGTGGAAGCAACAGAGAGCAGAATACTGTTCTCCGAACTGAAGAAAGAAAACACTAGTGCTTCAAGCTGCATGCCTAGAGTCATATCAAAACAGAAGAGCTTTTCTGTTTTGTTGTTTTTTTGTTTTTTGGGGTTTTTTTAGTGTTGTGGTAGCAAATAACATAACAATTCAAATCCAAAAAGCAACCATGCATAGTGGCATGTGCTTAGAGTCCCAGCTACCAGGAACCTGAGGCAAGAGGAGTGTGAGCTCAAAGCCAGCCTGGGCAGCATAGCAAGACCCTGTCTGTAGAATAAGAAAACAAAAACCCAAAGATCAAATGGCCTTTATTGACCATTTGTTACATCCTTAGTACTGTGGTAAATACAATGGAGGAGACCATAGAATAAGAACATGGCCCCTTCCCAGGGAACCTCCCGAGTAATCAGAGACCATGTGTGCTAGCTGAACTACGCCATACACACTCAGCTTGTCACAGGAACACTGTGGACGGTACCCAGAAGGTAGGGGCACCTATGCGCCAGTTCTTGGCTAGCTAGGAGATAAGGGTAGCGTCCAGAGCCTGTGAGCATCTCAAAGTAGGGACTGTGTATGACTAGGGGCCATCCATTTTTCACGTGGGGTTAGTGAGTGGAGGATTCATTCATTAAGCACCCAATGACAGTTAAATTGATGAGATTTAAGATTTGTAAAAGATCATTTAGTGTAGGTTCGGGAAAAGAACAATAAATACATCTCCAGATGTTCTCCAGTCAGCATTTCTCCCTGCGTTATTCTAGATGGTACCTTGCTGGCCGTGGGATCTCATGACAACTTTATTTACCTCTATGCGGTCTCGGAAAATGGAAGGAAGTACAGCCGATATGGAAAGTGCACTGTAAGTAGTGAAGTAATAAGTTACAGGGTTAGTGGGAGAGCCGGCTGGTGGTGTGATGTTTAAGGTGCTAGATTCCCACATGGCTGACCATGGTTCAAGTCCCAGACCTGATAGCTTGCTTTCTCAATTTCCCTCTTCCTCACTCTCTGTGTCTCTCTGTTCAATTAAGATAATGATGATTATAACAAATAAAATGAAAATAACTTAAAAGATCTGTGGGAAATGTTCCAGTTAGAAAGTTCAATGTTTACACTGATGTTGCCATTGCTTTCTGTTGTTAGCTGCTTTAATCTTTAACCTGTTTTTGAAAATAGACTACCTGACAACAAACCTTGTAATCTCCTTTGATGAGAGGTAATTATTGGGTCATGACATATTTTCTGTTTTTCTGTGCAAAAATGCATCATGACTTTCCCAGTGACCCAGTATTTGTCTCTGACTGCCTATTTTTTTTAATAGAGGTTTTTGCCATAGGCTGTGGCACTTGCCAGAGAGACAGTGAGAGGGAAAGTGAGAGGACATCTCCCAAGGGGATGTCCACACTGCAGTCCCTTCTCCATTCTCCTCCGGGGATCTTGGGCACACACACACATGCACCCAGTGTGATTTTCAAGCCATCGGGAGTAGGAGCAGGACTCAAATTGCAGACTCCCACATGGGAATCCAGTGCCATCGCCACTACGCCCTCTGCTGGCCCCTCTCTGACTACTTTCAAGGCAGTTTCTTAAAGCTATCCCCATAGGAAACTTTTAGGATAACACTTTTTCAAAGTGGAGTAAATCCAAAATAAAAGGACATCTCACTTCTTTTGTTTTTAAATGGCCAGAGGGTGCATGTGTGTGAGAGAAACAGAGCACCCCACCCCCCACATACCCTCCAGTGAGGCCACAGTCCTTTTTCCTCTAATTCTCCAACCCCATCAGGACCCAGGCGCATGCACATGTTCTGTGCTGTAACAGCACAGCTGGTTCAGAAAAGGAACAGCACTGTGTGACGCTGGATAAACTCCCGGGGCCAGGACTCAAGCCCTGGTTGGCCACGGGGGATCCAGCTTCTGTGCAGCACTTAGCCAGTGTGCCACAGGGCTAGCCCCAAACCTCACTTTTAAGCTCAACATCCCCTGTCCCTGCCTACACCCAACACCATCCATATCACCCCTTTGCACCAACAGTACTTTTTATGGAGATTTGGCCCCACCTTAACGAGCTAACAGAAGCATGTTTATTGTGAAACATGTGTTAGCTTATTGCTAACTCAATTAGGTTATTGTAAGAGGCTGCTTAGATTGAATTTGGTAGGCATTCTGGATCCTGCTGTTGACAGGTGCTCTGCTATCTAGAGACGGTCTAGGCACTGGCAACATACCCAAGATGGGGTCCTTTGTCCTCTCAAAGCACCAGTGAGCTGAGGACTGGGGAGACAGGAAAGGTAGGTAGTGTAGTGTAGCGGTTAGGAGCACAAACTGGATTGGAATACCAGGAGCTGAACTCTTACCTTACCATGTTCAAGCTAACCTGACCTTGGGCGAGTTACTTAAACCTTCTAAAGTTTTCTCGGCCATAAAGTGAGGATAATAGTAATTTCTACTTCACAGGTTTAGGACAAGCTTATACATAGAAAGTACTTAGGATAGTGCTTGGCAGATAATGTAAGTATTCAATAAATACTATTTAAAATAGAAAATGATGTAGCCTGCGGCTGCCAGGTGGCATGGTGGTAGAGGCACTAGATTCCCACATGACCAACCATGGTTCAAGTCCTGTACTTGGCGGTTTGGTCTTTCTCTTTCTCTTCTCTCTCTCTCTCTCTGTCTCTGTCTCTCTCTGTCTCTCTCAGGTCACATTTTAAAATAATAACAAATAAAATTAAATATTTTTTAAAAGAAAATGACGTCGCTTACTATAAATGTTAGGAAATTAATTTAGGATTAACACTTCATGTGATGAATTACTGACACAAATCCTTTAACAGTCTTTATCACAAAACAAGTCGTTTGGGTATAAAATAAAAGAATTTTTTAGAAGCATGTACATCTTATAATAAGCAAAGTAAGCTTCACTGTGAGTCTGAAATTTTGCCTACTCTATGTAAGCAAAAACGAGGCCATTTACTATTAGAGGAAGGGAGACTTAATTGTTTGCTTTTCTGCACAGTTTATGCCATATGCTCGAGCCCATTAATACACTGATCGGTAAGCAACCTCAGAGTTTTAGAATTTATCCAAAATATTTTTGTTTATCCTGGCAACAATTATGAATCACTGGCAATTTATTTAAATCCATCTTTTAGTTGGTTTGTTACTTTAATGATTGTGATATAAAAATAGCAAATGTACAACATGGTCTAATGAAATGCTCCACTGAAAGGAATTTTTAGATTACTGAAGTTCACCCTACCAGGCCCCATATATTTCTAAAAATTTTTAATACTAACCTTTAAAAAAAAAAAAAAAAGAGGTTCTTACATTAAAGTGCATGCACTTACCAGGGAGAGAGAGAGACAGAAATCACCCCCCAGCAGGGATGGCCATGCCCAGTGTGTGTCTCAAGGCACAAGGTCCAAGACTCAAACTGGCATTTGGCTATGTGGGATTTAGCACCTTAACGTCCATGCCACCTGCTGCCCTAGGATGGGTTTTGTTTTGTTTTTAGCTTCCCCAGGAAATTGTTAATCAGGTGCAGACCTCTAATTCAGATGACAGTCCTCCATACAGTTAACAAAAATTTAACTGAAGGCCAGCAGGTCGTGCGATGTTTAAGGGTGCTGGACTCCTACATGGCTGACCGCAGTTCAGGCCCTGGACATGGCAGCTTGCTTGCGCTCTCTTTTTTTTCTCTCTCTCTGTCCCTCTCTGGTCAAATGAAAATGAATAAATAAGTAAAGTAAAACAAAATAATTATTAAAAAAAAATTTTAAGGGACCAGCAGTTGGCATAATGGCTATGTCGCTGGACTCCCACGTAGTCGATTGCAGTTTGAGTTCCGGACCTGGTGTCTTAAACTCACATCGGGCGCATGTGCATGCATTACCATGATCCCGAGAGGAGAATGGAGGAGTAGAGATTGCAGTAATTTCTCACTTTCTGTCTCTCTGTCTCTCTCTTTCTGGCAAGCACACGCACCCTAATTAACTCAAATATTTCTGAATGTTTTCTCCAGAGTAGGAGTCTGCATCTCATTCACTTGGGTGACTGTGGTCACCCCATTCAGCTACTTAAGGCCAGTAATGAAAGTGCTAGCTTAGAATACTTTACTGCTCCTTTTTAAGGAGATATACTAAATTTTGCTCCCAGCATTTGAAGCGAACAAAATTCAGCTTTTAGCAGTTTTCTCAATTATGACAATGTTAAATACCTAAACAGAAAAGGATCACCATTTTTCTATTTAATGTTTTAATGGGTCAGATGTCTATACTGGACCCATCTATTCTGAAGGAGTGATATGCTGGGTGACTTGCCCCCAGAAACATTCTCTGGAGATGGGAGTTTTTCTAGAGGACTTCTATATGACTGTACATACCCATACCCCTCAGCCTCTGAAGTGTGCCATGGAGAAGTGTACCTCTGAGGTTTGCTCAAGAGAATGGTACTCTTTGTGCACAACTGGTAACCAGTATCCAGCACCTTGTTCTCAAAAATGGAGTCACTCTAGAGACCAGCAGTTAGCGTAATGGCTATGTTGCTGGACTCCCACGTAGTCGACCGCGGTTCGCCTCCTGGACCCAGTGGCTTAAAACTCACGCCGGGCGCATGTGCGTGCGTGCCCAAGATCCCGAGAGGAGAATGGAAGAGAAGGGATTGCAGCGTGGCCAACTCCCCTGGGGGGTGATTTCTTGCTTTCTGTCTGTCTGGCGAGTGCACGCGCCCTATAGCAAAAACCTCTATAAAAAAAAAAAAAAAAAGGAGTCACTCTTAGTAGAGACACAGTGACTTGAACTCTAGCCTAAAAGTGTGTTATCTGTTGCGTCATCCAAGATCCAAGTTTAAGAGACTGTCATGGCACAGTGGTTAAGGCGCTATAATCCCACATGGCTGATCACTTTTCAAGTCCCAGGCCTGGCAGCTTAAAATCACACCAGCTGTGTGTACATGCATGCCCATTATCTCAGGAGGAGAAGGGATTGCTATCCCTCTAGCAGATGATTTCTCACTTTCCCTCTCACATTCTTTCTCTGTCTGTCTTTCCACCCTGCCCCGGCAAGTGCATGGGCCCTGTGGCAAAAACCTTTGAAAAAAGATATTTTTCTTTTAAAAAGGAGAGGAGAGACTGTCTTGGGCCTGCCCGGTGGCCTGGTGATTAAGGGAACCAGATCCCACATCACCAGCCTAGTGGTTTAAATTGCAGCCCCATTAGCTTGAAAGATATAGCAGGCCTGTGTACACTCATATGCAGACTCCTGCCGGGGGAGGAAATGGAGCAAGGGCTGCAGTGTGACCATGCCCTCTTAGGGAATGTGCTCTCTCTCCCTCTTGCTCCCTTTGGCAAGTGCACAAACCCTCTGGCAATTAAAAAAAGAGACAGACTGTCCCTGGAAAGTCCCTCGCACAGTAGTGCTTCTCTCTGGTGTCTGGTGGAGAGGCCAGCCGGGTTCTCCCAGGTTCCAGGTGCTTGTTGATGTTCCCTTGTGATGAGATCCCTTTAGTTCCACAGCCTTGCCAGAACTCGTTATCTTCACATACTTGTGTCTTCGGCTGCACATAAGACAGAGTCAATGGGAACTAAGGACCTACTGTGGTTCCTTTTCCGTTCTAGAGGCTTTAATACTGTTCTCTGTCCTTAAGGAATTCCAAAGAATGGGCACTCAATTAAACTGTCATTCAAAACTCTAAATGCTTTCTAACAGTTCTGTTACTCCTCAGGGACATTCCAGCTACATCACACACCTTGACTGGTCCCCAGACAACACGTATATCATGTCTAACTCGGGAGACTATGAGATACTGTACTGTAAGTACGAGTGATCCCATGCGGGCTCAGATGTGTCTGTCGGGGGCGCTAATGAACAAGGCGAATTTGAATTGTACAGAGGATGCGTGCTGGCCTCTCTAACCTGACAAAGCCTGTCTTACTCTGAGCTAAGGAGTGAGAAGCGCAGCGATGGCGTGCCTCTCAAAGAAAGTAATGAATTAATGTAATGGTGGAGGCATGCTTAGTAATAAGAAATCACTCAGTGAGATTCATGCTGCTCTGAACGGTTTTCCATTTAACAACTTTTCCTGGAGGCGGGAGGAGTAAGATGGATGGGGATTTATGCTTTTTACAAAAAGAAAAAAAAACTTTCATGGGAAACAATTTGTAGTTCTATAAACCTGTTCTGTTAAAAACGTTTCCTTTTTAAATGTGTCTAAATGTTTTGCAGTGTATGGATTATAAACACAAGTAAACCTACTAGTTTGATTTGAGATGTACCTTCAGATACTGTGTATACAAGCTCTATGATTATATTTCCTGTCTCTAAATTTAAAGGGAACATTCCAGAAGGCTGCAAATTAATCAGGAACCGGTCGGAGTGTAAGGACATTGATTGGACGACTTACACCTGTGTGCTAGGCTTCCAGGTCTTTGGTAAGGACTGATACCTCATGTGAAGAGGCTTCTGAAGGGGCTTTATCGATACTTGCTTAAATCTGTAAGTTCAAAATTGTGCGTTCTTAATGTTATCACTATTAATATCAAATTCTGAGAAATTGAATATATTAGGATCGAACCAGTATAGGTTTGTTTTCTGCAAAATCCAGGATGTTGGTCCCCAGTATATAAAAGACCGTTAAACGGGAAGCACTATACGGTAATACAGGTGCCTTCCTTTTCTTCTCCCAAGTGATATTGAAGTTCTTCTATTTGTGAAGATGTATTTAAAATAGCAGCATTATTGAGATATCATCCACATACCATACTCCTATTTGAGTACAGTTCAGTTTTTCATGCATGCAGAATTTTACACCCAGCGCCATGGTCTAATTTTAGATCACCACCCTACCAAGAAGTCCTGTACCCATTAACAACACTCCCCACCTCAGCCTTCCTGTGTCCCTCCAGCAGCCACTAAGATACTTTATCGATTCGCCTGTGCTGGATGGATAGTTCACATAAATGACATAAAATAATATATGATCCATTGAGACTGGCTTCTTTCATTTAGCGTAGCATTTTTAAGGTAGCATGTATCAATACTCCATTCTTTCTGTGGCTTAGTAGTAGCCCACTGTACGGACATACACCACACTCATTCCTCAGCCGGGTTCCCACTTTCCGGCTGTTAGGAATGATGCTGCTATAAACAATCACGTGCACATTTCTGTGTGGACATGTTTACACCTCCCTTGGGTACATACCTAGGAGCAGACCTGCACCTTGCTATACCTGGAACTGGTAAGTCCTCCTCCGCCTACCACTGAGGTGAAGCAAGCTGAAACTGAAATAAATGATTAGCACCACCTGCTGGCTACTCTGAATACTGTTGCATCTTGTAGCTATTTTGGTTTATCTTTATCATTAAATTTTTAATAAAACCTGTAATCATTTGAATGAAAAATAGTGTTTGACCTACCAAGAAATCCGTAATGGAAAATATTAGCTGTGAATTTGAATGTACATAAAAGTTTATCTGATTTTTAACTCAAACAAGAATGTAGCACCACATTTATATTTTGGGGCTAACGTTTCTATCCCGTGTGTTTCCGTATCTAAGGGGTCTGGCCAGAAGGATCCGACGGGACAGATATCAATGCACTGGTGCGCTCCCACAACAGGAGGGTGATAGCTGTTGCTGACGACTTCTGTAAAGTCCACCTGTTTCAGTATCCCTGCTCTAAAGCAAAGGTAACTAACTCAATTCAACAGACGAGTGGTTTTGGACCTTCTACCTGGGGATTCTTTTGTGACAGTGGAAAGGAAAGATTTGTAGGTTTACAGGTTATGCTCCGTACACAAAATAGGCCCATCACGAGCATCCACGCTGGCTTTACCGTCATCTCCTTCCTTGTTCAGGCTGAGAAGACCACTGCACACGCGGCACCGAGGTGTCTTAGTTAGTCCTCTTTGTTTATTGTCTAGTTGTTCACTTTGATGGGGTTTTTTTGTTCAGTTTCGTTTTGTTTTTGGAGAGGTTTTTGCTATAGGGCATGTGCGCTCACCGAAAAGACAGACAGACAGAGGGAGAGAGACAGAAAGCAAAAAATCACCACCATCACCCCCAAGTGGGGTGGCCACACTGCAATCCCTTCTCCTCCATTCTCCTCTCGGGATCTTGGGCACACATGCATACACGCCCAGCGTGAGTTTAAGCTACCAGGTCTCAGACTCGAACCACAGTTGACTACATGGGAGTACAGCGACATAAACTTTACACCAACTGCTGGTCTCCACTTTGATGTTTTTTGACAATTTAAAATCTCTTTTAAACGTATTATTTGTAAAATAATATCAGCTTTATAAAACTAATGCAACTATTTCCTAAATCACTTCTATTCCTGCCAATCTAGGAAACTCTTCTCCAGCCATCACAACAGAACAGTTTCTAAGTTCCAACAAGTAAACTAGCCGAGACCCGAAGACACTGGGTGGTTGTTTTTTTTTTTTTTTTAACATATAGTATAAAAGTATAGATATCCAATTATTTTGTTTCTCCTATGTAAAGAGATATTTAAAGATTACTGCTAACTTCATTCCTCAGATTGGATGCCGTGTGGCTTTATCTGAATTGCCCATTTCCCACGCCCCGTACCTCCCCTGCCTAATTACGTCCATTGCTGTAGCAGGCATGTACAGAATGAGTTTGATTTTCCTTCTCATTTCTTCCATACAGGCTCCCAGTCACAAGTACAGTGCCCACAGCAGCCATGTCACCAATGTCAGTTTTACTTACAATGACAGTCACCTGATTTCAACCGGTGGAAAAGACATGAGCATCATTCAGTGGAAACTTGTGGAGAAGTTACCTTTGCCTCAGAATGAGACTGTGGCGGATACCACTCTAACCAAAGCCCCCACCTCTACCATTGAAAATGCCATCCAGTCTAATACCCCGACGCCACCACCTTCCCAGCCCTTACACGAGACAGCTGAAGAGGAAAGACTGAGTAGTTCGCCCACACTTCTGGAGAACAGCCTGGAGCAGACTGTGGAGCCGAGCGAAGACCACAGCGAGGAGCAGAGCGAAGGGGGCAGTGAAGACCTCGGTGAGCCTGTGGACGAAGACCCACCCAGTGAGACAAGGGAGGAGCAGAGTGAAGCCACTCTTCCCGAGGACCGGCAGGACGCTTCACCCCTGTCCTAACGCCTAATGGCTAATGGCTTCAGTTCAGCGTTTCCTCCCCTAACTGCGTGTGCCTGTGGCAAAGTTCAGATAACAGGATGGGCAGTGATGACGCATCACTGTCAGGCAACATTGCGGTTTCCACGTCATCTGTTGTCTTTTCTTCAGTTTCTCAAATGCAGCTGGCCTTAAAGCTTCAGGTTGGTGTGCGTTGGAAATTAACCCAACTTAATAGCAGGAGAAGATGGAAATAGGAATTATGTCTTGGAAATTACTGTGCACAAGCAGCGTGATGTAAATACTGGAAACGAAGACAGCAGACACGTTGATTGACATGGAACCCCTTGTTATTGGACACGTTTTCTTCAGGAACCATCAGACGCATCACAAACACTGTTACTCATCTGGCTCAGACCATGCTTTTTTTTCTTGATGCAGAAAAAGAAACGAGAAAAAAAAAACGAAAATGTGCTCTTATTGAGACATCCTCCCACCCCAAATGTCTGATGGAAATTTTTTAATTAAGAAAAACTTCAGTATTGCCAAGTGCAATGGTGTTGCCTTCTTGAATGCCATTTCTTACACTACCAGTATCCAGATGTGCTTGTTAGTCTACTACATAGGTGCTGCCTTTTCTAAGTCATAACGACAAACAGTCCCTTAATTTCGTGTGTACACATCTGCTTTATCCTAGAACTAAGAAAAGCATTGGTTTGTTAAAGAATTTTTGGTGTGTATTAAACCCTTGATACTCAGAAAGGATGGATTCCTTCAAGGAGTCATTCTACTGCCTGAACACACCCGGATGTTTGGCAGTCAAGTGGATGGAGGGAAATAAAACCACATGCCTTTAAAACTAAACTGTAACAGTCACCTGGATAGTTTTAGCGTAGCCTTCATCATAATCTGTTCCCTCAATAATAAGAGAACTATAAATACAGTAAGTTGAAATGATTGAATTGGTGCTTGAAATTCATTGGTTTAGTTGTAATTTTAATACAAATGAATTATACTGAGGGATAAGGTATTCAGCAAATTGCAAATTCTTTTTTACAGAAGTGTGAATAATAGTCACAGAAACTTTTTATAAAGTGCGTACTTAAAAGACTGATTATATGTGGTAATTTTTTTCTGGTGGAGTTGCCATAGCCTTGCAAGTCTAATGTGGTATCTTCTGCTATTTGGGGCAATGCATGTAGTATTATGCATTGGGAAGTTGGTTTTTTTAAGTTTTATCTGACAACTGTTTTTAAGTACATGTTCCTACTTTTAAATAATTACTGACAAATATGCATTTCCTATATATTTGTTTATACTTTGATTATAAAAATTTCTGTTTTTATTTTTTATCTTGCTGCGTTTTGATACTTTTTTTTTTGGTCAGATCATGTTTAGAAACTTTGAATGAGTTCAGAAGTCTTAAGTATGTAAGTGTTTACGTGATTGTGCCATTCCAAAGTGCATCAGAACTGTCATTCCCTTCTAGTATCTTCTCAGGAGTAATACAAATCAGGTATTTCATCATCATTTGGTAATATGAAAACTCCAGTGAACTCCCAAGGACACTTACAACATTATATTCACACGCTGTGTGGAAGGGTGTGGGTGTGTGTGAAGGGTGAGTGGACACTTACTCTGTGTGCGTGTATGTCCTATCTAGATAAGATATGCACATCGAAAATACTCAGTGTAGATCTTTGTGTGTATAGATATATGTCCGTGTATATCTCTTCTGTTTACAACGTTTCAAAAAATAAAAACCTCAAAGTAGTCCTCTTCAAAAGAAGAGAGACAAGATTCCAAGCAACCCAACTTTTTTCAGTATGTTCTGTACACAGTGATCAGAGAGCACCAGTAAGGACCAGGCGTCGTCTCCCTGCCTGTGTGCAGCGAGATGAAGTCCTCGGGTCGGCACGTGCTATTCCCCACAAGAAAACTACTAGGAGATGAACAAGCGATTGGAGAAGAGCATTTCGTTAAGAACCTGGGGAGTGCGGCTCTCTGTGATAAGCAGGGAATTTATTGGGCGACATCACTCACCTTTGGGGTTGCCATGTACAATGAGATTTATAATCGTGATACTCTTGGGTGGTAGTTTCAAAAGACACTACTAATACGCAGAAAGCGTTCCAGCTCTCTACTGCTGGCAACTACTGTTTAATGGTCAGTTCAATCTGTGATAATGGAAGTGGGTGGGATTTTGAAATTGTAGATGTTTTTAGAAAAACATGTGAATGAAAATGAATCCAAGTGTTTCATGTGAAGATGTTGAGCCATTTCTATCATGCATTCCTGTCTCATGGCAGAAAATTTTGAAGATTAAAAAATAAAACAATCAAAATGTTTCCTTTGCTTCTCAAAATGTGTCTTGACTCTCCACGTATGCTGCCAGTTTCGGCGGCATTCCAGTTATCAGAAGATACAACAGTTCAGGACAACACGTTTATCAGTGGATCCCCGTTGCCGTGGATAAAACCATTCTGGTAGTATCAAACTCCATCTCATAAAGTTAGAGGAAATTACTTCTGATTTATGCCCCCCATTTAATAAGGGAATAGCGTAGTTCTGGTTTTCCCCTATCTACACCTTCTCTCATGTTTAACACTGGGTAATCCTCATGATCCTGGTTACCTGCCTGACCCACTGCCTCTCAGGGTCAGCTTCCCTGAAGTATTGAACTCCGTAGGCCGTGGTGTTCCCTGCTTTCTTCCATCTCCCCAGTTGCTTAGTGACCCAGATCCTCTGTACCCTCACCGTAAATTGGCATCTACAATGTCTCTTTGTGAAGAACCAGTAAGTTGAGAGTGATTCCAAACATTCCCCAGTTTTACAATCATGGAAATACGGGGTTTTCATTGTCTTCAATATTCATTTTCAGTGACTGTATGTTCACAGCCACTAAGCCAATAAGAAGCTCTCCTGGGGTAGGAATGCCTTTTTCACTAATTCAGTGACAGAATGGCTAATAGGTACCCAGAACAAACTCGCTAATAGTGTGATTTTTCTTAATAAGAAATAGGGAAATTCAGAAACAACTCATCTATGGGGAAATAATTCAATTTTGGACACATTGATGTGTTATGTTCGTGTAACTTCTAGAAGGAACTAGGTTTGCAGCTTAACGCTGGAACTGAAATGAGAGGAGAGACATATTTAGAACCTATTAGGCTGAAGAGCAGGTGTGTAGGACCTGGATCGAGAACTACCACTGGAAGAGCACCTACTCCAGGCCAAGGGGGCGGCAAACCACCTGGCCCACAGTGAAGGCCCTGAGAGGAGGAACTGAAGTGAGGAGATTGACCAGCCCATGGTCATCTGACTAGGTAATGGCCAAGCCCAGACTCCATGTTAACAAGGTCTGCACTGCTGTCACTATGCTAGAAGACAGACATTGTGTAGCAACAGGGAGGAAGGGGCCAGCTCAGCAAAGCAGTAACGTACTGCCAAGGAGAGGCAGAATCCTCACGCAGTCAACCTGGAACACCCATGGGGTGTGTATTGGTGCCCAAGATCTGATGGATGGGCTGGAGAAAAAAGGATTGCAATGTGACCAGACCCTGGACAATGCTTTCTCTCACACACACACACGCGCGCGCGCGCACACACACATGCCTGACCCTGTCACTGAAACCAGGCCCTCAGAGAAGCCCCCATTGTCCAGGATACCCATTCTTGGGATCATAGAAAGGTCTCAAGGTGAGGCTGGCAGAGCCAACTGTGGTTTGAGTCCTGAACCTGGTGGCTTTCTTTCTCACTTTCTCTCTTGCTCTGTCCCTCTCTGGTCAAATTAATTCTTTTATTTTTTTAAAAGATGTAGCCCTTTGCGCAGTGACCTCCTCAGGGACTCAGGTAATGGCACTCATTTTGTAGTGATTGGGTCACCTTTTCCAAAGAAAAGGAATTTCTACTCTACCCTCACTAAGACATCCCGATGATAACCTTGAAAGCGCTGATGTAAAGAAGACAAACTTCCTGGCCAGAGCAACACAAAGCAAGCAAGCAATCCCAAATGGAGAGAAGAGGTCTCTTGGTCGCTGGAAGTGTCAACCTATTTCCTTCTGTACCTATGGTCTCTGTGGGTGACACCCTCAAGAGACCCTGACTTTCTGACTGATGCTTAGACTATACCAATCCAGAAACCAGGCAGAAGAACCGAAGGGTACCAGTTCTGTGGCTCAAAGGACACGAACATGAAGATACGGGCTCTAACAAAACCTCGGTGATCAGTGGTGGTAGGGCACAGCCCGCGACGAGGGGCCAGTCAAAGACAGCTACTACTAAACCTGCTTAACATACTAATCAGCCCTTCCGACAGCCCTCCATTCCATGTTCCATCTTGTAGATGAGGAAACGGGAACAGAGTCTG
Source organism: Tupaia belangeri chinensis (assembly GCF_000334495.1). Taxonomy (NCBI): domain Eukaryota; kingdom Metazoa; phylum Chordata; class Mammalia; order Scandentia; family Tupaiidae; genus Tupaia; species Tupaia belangeri. The sequence continues at coordinate 2,971,431 of NW_006159508.1, forward strand.
GGAACTTGCTCAGACCACACCATCAGCAGTGGCTGCGTCACAGTTTGAAAGCAGGTGTTGCTGCCTCCACAGTCCACGTGGCTAGTCCCTGGACTCTCCTGTTGTAGACACTGTAGGATAACATTTTGCTGAGAAGAATGAATGAAACTGGCTAAAACTTCTGGTAGGGGGACCAGCAGATGGCATCTAATGGTTACATCACTGGACTTCCACATAGTCCACCACCGTTCGAGTCCTGGACCTGGTGGCTTAAACCTCACGCCAGGTGTGTGTGCGTGTGTGCTCAAGATCCTGAACGGAGAACTGAGGAGAAGGGATTGCAGCGTGGCCATCCTCCCTGGGAGGGTGATTTCTCACTTTCTGTCTCTGTCTCTCTGGCAAGCCCATGTACCCTATAGCAAAAATCTCTTTTAAAAAACTGGTAGATGGAACCAGCAGGTGACGTAGTGATTAAGGCACTGGGTTCCCACATGACCAACGGCGATGCAAGTACCAGATTCAGCAGCTTCAAAGCCATGCTGGGCTTGCGTGTGTGCATGCTCAAAATGCCAAGAGGAGAAGAGGTTGCAGGGTGATCATGTCCCTGGGGAGTGATTTCTCATTTTCCCTCTGTTTCTCTCTCCAGTGAGCTCCATGGGAAAAAATAAATAAAAAAATATCTGGTAGAAAGGACTCAAGACTAGCACAAGGAAAAGCAGAGAAAGTGACTAGGATTTGGAAAAGGCAGCTTGGACCCACAGTATCACAGAGTTGAAGGCCCCCTGTGCACAAATCCTCTCCTTCCCTAGGACCCGAGCACTGGCAGGAGCTTCCAGCTGCTACTCTGTCCTGTGGCACCTGCTGTGTCCACTGCCAGCTCTCCTGCCTTCCCTGGCCGCCGTCAGTGCAGAGGTTCTCGGTTCCTGACGCTCACACCTGTCTGTGTGGAGACACTGCTCTGGGCAGTTTCCACTTCACTGATTATAGTGTGGTCACTTCTATCACCAGCCACGTGCTTTTCCCACTCTGTCCTCACTCCCCCTCTCACCCCTCCGTGGCAAGCCCCATGCGTGGCCGTAGGCTTTGATTCTGTCTCCCCTCCCCGGCAGCCGTGTAGTCATGTGGTCCTGAGAATCCATCTGCCCATTGACAGAGAACATGGGCAATTGCTGGTGCTGATGACTACGTGGGACCGGGCAGTCAGCTCCAGAGGCCGATTTTAACCCCCAACAGTGTCTGCTTTCAGCCAAGCTCACCAAGGGTGAGAAGAACTGGTGAGAAGTGAGGAAGGACTGTAGTCTAGAGCACTGTATTGTACCAAGATCGACGCCGTACATAGTTATGTAAAACATCACTATTGGGGGAAGCTGACGGAAGGCTCCTGGGACTCCACGTCGTTATTTATTTTTAATGAGAGACAAAGGAAAAGAGAGAAAGAGACAGGTATTTCTGACATAGGTATATCACAATCCTGCCCCGGTCTCCCAGTTAGCCTAGGACCGCAGGAGCACTACCACGCACCAACCTTCTTAGGCTGGGCCTCTCATGAGCCGAGACCCAGCACAGTGGCATCCTTCCACGTGTTCCCATGATCAGGGCCTATTTCTGAAACTTCCTATGGGTAATAATGATGTAAACTTTACCCTCCCTTTGTGGCAATTGTGGAGGGAAATGCCCTCACTACAGGAAGCCGTTTTGTCCTGTTCTGCTCTCGGAGAGGTCAGGTAACACTGCCAACTGGAAACGGCCTGCCCAGCCTGCCACCGCAGGGCCTGCGAGAACCCCAGCTCTGGTGTGGGCATGAGGGGACCCCAGGCCCGGGAGAGGTATCGGTCTCGGGTGTGACTACAAAGCTCGGCCTCCGGGATGGCAGGGGCAAAGATGACCTGCGAGCACGGGAACTCATCCTCAAGTTCACCCTCCCATGACGGGTGGCTGACATCGGCGAGGACTTGAGAAAGTTTGTGGAGAAACGGAACGAAGTATCAGTTTCTTCTGGTGCAAAAATACCTTTTAAAGCCATGCATGTCCTCATACCATACAATCTCCAGGAGCTTTTGAAGACCCCTCATAAAACAACTCCCCTCTCCTGCCACAGATGGAAAGCGACAGCCTTCGGTGTCTCCCTCCCTGTACCCCCTGGACTGACTCAACCTGAGGTCAGGGTACTCACTCCCGCTTTCATGGAAACCCAACCCTGAAGCCACCCAGGCCCTGCCTTCAGGTGCTTGGGCTGAGTCACCTAACCTTGTTCAGCATTACTCAAATGAAAAAGAAAAGAACTTGGACTCTCTAGCAGGGCCCTCAGGAGACTGCTGCGGAATCGAGATGAGGTGCTCAGGCTTTCTTCCCGAGAGTGACTGGCCCCAGCTTCACTAGCAAAATCCATTTGCACACGGCCTGCTCTTTGCTACATGAGTATCTTGCTACTCCATGAATACCTCATCTCCAGAATCAATGTTTGCCAGGCTCTGACATTTCCATTTAGAAGATGAATTAATTCTGGGCTGAGCCAAGAGTCCTTTTCTTAGGACTGGAGCCCTCACAGGACCCTGGCACCTTGTGAGATCCAACTCCACCCACACTGGATGGGTCAGCTCTGTCCTGGGGGCAAACGAGGCGGCACACAGCAAAAGCCTAACCACTGGCTACAGCGGCAAAGGCCCCAACAAGTAGTTTTAATGGAGGATGATTTGGATCGTTTTAACTAACGAAGAATGGTTGTAACTGCTATAGAGGAGTTAGGCACTAACTGTGCAGCCCCAAGGCTCTATCTCCCTGGTCTCCATCTGAAAGAACAGATTAAGGGCTTGTCCCACCACTGTCCCCAATCCAAAGGGGAGAGTCTTGCTAGTGAGTTCTTGGACTTTGCCTGGCCAGCTCTGGGAAGGGCCAGCACGCTGGAGCGCAGGAGAACAGCGACGGGCTGTTCTTGCATCGGGCTACAGGGCAGGCGGGGCCCCTCCAGCTCACCGGGGGGCCACCACACAATAAATGGTGTTTGCGCTGGAAGCCAGGAGCACCGCAGGCCTGCAGGGAGCGGGGAGGACTGCAGATGGCTCTGTCAATAAAGCTGCCATTCATGGCTGCAGAAGCTGAAGTGGTTTCTATGGGAAACTCTCACATGAAAATAGAGAAAGTTTAAATTAAATTACAGGAGTTAATTACATTTTTTATTAAATATTATCAGACTTAAACACAGGGATTTGTCTGGGAGGGCACTCAGGAAACCACAGATGTGGCCAAGCATACCGCGGGGAGCTCTAGACAAAGCACCAGAAACCTGGGCTCCCGCAATGCTCTTCCGTGCTGAGCCCCTGCGAGGGCCTTCTCTGTGCCGCCCGTCCTGTCCAGCAGCACTGTGGCCGCCCCTAGCGGTGAGCCTGAGAGGACAGGCAGGAGGCCTCCAAGGCCACAGCCACATCCCTGCCACTCTCCACAGTCAGCCCAGCCCACCTGACCTCTGGGTATGTGAGCGACACTGGTCGTCATCGCCTTTCCTAAAAACCCTGCCCTCTGCTGGCACCATTCCCTCTAGGCTTCCTTCTTCTCCCCGTCCTCCTGCCTCCCTCCATCCTCCTTTCTTGAGAGTTTTAAGTACAACTTAGAATAAAGAACACAATCTTGGTGCATTTGTGTCTACGCAGACGTGTGCACATGGCTGGGTAACCTCCGAGGCGGACCTGGACTCCGGCACTCAGAAGCCTGACTGTGCCCCGCTTCTCCTCAGTGACCGCCCAGGGTGCCTCTGTCTCCAGTCCACAACCCTTGCCTTATAATCTGCAGATTCAACTGCAGTTTGTAACCTGCGTACCAGGACTCTGCCGGGAGGACTCACAGGCATCCGTTTGTCCCAACAAAACATGCCCTGCTGGGTTCGCCCAGTCCTGGCACTTTCTCTCACCAGAAGCTGAGTCACCCTAGGCACAGCCTGTACACCGCCCCCAGATGCCCACGGTCAGACCATGTTCACACTGCCTCTGTAAGTTTTTCCAGACGGCATGTGCACTCACCAGAGACAGAGAGAGGGGGGAGCACCCTCTAACAGGATACGGGCATACCACAATCCCTTCTCCGTTTCTCCATCCTGTTGAGATTGTGGACATGCACGCACATGTGTCTGGCATGTTCTTCAAGCTGCAGGGGCCAGGATTTGAAATGCAGTTTCCCATGTGAAATGTGGCTTCCTTAGAGCAGCCCCGCTCCGCCTTCTCAGCACCTCACTCCTGTCTTCACACTCCGCTGCTCCTCCAGCCCGCACTCTCTCCCCTAACTCCTACCTGCTCTGCTGTCTGGAGAGTTCAGGAACCTCTGTCTGTCCTCCACGTGGCCCCATGGGTTCACAAGATGAACACTGGACTCAGTAGCTATCCCCGAACTCACGCATGCATTGCTACAGTCAGAGGCCAGGCTCTTCTGGGCCCCAGGTTGGTTCTTCCTGAGCTGCCTCAGTCTCCCTCACTAGTCCTAAATTCTGCCTTTCTTACTTCTCCCCGCCCCACCCTCCACGCCCCAGATGCTCATCCCTGGGCCCGACAGCCTTTCCCGCTGGACTATCCTGGAAGCCACCTAGCCACATGTAGTATCTCCCCCCCAGGAATTTGCTGCCATTCCTTCCCTGGCTCCTTGGGTCCTGGGCCTGCCTCTGTAAGACATCCCCACTGCACTCTGGTTGTGCTCATCGGCCCGTGAGCTCCAGAGGCCAGAGGCAGCATCACCTTCCTGTCTCTACTGCCTAGTGCACAGTCTGGCTTTACAGAATGATCCATACTGTAAGGGTTACCAACAGTGAAGACAGGGTAGACCCTCAGTCTGACAGGGAGTTAGGGTGCCTATCTTTAGATCACCCCAGATCTGCTCAGGACAAAGCCTTGTGGGAAAGGCAAACGGGGCACCTGATGGCCATAGGGAAGACCATAGAACTCTCGAAGAGCCCGACAGTGCAGGGAGCCAGGCGGTCAGGAAAGAAAAGAGCCACACGAGGCTTTGAGTCACAGCTGAGAAGCAAGAGGAAATTCCAGGTCCAGTGGCTGCTGCATGCAGAGCCAGAAGCACGTCCATCTTCTCAAGGTAGGTCAAGGTGCCCCTGGTCTTAAGGCCTTTTACCCAGACTCCAGACCACAGTTCCTCGAGGCCCGCAAAAGCCTTCGAATGTCCCAACCACACATGCCCGTTCCCAAGACGCACAGATAATGATATGGTTTCTCTGGCCTCTATCTAGAACACAAGCAAGAGAAACAGATCTCACCTCCGGCCTCCTGGACTCTAGGAGCCTGTCATGCCTACCTTGAAGAATCCGCGTCCATAACCAGCTGAGAGAAACGTGCTCAGGGACGAGATGTAAAGTCCTGCAGCAGGACATGGTGCCGTACCCTACTGCTTTAGCCCTCCTGCTCTGGCCACAAACAGGAACCAGGGAAGGCTGCTCTCCAGGGCTGAGGCTCCAGACCCAGATGAGGACTCAGATCCCTCCCAGGGCGGAAGCAAGGCCACCCACCCAAACATAAGGGCTCAGTGCAAGCCTGTCACAGCGTGGCAAAGAACGGTCCACTGCCCTCGACTGCCGCAGGCTCACCTGGGAGGGCCATGCCTCATCTCAGCACCACCTCCACAGCCACCGCCCCACTTCTGCAAGTTCCACACCACAATCCAACCCTGGTGGCAGGGCTTTTACCACAGCCCCTCTGGCTGCACTAGCGGCCGACTTCCTCGGGCTGGATTCTTCGCCAACCTCAGGGACGAGGTCCTGACTGAGGGAGCGATGGGCAGGCAGGCAGACACACACAGAGTTATACAACCGATTTTCCAAAAGACCCTTCTTCAAGACAACATACTTCCAGAGAAAAGGGGAACAGCCACCAAATATAAACAACGGCTCCTCTGTGTGACTCTACTTTAATTAGAATGACAACTAACTGAAAGCAATTTAATGTTGGTTCATGAAAGGTTAATGGGATTCACGTTTTGGAGATGCTGGATGCAACATGAGACTTAGTCAGAAAAACAAATCTAACCTTTATTCTCTTTAATTATTCGGTCAGAGTAATTTCCTAGGAGCAGGTTTATTCTCTGGATGGCTCTAATTAAACACCACTGAACTTTGAAGTTGACATCAACTCGTTCAGCTGCAACTCAATTTTCAAATTAATCTGCTGTATAACATGGAGGTTTTGTGGCCTAAGCAGGGAGGGGGGAAGGAGCCTGGTTCTGGACACCTCACGTCTCTCCCCTCCCTCTCCAGTGGCAAAACACTTCCACAACCTGTGCCAGCGCCTTCCTAAGGAGAGGGCCCGGGCTGCACAAGCAGGAGCAACGAGGCTGCCTCCTCCTTGCGTTTCCACATGGTCTCTGGCTCAGGGCTCCTCTCTCATGAGTTGAGCTGAAGCCTGGTACAGCCAGACCCGAAGCGGGTCCAGAATCGTTCTCTAACCCTACTGCCCTCTCCCCCTGCCCAGAAGGGCTGGAGTGTGTAATCAGCCCTCTGCCTGGTGAGCTGCCTCAGGAACCACCCAAAGTTCTGCACCAACTTGCGGCACTGGGTACTTGGCCTACGTAGCCTCATCCTCTCCTTTCCTGCCTTGGAAAACCCATGGCCCTAACTTTGTTTTACTTCATGGCTGTACCAACCCCTCCATTGTAATGAGCTTCCGCTTCTCCTTAAAACTTCCCTTGTTGACTGGGAGGCAATCCCTGCCATTCCTAGCAGCTTGGGGCAGCTTCAGCCCCTTCCATCGGAATGTGATTTGCAGTGAGCAGATTCCAATCTCGCTAGTACATGCTTGGCAGTGTGAAGGGCCTGTGCTTTGGCCAAGGTACAGCCATGTGACCATGGCAAATCTGTGTGTGTCACGGACAAGGTCAGGGAAGGAAAAGCATGAGGTTCCCATAGCACTGTGTTGGAACTCAAGGAAAAAAAAATGACCAAAGAATGCACTTCCCAGCCACTCAGCTTGGCCCACTTTCCATTATCATTCTGCAGCAGCTCCCTTGGAAATCAGCTCTAACAGACCGTGGACCCTGAGCATGCAGATCTAGTCTAAATCCGCCCATCTTAATGCACCTTGCAGCAGCACTGCACCCCACGCACCTTGGAGCCATGCAGTGGGGATTCCTGATTCAGGCTGATGCATGTGACAGCTGCTGAGGACAGAGACTGTCAACAAACCGCCCCATCCCCCCTACCTCGGAAGATGGCTGAGCCTACCCAATGGCACTTGATCACCGCACTGATCATGAGAACAAGAGCCAGCCCTCCACTCTAAACAGGCTGACCAGCTACAGCCAGAGAGTGACAGGAGCTTCCCTTGGCAGAAGCCACAGCCAGGCTTCTCAGCCCCTTCCTCCCCACAGAGGACAGCATGCTCTAAAACAACCCTCCCCCACATGGACCTCCCAGACTGAAACTGCAGAATCCCTCAGTATCAAGAACATTTCTTAGTCATGGGGTTCAACAGCCCTAGGAGCTAAAGAGACATCTTGAAAAGGACTCCACATGGGGAACCAGTAGTTAGCGTAATGGCTATGTCGCTGGACTCCAATGTAGTCGACCGCGGTTCGTGTCCCAGACCCGGTGGCTTAAAACTCACACCAGCCACGTGTGCGTGCATGCCCAAGATCCCGAGAGGAGAATGGAGGAGAAGGGATTGCGGCATGGCCATCCCCCCTGGGGGTGATTTCTCGCTTTCTCTCTCTCTCTGTCTGTCTGGCGAGTGCATGCGCCCTATAGCAAAAACCTCTCCAAAAGAAAAAAAGAAAGAAAGAAAGAAAAAGAAAAGAAAAGGACTCCACAAAATTTTTAGTTTTGCCAGAGGGTGTGTGCACTTACTGGAGACAGACAGACTGAGCAAGAGCGAAAAGGTGAGAAAGAGGATCCACCATGGAGCACAGGCTCTTGACAATCCCTTCTCAATTTCTCCTTCCTTCTGGGATTTTGGGCATACCTGCATATACACGCATGTGTTTTTTAAGCTGCCAGGTCCAAGACTTCAACTGAGCAGCCAACAGTGCAAGATCCAGCTGCCTTAACCACTAAGCCATACATGGCCTCACCCACAACTGATTTTCTTTAAAAAAAAAAAAAATTACATGATTTTATTGTTCATACACACACACACACACACACATATATATATACATGTTTGTTTTTTTTTTTAACCACAGAGAGAAAGTGAGAAAGCAAGGCACCAGGCATAATACTTGAACCACACCCCCTGTCAGCACATTTGCTCACATATTTAAGCTAATTTTCCTTCTTCTTTTAAAAATAATTATTTAATTCCATTTGTTATTATTTTTTATTTGCCCAGATAGAGACAGAGAGAAAGTGAGAGAGCCAAAGCGAGAAAGCAAGCTGCCAGGTCCAGGACTCAAACTGTGGATGGCCATGTGGGAATCAGTGCCTTTATCCACAATGCCACCTGCCAGCCCCCAGCTAAAATTTTTCACTGTAACCACCAGGTCTGGGACTCAAACCAAGGTCAAATACATGGGAGTCCAGCAATATAGCCATTATGCCAACTGCTGGTCCCAAAAGTTATTTTTATTCTGGATTGATCATAATTACTGTATTTGACCAAAATAAAAATATCCATAATTATTAAATACAAGAAAATTTCTACTAGAAATGTACTCCAATTAGGAGCTAGTTCAAATTTCCATGGATGAATTCTGCTTCCTGTTAAGATAGTTACAGCACTAATTCTATTCCTATTTTTCTTTTAACAGGAATAAGCAATGAGAAACCTTGTTCCCATAAATAAATAGAAGGGAATAAAATTTCCTAATAGCAGTATCACTAAATTCTTGGAACTCCTAAGTTATAACCAAAAGTCATGTAGTCATCTATTATCAAAAATATTTTTAATGATCAACTGACAACCTGGTTCCTCCTTAAGTTGTGTTAAAAGCAAAGGCTTGGGGGAACCAGCAGTTAGCGTAATGGCTATGTCGCTGGACTCCCACGTAGTTGACCGCGGTTCGTGTCCCGGACCCGGTGGCTTAAAACTCACGCAGGGCGCGTGTGCGTGCGTGCCCAAGATCCCGAGAGGAGAATGGAGGAGAAGGGATTGCGGCGTGACCATCCCCCCTGGGGGGTGATTTCTCACTTTCTGTCTCTCTCTGTCTGGCGAGCGCACGCGCCCTACAGTGAAAATCTCTCCAAAAAAAAAAAAAAAAAAAGCAAAGGCTTGGAAAACTCCTAAATTACAAAAGGATTTGTTTCCTAGTCATTAGAATCACCTACTTTCTTCTATTTGGGATCACTCCCATGATGCCCCAGAAATAGTTTCCCCCCCCACCAGTGGCACATGCACCAGCCAGAGCCAGACTAGGGAGAGGAAGAGGGAGAGGGAGAAAGCACCCCTGTGAACGGCCATGTGGCAATTCCTTCTCTCTCTCTCCCTGCTTTCAGAATTTTGGGCATGCTTAAGTGCCCAGTGTGTTTCTCAAGCCTCTGTGTCCAGAATTTGAACTGTGAGGTCAGCCTTGTAGGATCTATTTAATCACAGCACCAGTCTTAACCACCAGGCCACAGAACCAACTGAGCCCAAGATAGTTTTTAAAACATCCAGGGAAACACATCATGGTCTGACTGAATGGTAGAGGGGTTTGCCTTCCTTGAAAAAGGTGGAAGACCATCAGGTCTCTACTTAAGCCTAGTGTGTTCTCAAGCAGCTCAATTTTAGGAAGCGTAATGCAAGCTGAGGACTTGAAAATCAATTCCCTTAAAACTGTTCTTGTCTGGATACCCCGGAGTCTTCCTACCCTGAGGAGTATATGGAGCATAGCTGTGAAGACTAGGACTGCACCGATATAGCACCATGATATAACCACTTGGAGGAAACAAGGGAGTGTTCCTCCACTGACAGCACCTCGTCCAGACAGCACTGAGAACCAAACCTGTGTTAGGGAGAACAGCGCCACTCTGAGCGAACCCATCAGCCTAGGAAAGGTTCAAAGTAAAGTGCTCAGAAGGAATAACCCTAACTCTGAGAATAAGGCAAAAGGCTCTGAGCCATCCTAAGCGAAGATCCAAGGATGGGACAGCCTGGGCTCCTTCACTGCATCTGCCCTCACAGCCTGGCACCAGTGACTGGCCCACCTGAGGACACCTGACCCAAAGAGACCAACAATATTCTCTTTCTCAGACTGTAGGGCTGGTCTCTAGTAGCTAAACACAATGAGAAATGGAAAAAGCTGATCTGCAAAAACAGAGAACTAAACATATGGACAGACAAAAGGACAACCACCGCAGTTCGAAAGAGGTGTGGCCCAACTTCACTCAGGTTCTAGAACACTCCCCTTTCTGCATCGGCTGATTTTAATTAATTCCTGGGGATTGCAGTCAGAAGTTTGGCTCAAATCTGAGTAGCTAGAAACTATTTCTGTGAAAGTCAGACCAATGGACCAATGATATTTACAGCACTGTCACAAAGTATCCTGGAGCTAAGTAGACAAAGCACATAGATAGTTCACAAAAAAGAAATTATAGCTCACCCTTAAAAATGAATAGACACAGCCGGCTCCCCGGCTCCTTCCCTCTTCCCAACTCCACCCCCTCCCCCCGCCCCCGCCACCTTGCGGGAGAGAGGCTGGGATGGTAGATGAGATCACCAAGACTCAGGTCGCCCGGCCTAGAGGCAACACGATCTTCGGGAAGATCATCTGCAGGGAAATCCCCGCCAAAATAATTTTTGAGGATGACCGGTGTCTTGCCTTCCATGACATTTCCCCTCAAGCACCAACACATTTTCTGGTGATACCCAAGAAACATATATCCCAGATTTCTGAAGCAGAAGATGACGAAAGTCTTCTTGGACACTTAATGATTGTTGGCAAGAAATGTGCTGCTGATCTGGGCCTGAAGAAGAGTTACCGAATGGTGGTGAAGGAAGGTTCAGATGGGGGGACAATCTATCATGTTCATCTCCATATTCTAGGTGGTCAGCAGATGAATTGGCCTCCTGGTTAAGCATGTTTTGGGGATAATTTTCACTTCTATAGGCAATAATCAAGTTTGCAAGTTACAGTATCAGCACACTTCATTTTGCCTGTATATGGAGAGACTGAGGAAGTAATTTGAAAATCTCATACATAACAAAAGACTTTGTTGCACGGTTAAAAAAAAATAATAATAAGACTCGGCCAGCCCCATGGCCTAGTGGTTAAGGGAGCCAGATCCCACATAGCCAACTACACAATTCAAGTCCCAGACCTGGCAGCCTGAAAAACAATGGGTATGCTGTGTGTGCATGCTTAAAATCCCAAGAGGATAGAGAAATGGTGGAGAAGAGATTGCTGCACGACACACCCCACCGGCGAGTGATGTCTCCCTCTCTTCGTCTATCTCTCTGGGAAGTACACACACCCTCTGGCAAATTAAAAATAAATAAATAAAAGGCCAGCAGGTGGCATAGTGGTTAAGACTCCCACATGGTCGACGGCGGTTCAAGTCTTGGACCCAGCAGCCTGAAACTCACACTGGGCATGTGTGCATATGATGTGCCCAAAATCCAGAAGAGAATGGAGAAGGGACTGCAGTGTGGCCATCCCCCAGGGAGTGATTTCTCACTTTTATCCTCTGTCTCTCCAGCAAGTGCAAACACACTAGACAAAAATCTCTCAAATTTTTTCTTACAGATAAAAATAAAATCTTCTTAAAAGATATTCAACATCACTAATTATAATAAAAAGGCAATTAAACAACAAATTTAAGTTTGTTCATTCATCTCTTCCATGTACAAGAGAAAAAGAGAGGAAGGCAGCACCCCCAAGAGGGATGCTTGATACCACAACCACTCTCAGCTTCAGCCAATCCCAGATCACAGGCACTCATATACCCAGTGTACTTAGGGAGGTCTTGGACTTGAACCAAAAACATTCTCATGTGGGACTGCCTCACAGAGTGTCCTATTTTCTTCTGATGCCACCATCTGGCCCCCTACACTACTAAGAAATGATCACTTACCAGGCTGGCAAAGATCAAAAGCTATTAACATTGGAAATGCACACTCAAGTCTCAATTTTAGAAAAATTTTCCTGCAAATATACCAACAATTTATAAAAGGACATGTAAAAATGATTATGCTTTACTTATTAAAGTAGTATTATAAAAGCAGAAAACCTTAAATGAAATACCCATCAAAAAGAAACTAATAATAAATACAGTAAAATTTAATACTATGCAGAAAAACAAGGCAGAGAACAATCTCCAAAGTACAAGGAAGATTTGCAAGACAGAGTACCATTAGGCAAAAATAAGATAGACAAGGAAAACATATCTAATTTTGTATTCATAAAATACACTTGAGAATAAAGGGGAGAAATTGGGATGAAGAAAACCATCTTGAATTATCAGAAGCAGAAAAATGCTCAGACTGACAGGGGCATGTTAACAGAATATAGAAGCCAAAATTGGGCTATATTTGAACATCAAAAATAATGACAGTAACAATCATTACATGTTAAATGAGAAAATTACAATAATTTTTTATGTTCATCTTTACAAAAAATTCCAACGATTTAGAAGAATGAACAAAACAGAAAATCACTTTTTCGGGCATGGTGGTTGAGGCACTGGATTCCCATGTGGCTTGAATCCTGGACCCAGCGGCTTGAGGATCACACTGGGTAGGCATGCATGTGTGCCCAGGACATCAAGAGGAGAGTAGAGAAGGAATTATAGCATGCCCATCCTCCCTAGGGGATGATTTTTCAGTTCCCCTCTCTGTCTCTCTTTAGTGAGCACACTTGCCTTTAAAAAAAAAAAGAAAAGAAAAAAATTATTTTTCACAATCACATTAGTAATAAATTAGTTCAAGAATCACCAATGAACATTAACACTGGCTATAAAATGGCTGAAGACAGGATATTCCCAGTCTCAAACGCCACTACAGGGTACTTACTACTTACCAAGTCTGGGAAAGAGACACACCTGGCAGGAAATACCTGAAGTATCAATAAATTATCTTCAAATCATCAATAATGGGACAAGCTATCAAGTGCTGACTGGCATAAGGACACCACACCACCAAAGAAGGATTCCTGACAAAAATGTTTAACTTGAAACCAATAATAAAGAGGTAACCAGGCTGTCCAGCTCTGGCGTCTTTGCTGAGGGTCACACTGAGCTGCGAGCTGCTGCAGGGGCGTCTTTAGAAGTCAGCACCATGGCAGAAGACATCAAAACCAAAATCAAGAACTACAAGACTGCCCCTTTTGACAGTCATTTCCGTAACCAGAACCAGACCGGGAACTGCTGGCAGAACTATCTGGACTTCCACTGTTGCGAGAAGGCAATGACCGCTCAAGGGGGTGACGTTTCTGTGTGTGAATGGTACCGGCATGTGTACAAGTCCCTCTGCCCCATATCCTGGATTTCAACCTGGGATGACTGCCAGGCAGAAAGCACATTTCCTGGGAAGATCTGAACTGGCTTCACCCACCTTTCCTCTGCCCTCCATTCTTGTCTCAGGTGGCAAAATGGGACCTGGGTTCATGGTGATCCACCCACGTACCACCCTGGGACCCTGAATCATGACTTAACTAACAATAAAAGTTCATTGGGGGGCGGGGGAAGAGGCAACCAGATAAATCCAAGTTGAGGATGTCCTACAAAATAACTTGCCTGGACTCTTTAAATAGGTCAACATCAGGAAGAACACTGGGGACCATTCTAGGGAAGAGAAGACTAAAGAGACATGACGACTAAAAGCAATGTCTGATCCTTGACAGGATCCTGGATCCCAAAGGAAAGGAAACCAACGGTAACTGCTGGTAGAAATATAAAGTGGTACAACTGAGTTGAAAACAGTGAGCAATTTCTCAAAAAATTAAACACAGAATTACAATTCTGCTCCTAGGTTACACAAGGGAAACAAAAACGAATCCATGCAAAATCTTGTTCACTACTGTTCATAATGTCATTCATAATAGCCCCAAAGCAGACATAACTCATGTCCATCAACAGACGGTTCAACAAAATGCAGTGTACAAGCCAGTACTATCCAGCCATAAAAAGGAATGAAGACCAATACATGCCACAACATAAAACCCAAAAATATTACATGAGAGAAGGCAGACACAGACTACACATAGTATAATTATATGACATGTCTAGAAAAGGCAAACCCACAGAACATAGTTGCCTGGGGCTAGTAAGTGGTGGTAGGGTAAAGGAAAGTGATTGCTAATGGGCATGGGGTTTCTTTTTGGGGTGATGAAAATGTTCTAAAATTGACTGTGGTAATCAATACACAACTCTAAAAATAGAAAAAGAAATCTCTGAATTGTCCATTATATATAAATTGTATAGTGTGTGAATTATATCCCAATGAAGCTGCTATTTTCAAAAGCAAGACTATGAAGACACTTTATTGGAACACCTGGGGAAATCTGAAAATAGACTATATATCAGATGTAGTACTGTTTTCAATGTGAACTTTATTGAGTATGACAACTGAATTGTAGTTAAAAAGGAACATGTCCATACTCTTAGGAGATATTTGCTGATGCATTCATGGCTAATTTACCTTAATTCCATAATTTAATCTTAAATAATTCAGAAAAGAAAAATAAGAAATGTATGTGCATATATGTATCGTGTGTTCCTATGTGTATGAGTAAGAAAAAGCAAAGATGACAATTTTTTTTCTCAGGTCATAAGTTTATTTACAAACATATTCAGTATACTATGAGTTTAAGAGTTTGATCCATTTTCCAGAGATTGTGATTGCGCCTCTTAAAATGTTCTTCATATCTATTAAATAGATGAATTAAAGCATCCTTATTTCTTAAGTAGTTGGTGTCTTACTGTAAAGAAAGGTGTAGCAAATCCAGATCCAAAGTACAAAGTCATCAAAACGAGTAATCACCACTTGTTTTCCACTGAAAATGGCAGATTCTTCCCCGGGCCCTTCTCATAGTGGCCCCTACGGACCACGGAGGTAGTGAACCTCTGGATGCTCCATCCCAGCATGGTGCTGCTGGAAGCTCTGCAAGATGCACAGAGTCCGAAGACAGGAGAAAGGGTCACATGGCAACAACCCCTTCCTTTCTCAAGATCTTGTTCTCTAGCTCAACAATGTATTGTTTACAATGATTTA
This sequence comes from Tupaia belangeri chinensis, assembly GCF_000334495.1. Taxonomy (NCBI): domain Eukaryota; kingdom Metazoa; phylum Chordata; class Mammalia; order Scandentia; family Tupaiidae; genus Tupaia; species Tupaia belangeri. The sequence continues at coordinate 2,986,511 of NW_006159508.1, forward strand.
AGTGAAATACATATGGGGTGAATACTATACTTTAATCTCTACTATGAAATTTTTCAAAATAAAAATTTACCACATAGGCGACAGCATACTGAACTGCAATCCTGGAAGCCACATGCTGATTACAGGTTGAGATCCCCAGTCTATTCAACCTGAAAACACACTGGACATGCATATGTGCCCAAGATCCATGTCATGACCAGACCCTGTAAAGGGTACCTGCCTCTCTCATGCACACATGCTCTTAAAATATAAATTTATATAAATGATAGCCTCACTATGTTGCCCAGACCTGTAACCCTCCTGGCTCAGTTTCTGCAAATTGCTGGGATTATAGGTGCCAGGCTCCACACCCGAAATTTAGGTTGGATCAGGAATCAAACCTGGGCCTCCCATGTGGACCCAGCCTGAGAGCACGTCTTAGCAGTACCACAGCAGCTGGAGTATTTTCTATCAGATATTTTCAAACACCATACTTTATCCTCACTAAAACACCACTGTTCTTGCTAAGGCAAGACACCAACCATCACTTTATATGTGTATATAATGAAAGTCCACCTTTCATCCCACATAAATAAAGGGTTAAGTGAAACCTGCCAATTGTAATAGCTGATGGGATCAGCAGTTGGCACAATAGCTATGTCGCTGGATTCCCCTGTAGTAGACTGTGGTTCAAGTTCCGAACCCGGTGGCTTAAACTCATGCCGGGCATGTGTGCGTGTGTGCCCAAGATCCCAAGTGGAAAGTGGAGAAGAAGTGATTGTGGCGTGGCCATCCTCCCATGGGGGTGATTTTTCACTTTGTCTCTCTCTGTCTTTCTGGCAAGCGCACGCACCCTATAGCAAAACCTTTCCAAAAAAAAAAAAAATAGCTGAGGAAACTACCCTCTGGGTGAACTGTGCCTCACAGGAACATTTCATTAAGAGGCAAGCAGGTTTCTTACAAGGAGCCATATGGCAAATATCATTAAATTCCTATTACTTAACTTTGAGGAACCATTTTGTAAAGATTATCTCATGTATAATTAGAAAGAAAAAACTTAGATTTAAGAGGCCCCCAATGTTCTAAAATGATTCTGAAAGGTTATTTCATTTCAAAGAATTTCAAACTTGAAACTTTTCATTCATGTATTTATTCCACAGTCAAAACAAATCATAATTTAAAGCCATAACATTTTTAAAACATAAAGGAGAATTCATGGCACAGCTACATTAACACGACAAACACCGGTCTAGAGCGCAACACTAAACAGGTGTTCTCTGTTCCCAGGGTGGAATAAATGCACATGAGGTACACAGAAAATCTCACTAAAGAGCTGCAATGAGGCAAATAACCCTTTGAAACAAACTGCCCGATATTGAACAGAGGCAGGATGAAAATAATTTCTATTAACATTTAACTGCAAGATGGAAGAATCCCCAAGCTGACTACTAACTCGAACCCTCATTTCATGCATCTGGCCTTGGCTTCTGTCTTTTCTCCCCAGTCACATCCAAATCCAGAAAGCCTTCTGCACCCCAGGCTCAAAAACACAACCCCAAATCCCCAAGGTCCTCGGCACAGCCTGACATTAATGAGCCTGTATGCAACCTTCATCTAGAACCTCTAGGGAAATCAGAAGCCCAAACAGAGCACAGCATGTTTTGTTCAAACAATAGTTCTAACTGTCCAATGAGCTCTGACACGCCATATGCATTTCATAAACAAATGAAAATAATGTCTTCTTATCTTCCTATCTTTCTTGCAAAAACATTAAGCAGGTCATCAAATTTAAGAATAATAATAATAGAAGAAACAATGAAAAATAAAAAATCCAAAGGGTCTATGCCAACAAGCAAACCAGTCCTCTGCAGCCTAGCTCATTTATTTCTGGGCTGTGAAGCCATGTAGAGTGCGATCAGACAGTAGATGGTCCCTCCTACAGTCAGTGCCATGGTGGTCCGGTAAAGCATTTGGTCAGGCAGGCCTCGTTTCAAGTGGATGGGCACACCATCAGATTTCTTGAAAGCAAGAATTAACAAGGGCATGGTTGATAAGAAAAAGATTCTATAATTTCAGACTAATAAAGAACAAATCTGTCTGCTTTGTAATGAATTCATCAATATATCACAGTGGAAAATGCTCTAATCCATCAGAATCCTAACTGAAATACTGGTATACCTTATAGATGTAGCTAAAACATTTAAGTCCAAAATGATGCTCCCAGGGCCAGCAGGTGGCAATGGTGACTAAGGTGCTGGAATCCCACATGGCCGGCCATAGCTCATGTCCCAGACCTGTAGCTTGCTTTCTCATTTTTCTTCTCTCTTTCTCTCTCTCTGGTCAAACAATAATAATAATAATAACAAATAAAATAATTATTAAAAAAAAAAAAACAAAGTCATGCTCCAAATAAAGCCTCAACACACATGCAACAAATCCCAAATTTCTAAGACATTTATCATGCATTCTTTAAGTAGGAAAGATGCACTGGTGAATTTTTAAAAAGGCAAGGGTAAGTGGGACCAGCAGTTGGCAAAACGATTATGTCACTGGACTCCCATGTAGTCGAGTGGAGTTCAAGTCCTGGACCAGGTGGCTTAAACTCACACAGGGCGTGTGTGCGTGCATGCCTAAGATCCTGAGAAGAGAATGGAAGAGAAGGGAGTGCGGCGTGGCCATCCCCACAGGGGATGATTTCTCGCTTTCTGTCTCTCTTTCTGGCAAGGGCACGTGCCCTACAGCAAAAACCTCTTTAAAAAAAAAAAAAGGGGAAGAAAAGTAATCAGCAGCTAAACAGAAGCACAGGCAGAAGATAGGCTCTCCACTTAGTTCTGTATTTCTTCTCTTGGCTACTGATCATGAGTGGATGAAGTCTGGGCACACAAGGTCAATTAGCAGGTGCAAATTTATTTTGTATTCAACTGTGTTAAACCCCTGTTTAATAATCAGACTCCATAAGGTATTTAATTCATTATTTTGCAGTCTCCAAAATCCCTCCCCTTTGTATCTTGAGACTCCAAATGCCCTTTTAAATCTTCACTTATCAGATAAAAGGAGATTAAACTGATGGGGAGAAAAAAAAAAAAAAAAAAAACAACTCTATCCCCAGGACAGATCTGAACTAGAACACATTTTTGAAAAAGGTAAGTTGACTTATAGCAACCACAGTAGCAGGTACTGCCACTCAGATGGCATCTGAGATAACAGGCAGGTCACTAACTTCTCTACTAACTATAGGGTAGATTAACTTTAATAATATTAGGTTGTTGGAAAAGTCATGATGTGTTTTACTATGCAAAAATACATGATGGAGGGGGCTGGCAAGTGACGTGGTGGTTAAGGGCAGTGGACTCCCACATGGCTGACCACAGCTCGAGTCTTGGACCTAGCAGCTTGCTTTCTCACTTTCTCTCTCTCTTTCTCTGTCTCTCTCTGGACAAATTAAAATAAAAACATTTAAAAAAAAAAAAAAAAGCGTGATGGAGGCCAGCAGGTGGCATGATGGTTAAAGGTGCTCAATTCCCATGTGGCTGACTGCGATTTTGAGTTCCAGACCTGGCAGCTTGTCTTCTCCCTTTCCCTTCCTCTCTCTCTCTCTCTCTCTCTCTGGTCAAATTAAAAAATAATAAAACAGATGAGCACTTAGCATAATAGCTATGTTGCTAGACTCCCATGTAGTCGACTATGGTTTGAGTCCCAGACCTGGTGGCTTAAATTCACACCGGGCGCATGTGTGTGCATGCCTAAGATCCCAAAAGGAGAATGGAGAAGGGATTGAGGCGTGGCCATCCCCCCTGGGGGGGTGATTTCTCGCTTTCTGTCTCTGTCTTTCTGGCGAAGGCATGCACCCTATAGCAAAAACATCTTTAAAAAAAAAAAAAAAAAAAAAAAACAACAACAAATGGAATTAAATAAATAATTCTGTTTTTTGTTTTTTTTTGTTTAAATGTGCCATGACTTTTCAAACAACCCAATATTATAAATTCAAGTCTGGTTTCTTTCCTTAAGAGAGAGCAAACCCAAAATGGCCTCTTCTATCAATACTTCCAGCAACAGCAAGCAAAAAACAATTAGAAGAAAACTCACTGCCAAATGACACTATGTGTACCACAAAGACAAATATACTGGGTCATCAGGAAAGTCACGATCCATTTTTTTATAGAAAACATGGAAGAATACTTCATGCCTTTCCAGATGATCTAACATATTCGATTATGCACAGTATCACTAAACATGCTAGTGCTTCCTCCATGTAACAGATGATCAAGTGCTATCTATGCAATTTGAAAACTTCGATACCCTTAAATACTGGTGAGGAAATTAACCACCTTTCCCTCTTGCATCAGTATATACCTATACAGAGTTCTATCAGTTTATGGCTCAAACTAAAATCAGGAGAATTCTATGTAACAGAAAAAGGAGGATAGATAGTAAGCTAGATCAAGATTCAGTTCTATAGGGGATTTTAAAAGCCTGTTTCACAGGGTTCTCAGTGCTAGAATGTCTTCTCTCACCTGGAAAATCTTCTGTAGCTCTGGAACTTTGTTTTTCCCATTATAATCATATACAGTGGAATTAGACGTCAGTTTAGTTGGTGTGGCAAATATGATAGGCGGTGCTTCTGCGGAAGCCACAGGCTTTAATCCCTGTAAGAAACGGAAATGCCAAGCTGAAAGAACACCTGGGTATCTTAACAGAACTTTCAAGGAGCTGGCTGTTGGAACAATGTTGCAGCCTTCAACCTATGCAAGGAATATAAAGTCTTTTGGACTCTGGACTCTGCACAACAAGGCCTTTGGTCAAATGTCAAACTTCTGACAAAATAACCCTTATCTTTTTTTCCTGGAATAAATCCTGTTCAAGAGCTCCCTGACATTAAGATAGTGGTGGTGGAAAAGGCCCAGATGGGCTTCCAGAAATACCTGTTGTGTCTATCTTCTTAACAAATCAATAAAACATAGGAACTTTTAACTAGATTTCATAAAGGACCTGGATGTCCCTTTTCTGTGGATAAGCTCAACATGGAATGTCTAAACAGTGGACCTGCAGAAACTTTTCCAGATACACGGTAAAGAAATATTTCAATCTAGAAGAGACCGTAAAGGTTAAAAACAATTTATCTTTTTGAACCAGAAAGCAAAAACAAAAAAATTATAAAATAACTGAACATTCCAGCTTTATAAAACCCATAAACGAGTCGGTTATGGCCTGGGTTTAAGATGACTGGATCCTACATGGGTGGATGCATGGTTTGAGTCCTGACCCAATGGATTAAAAAACATTCCAGACACATATGCCTGTGTATGCCCAAAATCCCAACAGCAGGAAGAGATGGAGAAGCAATCACAGGATCGCCATGACCCACAGGGGGTGCTTTCTCACTCACTCTCTCTGGCAAGTGCATGTGCCCTCTGGCAAATTTAAAACTACATAAATTTAAAATACATATAGTAAAAACAAGGGTGGAGCGGAAAGTTAGAATACATGCTATAACATGGCTGAGCCTTAAAAATATGCTGAGTGAAGAAAATCAGTTGCAAAAACCTATATACTATATGTTTCTATTCATAAACACAGAATAAAGAACTCTAAAGAGACAAAGTAGATTAGTGGCTGCCTGGGAGGTGGGCTGGGGATGGGGGGAGGGGGTGACAGCTAAAGGGTATAGGTTTCTTTTTTTAGGTTTTTTCTTTTTTAAGTTTATTTATTTCTTCCATAAGAAAGGTCGGGGGGACAGTAAGGGTGTGTGTGTGTGTGGGGGGGGGTATGCCCCTAACAGTCTCCACACTGTGATCCTAACTGCAGCCTCAGCAAGCCAGGATCACGAGCACAGGCACAGGTACACGCAGCACACACAGGGAGACCTCAGGACACAAATCCTGGACCTTCCCATGGGCCTTGAGATTAGGGAACATTGGTTACCACTGCACCACTGCAGCAGGCATATAGGTTTCTATCTGAGACGATAAAAATGTTCTAAAATAACTGTGGTGGTGGTTAGGTATATAAATATCTTGCTTTATTTATTTACTTCATGAGAGCAAAAAATAGAGAGACAGAGACAGACTTGCTTGACAGGGTCTGGTCATACTATAATCCCCTTCCCCACCACTCCAGTCAGTCAGGATGTTGGCTGCCTGTTCCTGGCGTGCTCCACGTTGACTCAGGATTCAATCCCACAGTCAGCCATGTGGCTTCCAACTCTGTAGACTAACATGCTACAGACAGCACCATGGTGGCTGAGGCAACTGGATCCCACATGGATGGTTCAAGTCCCAAACCCAGCAGCTTGAAAACATGGTGGGCACGTGTACATGCATGCTCAAAATCCCGGTAGGAAGGAGAAATGGAAAAGGGATGGTGGTGTATCCATGCCCCAAGGAGGGGAGCGGTCCATGCTCCCCCCACTCCACTGTAAGAGTATTCGCTCTCTGGAGAATTAAGAAAAAAATTAAAAATAATTTTTTAAGGCTGTTCTAAAAAAAAAGAGCCTAAGGGAAATTCTTGTTTTTTTTCTCCAAAAGAATAAACCTATAGTGACAGATGAAAAGATGAATCTTCAAAATAATCTGCAGGTTAAAACAAAGATGTTAAAGAGTTATAAGCCAATAATTCTACCTAGGAAAAATAATTTTTTAAGGTTTTGCCATAGGGTGCATGTGTTGGCCAGAGACCATGAGAGGGAAAGTAAGAAATCACCACCCAGGGGGGATGGCCACACTATAATCCCTTCTCTGTTCTCCTCCTGGGGTCCTGCCACACATGTACCTCACATGATTTTCAAGTTGCTAAGTCCAGGACTTGAACCACAGTCAGTCAAATGGGAATCCAGCACCGTAACCATGCCGCCTGCCAGCCCCCAAAAATAAGTTTTCAAAATTGAAAAGCAGAGTTCAAGCCCAGCCTTTATTTTATATATAAAAAAGGAAATCTCTTACCCAAATTAATACAGTCAACAGACCCGATTCTGTCTCTCAAATCTAAATTTACCTATAATTGATACGGCTGATTCTAAAGGTCAGACATTGAAAACCTCAATAGTACTCCCACCAGGTAGGCATTAGTGTCAACATGGCAACAAAAAGTTATTAAACTAAACTTGACTTCTATTTTTTCTGACAGTCTGGTAAATGAGAGTGACTAATGGCCTGTTTTCTGTAATGCATTCAATTCATTGAACAAATATTAGTGTTCTTACTTACTAATTACTAAAATTATATATCCTCTGATACCTCACACTTGGCACATCCAAAATTCACTCAATATGCCCACTCAGGAGGCTCCCCATCTCAGTGGAAAGCAACCTCACTGAGGTTATCTTGAAACCCTCCTTCCTATTTCCCAACATTTCTCTCATCAAGTAGAGTACAAACTCTACCATAAGTTTCTGCATCAAGTTGTTTTGTTCTGCAACTTCTTACTCACTTCTCAAAAAATTAAGACCTGAGCTAGCCATATGGTCTAGTGGTTAAGGGAACCAGATCCCACATAGCAATCATGTGGCTTGAATCCCACACCAGCAGCTTGGAAAAACACCAGGCACATATACTTATGTGCCCAAAAGACTAATGGGAGAGAGTAGGGGTTGCTTGCTTTCTCTCTGGCAAGCGCACAAGCCTTCTGGCGAAACAATAAGTCCTCTATCCTAAGCCCCTTCATGACCTCCCTCCATCACCTATAGCCAAACTTACCTACTCAATGATTCTCCTCCAGAACCCTTCCCCTCCTTCACTCTCTCCGTTCCTAACCCAGAATATCATGCTACAATCTCAACTAGGACAGGAATGGCGGGGTTATATAGTAAAACTGTTTCCCTTTTTAAGAAACTGTAAAACTATTTTCAAAACTGGCTGCACCATTTTACATTCCCACTAGAAATGTAATGGAGTCTCAGTTTTTCTACACCCTCATCAATATCTGTTAATGTCTTTTTTGGCTGCAGTTATTTTGAAAAATGCATAGTGGCATTTTATTGTAGTTTTGATACACTTTTCCTATAGGCCTAATGTTAAGCATATTTTCATGTGCTTACTGGCCCTGATTTACTTTATAATTATTTTATTTAACTTTATTTATTTATTTATTTTGAGAGGTTTTCACTATAGAGCGCGTACGCTCACCAGACAGACAGAGAGAGACAGAAAGCAAGAAATCACCCCCAGGGGGGATGGTCACGCCGCAATCCCTTCTCCTCCATTCTCCTCTTGGGATCTTGGGCACGCACGCGCACACACACGCGCCCGGCGTGAGTTTAAGCCACCGGGCCCAGGACGCAAACCGCGGTTGACTACGTGGGAGTCCAGCGACATAGCCATTACACTAACTGCTGGTTCCCTATTTATTTATTTTTTTAATTTGACCAAAGAGGGACAGAGAGAGAGAGAGAAAGTGAGAAAGTAAGCCACCAGGTCCACAGTTCAAACCATGGTTGACCATGTGGGAATCCAGCACCCTTAACCATTACACCACCTGCCGGACTCTACTTTTTTTTTTGTTTTTTTTTTTTTGTTTTAAAGGTTTTTACCATAGGAGATATGCGCTAGCCTAGCAGGAGAGAAGGAAGTGAGAAATCACCCTCGCAGAGGGATGGCCACACCGCATTTCTCCTCTCAGGATTTTGGGCATGCACACACATGCCTAGAATGATTTTTAAGCTACCAGGTCCAGGACTTGAACCACGGCCAGCCATGTGGAAGTCCAACACCTTAACCACCACACGACCTACTGGCCCTGAATTTACTTTTGACAGAGGACACAGAAAGAAAAGGAAAATACTTTTTAAATAACCACTAGAGGCCAGCCAGTGGAGTGATAAAGTGCCTGGATCTCACATGGCCGTCTATGTGATCGAGTCCTAGACTGAGCAACTTGAGAAACACACTGGGTACGTGAACATGTGTGCCCAAAGTCCTGAAAGGAAGAAATGGAGAAGAGATTAGGATGTGACCATTCCCTATGGGGGTAATTTCCCACTGATAGTGGGTTTGTGAGTGAATTCTGGATGTGTCAAGAGTGAGTTAGGCATGAGCTGAGTCATGACAGACTGAAAATAATTTCCAGTCCTGAATCACAGTGAAAGGGCCACAGGTTTCTATGACTCCATCTCTCTCTCTCACTGTCTAAGGCAAGCACATGCACTTTCTGGCAAATTAAGAAAAAAAAAAATTACTAGAAAACACCCTCCCTGAAGACAGTAGGTGGCGCAGCAGTTACGTTGCTGGACTCTCACATGGCCAACTGCGATACAAGTCCTGGACCCAGGAGCTTGAAACTCACTCTGGGTATATTTGCATGCAAACCCTAAGATCCCAGGAGGAGAATGGAGAAGAAGGAACTGCGGAGTGGCCATCTCCACTGGAGACTGATTTCTCACTTTCCGTCTCACTATCTCTGTCTCTCTCTTTCCAAGTACAAGTTACCTAAGGCAAAAACTTCCAAAAAAAACCACACACACACAAAGAAAATACCTTTCCAACTAATACTTGCCATCAAGGTGATATATAAATCTCTACTTGTGCTACCGTTATAGAACTAGCTTTTCCTTGGGCCAGCAGGTGGTGTAGCAGTTAAGGCGCTGGACCTGGTGACTTGAGACTCACGCCTGGCCTAAATCCCGAGAGGAGACTGGAGAACGGATTGTGGCGTGGCCATCCCTCTCAGGGGGCGATTTCTCACTTTATATATTCTCTTCAGCAAGCGCATACACTCTATATAGCAAAAATCTCTCTCTCAAAAAAAAAAAAAAAAAAAACTAGCTTTTCCATACTAGGTTATTTAACATGTTCAATAAAAATTACAAAAGGCCATTTTGAACTAGGCCACAATAGAACAGACTAAAAATCAAAATGCAATCATGCTAAAGTTTCATATCACCCGGTCACAATTCAATTGTTTATCTGACCTCCCAAGAAATTAGGAGAGCTGGTCCCAATTTCAATTGGATAATGAAATTCTTTCTGTTTTTAATCCTTAAATCCTTTAATCCTCACATCCTTTAATCTTTAGGAAAGTAACCTCAAGTAATCTAATGTTAACCAAGCAGTTATTTTTCTTTCTTTTTTTTTTTTTTGGAGAGATTTTCACTGTAGGGCGCGTGCGCTCACCAGACAGACAGAGAGAGACATAGAGACAGAAAGCGAGAAATCACCCCCCAGGGGGGATGGTCACGCCGCAATCCCTTCTCCTCCATTCTCCTCTCGGGATCTTGGGCACGCACGCACACGCGCCCGGCGTGAGTTTTAAGCCACCGGGTCCGGGACACGAACCGCCGTCGACAACGTGGGAATCCAGCGACATAGCCATTACGCTAACTGCTGGTTCCCAGCAGTTATTTTTCTATTGTTCTGTCCAAGCCTTGCAAGGAAAGTAACTTAAAAAAACAAAAACAAAAACAAAAACAAAAAAACCACCAAAGCACTTTCGTTCTTAGTTATGCTTTCTGTAGCCTAACCTTTTTCAGTTTAGCTCATTGGGACACTTACTCTATTTTATGGAATAAAGTACTGCTTGATTCTAGAATCCCAAATAAAGGTCTTTATTAAGATCTTTAAACTTGGGACCAGCAGTTGGCATAATGGCTACGTCACTGGACTCCCATGTAGTTGGCCACGGTTAGATTCCCGGACCTGCTGGCTTAAACTCACGCCAGGTGCGTGTGCATGCATGCCCAAGATGGGGGGTGATTTCTTGCTTTCTGTCTCTATGTCTCTCTCTGTCTTTCTGGCAAGCGCACGTACCCTATAGCAAAAACCTCTCCAAAAAAAAAAATCTTTAAATTCAACTTTTTATAATTTTGTCCTTCGACAAATGCTGTTAGGTTATTTGCTTTATATAATACTGAAAGTTACAAATATCTCTATTTTACGGTGTGCTAATGTTTCCAAGAAAAGAAAAGTTGTAGTATTCTAATTACCAAAGTCTGAGCACCTACTTCAGAGGTGGGACTGGGGAGGGAGTGCCTGTCACAATCACCCTAAAATCTTAAATCTGTGATTCATATAGAGCCTATACACTATTATTTTTTTCAACATAGCTTAAGAAATCTTTAAGTAACTAAGTTCAAATTCTAAAGAGACAAACACAATTCAAGAAATTTTAAAATCCTAACTATACCAAATGTTTCTCAAGGTAATCTCTGCTCTTAGTGCCAGTTTTATTTCAATGTCAGTTTTTAGTACAAATTTTTACTTTTTCCTTATTAGGCAATAAAACTTAGATTATGCTAAAGCTCTATTAAAGAGCATCCACAACCACCACCAGAATAAATTGTGATATAGTCATACAATGAAGTCCTAGAGCAATTAAAGGAACTGAAATGTGTAACATAAATTAACCTTGAAAATATATTAATAAAAAATAAGTCATACACAGAAGAATACATACTATGTAGTTCCATGTACATTCAAAAATAGGTAAAACTATCTTCAGTGATACAAATCAAAATAGGAAGGTGGTCAGAGATTGGCAGAAAGAGTATATAGAGAACTTCCTAGGGTTGACATAATTTAGTTCTGTATACTGACAGCAGTGTGGGTTATACAGTGTATGAGTTTGTCAGAACTCATCAAACTGTAACATTTAAAATCCACACACAGGAAGAAAATACATAGGACATGTAGAAATTGTGGAGCGACCCCGCCCATCGCCCTCAGCGCCTATTTCAAAATGGCGCTCAATGGAAGCCCGCTGAGCGCTCAAAGCAGTAAACAACTTTAAGGAAGTAGGGCAGTGGGGAGCGTGGAGACCACGGGAACACCGCATGCAACCAATCCTCTTTCGAGGACTGTCTTCCGTGCACGTGGACAATGATCTGATTGGCTAGGGGTCCTTTATAAGACCCCGGGGAAAGGGAAAGGGAGAGAGCTCCTGTATTCAGAACCTGGGGAAATAAAGTGCTGAAGAGAAGACCGTCTCCGGAGTCGTCAGTTGCGCGACAAGTGGTGGCCCTTACGGGGATCACCTTGCATCGAGAGCGGCCAGAACTCTAGCACTCCAGGGCAGCCGGCTGGTAAGTCTCACAAGGTAAGAGACTGGAACACAGGTAAAGTTAAAAGACCTCGGGATAGAGGCAGGTAAAGTTAAAAGACCTCGGGATAGAGGCAGGTAAAGTTAAAAGACCTCGGGATAGAGGCAGGTAAAGTTATAAGACCTCGGTATAGAGGCAGGTATTCTTTCTCCTTCTTCTTTGGTGTTTTTTCTCTTTCTTTTCTTCCTCTTTTTGCCCTTTGGCTGCAGGCTGGTCCTAACCAAAATGGGCAACTCTTCCTCTCACCCCCTCTTTCAGGCGCTTAAAGCGCTCTTAAAAACTAAAGGACTTAAATTATAAAAAATT
>NW_006159508.1:3000891-3004134 GCF_000334495.1 Tupaia belangeri chinensis
TTTCGAGGACTGGCTTCCGTGCACGTGGACAATGATCTGATTGGCTAGGGGCCCTTTATAAGGCCCCGGGGAAAGGGAAAGGGGGAAGAACTTCTGTATTCAGAGCCTGGGGAAATAAAGTGCTGAAGAGAAGACCGTCTCCGGAGTCGTCTGTTGCGCGGCAGAAATGGCCATTTTCCCACATAATTTTTTTTTTAAATCACACTACTACTGACAATTCCTTCCTTATAGCTCATTTGTTAAATAATTTTTTTATTTTACTTTATTTATTCATTTATTTATTTCAAATTAGAACAGAGAGAGACACAGACAGAGACACAGAAGGAAAGTGAGAAAGCAAGCCACTAGGTCCAGGATGGCCATGGGGGAGTGTCCAGTGCCTTAACCACCATGCCACCTGCTGGCTCCATCATAACTCATTATTAATTTAGTTTCACTGAGGGGCCAGCAGGCAGCATGGTAGTAAAGGGCACTGTACTCCCACATGGCAGAACACAGTTAAGAGTCCTGGATCTGGTGGCTTGCTTTCTCGCTTTCCCTCTCTCTCCTTTCCTCTCCTCTGTCCCTCTCTGGTCAAATTAAAATAAGTAAGTAAATAATTTAAATTTTAAAAAAGCAGTTTCATTGATAGCACAGTGATTTCTTTTCTAATCCTGTCACAGGCCAACTAAGTCTGGCTGCTGCCTCTCTCAGTCAATGAAAGAGGCAGAGGCTGGAGAAGGGAGTTTATTTCTGTTACAAGGAGATAGCAAGCACCACCAAACTTGTTTCAGAAAGCTCAACCATGTTCTTAGAATTTACAGATACAAGATAAAAGTACTATGCAAATCATTCCTGAGTACAATCAGGGTCAATTGCTTTCCCCTGATTATTTATCCTAATTCCTTCAAATATCCATTTCGGGAGCCAGCAGGTGGCTGGAATCCCACATGGCTGACCATGGTTCGAGTCCTGAAGCTGGTGGCTTGCTTTCTCATTTTCCCTCTCTGTCTCCTCTCTCTCTGGTCAAATTAAAAATATCAAAAAATAAATAAAATAAATAATTCTTCAGAAAACCATTTCTGGTTTCTAATCTGACCACACATGAAACAGACCTCCCTACCACTCACCATTAGGTCAGACTGTTCTCACTGAGAGGCCTGCCTTAATTTCAAAATGGCTACAGTCCTGTTAAACCTTAAACTGGCCTGCTTCATTCCAGACTGCTCATTTAACCAATATTTCTACTTCATCTTCCCTTTGTGTTTCTATAATCTACAATAGTTACGGTTTCAGCTTTCTTCCCTATATTACAGGGCTTCAAAAAGTTCACGGAAAATATGTATTTTGAAAATAAACCACACCCGGGGACCAGCAGACAGTCTAATGGTTATTCACTGGACTCCTACGCAGTTGACCCCAGTAGAGTTCAGGACTTGGTGGCTTAAAACTCATACAGAGTGCGTGTGTGCACAAGTGCCCAAAATCCCAAGGGGAGACTGGAAGAGAAGGGATTGAGGCATGGCCATAACCTCTGGGGGATGATTTCTCACTTTCTGTCTCTGTCTCTCCAGTGAGTGCACGTACTCTATAGCAAAGCCTCTCTAAAGAAGAAGAAAATAAACCACGCCTGAATTTCAAATTTTTTTGCATCAAAATAAATTCATACTTTAATTCCACTTTTCCATAAATATGAAGTTCTTTAGTAGAGAACACACATACACCACCATCACCACCCTCCCTGTGACCCCACCACGAATTCCATTACCACTTATATCCTAAAGACACCCAGTTCTATTAAACTCCATATTCATAAATCCAGGTGCCACCAGACATGATATATTATCATGAGGCTTAGCTGCCATTATCTTTAAATTCTTTCTCCCAATCTTCATTCCACAAAAAAAAAGCTTGCTCTTTTTGATCTCTTCACTCTCGTAAACAGAGCCACTCTACTAGACTGAATCGCTCCTAAACATCCTCCCGCTGGGCAAACTGCAGTGTTCAACAGTAAAAGGAGGAAGTAGTAACGATAATAAGCTACCCTTTCCACTCCCGCGGCCCTTACTATTCCAGTCAAGTTTTCCAACTGCCTATCTCATCAATCCTTCCCCCTCTGCTCAATGAAAATGAGGAACTGACGTCAGCTCACTCAGCTTCCGGGGGGAAACGTTACCACTTACCCAGAACTGACCACAGCCAAAACTGCTAGTCCCTTGGCAACTCCTGTATTAAAGCGACACGGATGAATCTGAACTCACAACAAACTAGTTCATACAGCAAAAGTGGTAAAAGCCAGGATTTGAGCCCAAATCTGTCTGGGACTCTAAAATCCTTCATTTTTACACCACTGAGGCTGGAGACTGAAACGCCAACCGGCAGCATCTGGAATGAAAATACGTTTAAAATGCCCAAATAACATCGGTGCACTTTACAGTGGTAAGGTGTAACCCTGTCCTACGTGATTTACCAGTCCTTCCCCACCAGACATTTGAAAGAACCCGTTAAATCTCCCAATCCAAATCATTCATTCCCGCCCACTCCATGGCTCCCTTGGGTGCCGTCTGCCTGCTCTCCAGCTTCGTGCTTGGGTGAGTCTGCCTTTCGGCTGTGGCAGGGGGTGACAAAGGGAAGTCAGAGAATCTTCTTTCTCTCCTCAAAGAGCGAAAGGCCCGAACTCTGGACTCAGGTGAGCCACAAACACGGCCACGGCTATCCCTCTTGAAACAAGCAACGACAGCGGGGGTCACCTTGACCTCTGCAGAGTGACAAACTACCGCGGTAGGCCAGTACTCCCAGAAGAGCGGCCACGTAAAGAGGGGCTCAAAGGCCACGGTGAACTCAAGGGGCCAAGCGCCGAAGGAGCGGGACAAATCGAACCGAACCGCGAAGAGAACCACTCCAAGATCTAATCCCAGAACTGCCTGGCGACGAGGCTTAAGACGCGGTTCCTGTCCGAACCAGCGTGGCGTGACCCGTACCTGCGGACTATAGGCGTCCGAAGCCCATGCTCCCGCCAACTTCTGCGTGAACCCACTAAACTTGTAGTACATGATGCCTGGAGCCCGGCTTCCCACAGCCACTACCTAAGCGACCGCCCCAGAGAAGGACCCCACCTCCCAGGCCGTCGTCTCACGACTCCGTGCAAGGACCCAGCGCCAGGGGACAGGCTGCCCGGAGACTGCCTAACTTAAAACATGGTCTGCTAAGCCACGTTAGGGAAACAGAAGTCGGATTCTTGGGACTATGAAAGGCAAAAACAGC
>NW_006159508.1:3004262-3008319 GCF_000334495.1 Tupaia belangeri chinensis
GACACAGTTCCCTCGCTGAGGCAACTCCAGGGTCAGGTGGGGCGACATAGGGGCGGGGCCCGAAGCAGATGGGCGGGGCCTGGAGCGGGAGGGGCGGGGCCTGGAGCGGGTGAGCGGGAGGGCGGGAGAGAGCAGGTGCATCTGGTCTTCAGTCTGGTAGTCGGGTTAAGGGTTTCTATCACACTTGCTCGTAGTCTCATTTATTTCCTCTTTACTTGGGTCACCTCATGATGGGCCTCGCTCTTTGCCCAGGAGTATGGGCCCATCAGGCGGACTTCAATCTAAAAAAGGGAGCGGATAAGAACTTTGGGAAGTCCTGTTCACTTCCTAGGTCTGTTAGGGAGTTGGCCTTGTGCAAAGAAAATACACCTAATGACCTAAACATCGAGCACCAGAATGCAAAGTATTGTACTTTCTCAGAACTAGTTTTAACTCTCATCTGTTTTTTCATGTGTGAGTTTTGTTTTGTTTCGTTTTTAAGAGAGAGATTTTTGCTACAGGGCATGTGCACTCACAGGAGAGACAGAGAAAGAGAGACAGAAGGCAAGATATAATCCCCCCCGGGGGGGGGAGGGGATGGCCATGCCTCAATTCCTTCTCCTCCATTCTCTTCTTGGGATGTTGGGCACACATGCATAGGCACCCGGTGTGAGTTAAAGCCACCGGGTCTGGGACTCAAACCACAGTCAACTAGATGGGAATCCAGTGATATAACCATTACGCCATCAGCTGGTTCCAGCTGGTTCCTCATCTGAGTTTTATGGGAATTGGTTACTTTTACTTTTCCTGGTCTCTGCTCTATGCGATGAGTGAGGAGGAAACTTAAAAACGCTTGTAAAATCATACCTTGAGTCTGAAAGATTTGGGACTACAATTTTTCAGTGCTGGTATTTGCTTCAGTTCAATTTAAAGATTTTTTTTAAGCCTCCAATATGTGCAAAGTACGGTATAAAAGGAGTATAGTAGTTTCCTAAAGATGAAGTGTTTCTTATCTTTTATTGTCTAACCGGAGGTTTCACAAACATATTTATAGATGTATAAAGTTTATAGTGCATTTATGAAAACATGTGGCAAACTGATGGATGATAACTAACCTTTATATAGCATTTTCCATAAACTCACTTCATCTTCACAACAATTTTATGTGGTAGATGTTCTTATCGTCTCTGTTTTACAGTACAAGGAAATGAGACCCAGAGAGCAAAGTAACTTGCCCAGTTCACGGCAATTAAGTGTGAGCTAGTCATCTGGCCGAAGAGTCCATAGTCTTAAGCACTACATTGCAGATTAATAGATATAAATCTATTCTGAGAAAAGGAAGACAAGCCTGAGCACTCCAGAGCCAGGCTGTACACCAGCATTCTGGCTTGGCAGGTTTAATTAGAAGAACTCTATGTATTCAGTAATACTCTGGTCAGCACCCTGGGGAGCAAAGGTTTCAGCAGATTCATGTCATAAGCTAATCCAAAGTTGCATGGTGATATAATAAAAGGACATGCAGAGCCAGCTGGTGTCAGGGCGGTTAAGTAGCAACTGGATCCCACATGACTAATTGCACAGTTTGAGTCCTGGACCGGGCAGCTGGAAACACATGCCAGGCATGTTCATCCCCAAAATCCCAAGAGGAGAATGGAGAAAAGATGACAGCGGGGAACCAGCAGTTAGCATAATGGCTATGTCACTGGACTCCCACGTAGTCGACCATGGTCCAAGTCCCGGACCCGGTGGCTTAAAACTCATGCCAGGCACGTGTGCGTGTGTGCCCAAGATCCCGAGAAGAGAATGGAGGAGAAAGGATTGTGGCGTGACCATCCCCCCGGGGGGTGATTTCTCGCTTTCTGTGTCTATGTCTCTCTCTGTCTGTCTGGTGAGTGCACGCGCCGTATAGCAAAAACCTCTCCAAAAAAAAAAGGATGACAGCATGGCCATCCCCCCTGGGGGATACTTTCTCACTTCTCCCTCTCTGTCTTCTCTGTCAAGCGCACAAGTCCTAAAGCATATATCCTTTCAAAGAAGCATATGCAATTAAAAAAAAAAAAAAAAAAAACAGAAAAAGCACATGTGATTTGGATTTGAGTCCTAAGTGCTCCAAGACTTAATAATTTGCGATGGGACCAGCAGTTAGCGTAATGGCTATGTCGCTGGACTCCCACGTAGTCAACCACAGTTCACGTCCTGGACCCGGTGGCTTAAAACTCACGCCGGGCGCGTCTGCGTGCGTGCCCAAGATCCCGAGAGGAGAATAGAGGAGAAGGGATTGCGGCGTGGCTATCCCCCCTGGGGGGTGATTTCTCGCTTTCTGTCTCTGTCTCTGTCTGTCTGTCTGGCGAGCGCACATGCCCTATAGCGAAGACCTCTCAAAAAAAAAAAAATTTGCGATTAGTCGCTTCCATTTTCTGAATCTCATTTACCTTTTTTTTTTTTTTTGAGAGGTTTTTGCTATAGGGCGTGAGCGCTTGCCAGAAAGACAGAGACAGAGAGACAGAAAGCGAGAAATCACCCCCAGTGGGGGATGGCCACGCCACAATCCCCTCTCCTCCATTCTCCTCTTGGGATCTTGGACACGCATGCACATGCGCCCGGCGTGAGTTTAAGCCACCGGGTCTGGGCCTCAAACCGCAGTTGAGTACATGGGAGTCCAGCGACAGAGCCATTGAGCCAACTGCTGTCCCTCATTTGCCTTTTTTATAAAGTTGGAATCATCACCATCCTTGCTTCCCTCACTAGTGGTCTGATAATGAACACTTGAGTGAGATGTAAAGCTTACTCCAGGGTTGCTTGTTCATCTTACTCTCCCTTGGGCCTTTTTACTTTTCCGTTGTTCTTGGCTATGCAGCCTCTCCTCACTTAATGATCTATCTGTTTAACACCATCAGGTCTCACCCTTCGGAAGCCCCTTTCTCAGTCCATGAGTTTTGGGAATCCCCTTTCTCATTCCTTGTCTCGTTCTTGTTCTCATTCTCATAGTAGGTTAATATTTGCGAAGCACTCACGATCACACAAAACTACACATTTTGCTTATAAATTTGTACTTTATTGTGCACCCACAGAAGTATTCAGAATAGGGACCAGCAGTTAGCATAACGGTTATGTCGCTGGACTCCCATGTAGTCGACCGTGGTTCAAGTTCCGGGCCTGGTGGCTTAAACTCATGCCAGGCGCGTGTGCATGTGTGCCCAAGATCCCAAGAGGACAGTGGAGGAGAAGGGATTGCGATATGGCCATCCCCCCCTGGGGGGGTGATTTCTCACTTTCTGTGTCTCTGTCTCTCTCTGTCTTTCTGGCGAGCGCATGCGCCCTATAGCAAAAATTCTAAAAAAAAAAAAAGTATTCAGAATAAATAAAAACGATTATGCCAGATTTATGTCATTGTGCTGTGCTGTGTCTGGAGCTTATCTAATGCATGCTTTTAGTACAGGTAGAACTACGTTATTCTAACGTGGTGGCACGTGACAACTATTGAAAAACACATACTCTGTGGCACCACGGCACATCAGAAGACAAGCCTTTTAAGCTCTTTGCTTGTCCACCAAGTTATAGGAACAGAACTTGATCATTTAGTGAGGAGTGCCCACATATGAGAATCTTGGCCTAGCCACAGTTGTGCCAGGGGCAGGGGCGCTGCTGCATGATGTTACAACAATATAGTAAGGTTCAGGTCCTGGGCCAACCTGAACATGCTGAACACACCTGTCATCTGGCTGGCCATGGGACTCAGGGCTGAGGAGGACAGAGATCCTGTTAAGGGAATCCCCCCAACCCCCAACTATGGAAAGAAAGCAATAAATAAACCTTTTTAAAAAGGAATCTTGGGACCAGCAGTTAGCGTAATGGCTATGTCGCTGGACTCGCATGTAGTCGACCGCAGTTCGCGTCCCGGACCCGGTGGCTTGAAACTCACGCCGGGCGCGTGTGCGTGCATGCCCAAGATCCCGAGAGGAGAATGGAGGAGAGGAGATTGTGGTGTGGCCATCCGCCCTGGGGGGGTGATTTCTTGCTTTTTGTCTCTCTGTCTCTCTCTGTCTGGCGAGCGCATACGCCCTATAGCAAAAACCTC
>NW_006159508.1:3008541-3029038 GCF_000334495.1 Tupaia belangeri chinensis
CTTAGGGACCAGCAGTAATGGCTATGTTGCTAGACTCCCATGTAGCCGACTGTGGTTCAAGTCCTAGACCGGGTGGTTTAAGCTCATGCCAGGCACGTGTGCATGCGTGCCCAGGATCCCAAGAGGAGAATGGAGGAGAAGGGATTGCGGCATGGCCATCCCCCTGGGGGGTGATTTCTCGCTTTCTGTCTCTCTGTCACTCTCTGTCTGTCTGGCGAGCACACGTGCCCTATAGCAAAAACCTCTCCAAAAAAAAAGGAATCTTAGCTACCATAAACTTCTCCCAATTACTCTAATTTAAAGCAATTACATGCTGGAATCCCTCATACCAATGAAAGGGAAAGACCTTGCTAACAAAGACTGGATGGAAGGAGAGATCTTTCACAGAGTGCATACTGAAAAGAGACATCAAGTAACAGCTCGCTGTCTACATCCACGGGACATATTTTGGAAAAAGAAAAGTAGAGAATCTTCCTCAACTTTTATCAGTGCTAAGGTGTACTAACTTCTTAAACCATAAAGGTGCCTGTCGACACTGGTTATTTTCTTAAAGTTCCTGCCATCTGATTTTAGATTCTGCAAGACATAAATTAAGAATCCTGAAAATGTTACAACAGCCGGGCTGTTCAGTGGGAGATAAAATGTCAGTCGCAGAGTGTGGGCTGGGATGTCACATGGAGTGGCTGATCATGGGAAGATTTTGTCTCATTTCCCAAATAAAGCGCAGCACACTCTGACAGAGCTTAGGCACCCTATTCTCATTTGTATCTGCATATCCCACCCAGCACCAAAGGCATGCTCTTTCTCTTGTATCACGATCCCTTAGGTTGTTCCCCGGGTTCTATTCTGAGAAGATGTGGCCACAGAGTGCAGAGAGGCTTGCTGGTCACCAAATGAACTATGTGAGCGCAAATGGCAGCCCAGCTCCGGGGAGTCAGAACACTGCTGCCCCTCCGTTTGCGAGGGCCGTGTGTGAATGGCCTTTGGCAGGCCACTCTGTGAAAGCACTTGGAGAATAGATGGAAAACAATGAAAACGGTAGGCACTGCCTCGTGAAAGAGTTCTTCATTTTTCGTGTGTGTTTTTATTTAAAGATTTATTTATTTAATTCCATTTGTTGTTATTATTTTTAATTTGACCAGAGAGGGACAGAGTGAGAGAGAGAGGGAAAGCGAGAAAGCAAGCCACTAGGTCCAAAACTCCAACCGTGGTTGGCCATATGGGAATCCAGTGCCTTTAACCACCACACCACCTGTAGTCCCCAGAGTTCTTAATTTTTTTTAAAGAATGATTTTATTTTACTTGATTTATTTATTTTAATTTGACCAGAGAGGGACAGAGTGAGAGAGAGAGGGAAAGTGAGAAAGCAAGCCACTAGGTCCAGAACTCCAACCATGGTTGGTCATATGGGAATCCAGCGCCATTAACCTCCATGCCACCTATAGGCCCCAGAGTTCTTAATTTTTAAAAAATAATGATTTTATTTAACTTGATTTATTTTTAATTTGATTAGAGAGGGACAGAGTGAGAGAGAGAGGGAAAGCAAGAAAGCAAGCTGCCAGGTCCAGGACTAAAACCATGGTCGGCCATGTGGGAGTCCACCACCTTTTAACTACCACGCCACCTGCCGGCCCTAAGAGTTCTTAATTTTTAAAGAAATCTTAATTCACTTAGTTCTCCCAGAAAAAAAATCTAAGAACTCTTAGCTGCCAAATGTTAATTCTCTTAATTTTTCCAGAAGAGATTTTAAAAAAAAAAAAAAAACATTGACACGTGGTGGGTCTTTCAGAGCTAAAACACGTGGGTTCTATGGAAATAGAGGTTATTGTGGGCTCCTCTTTCTGCTTCCTCCCCCTTCCCTGTCTTCAGCGGGGCTTATGTGATCACTCAGCAGAAATATGAGTAACCAGCACTTGTTCTGGGCTTATTTACTATGGGCAAGGTATCTCCAGGACACAGACCACCAGACGCCTGCCTTTCCTTCCATCACTGTTTCTTAGCTGCCAAATCTGCAAACGGAAGAAACTTTCCAACCTGGGGAAGGATGTGCACATGGATTTTGCCCATGCCACATCGTAAGAGTGTCTTTCATTTCCCAAATAAAATGCAGCATGTTTCCCTGCAGAAAATCACGCAGGAAATACACAGTGCAGTGATATGGTGAAAGTGTTTCCTTTTTTATTGTGGTCCAAAAAAAAAGTAGCGGAAATACTTTTTCCTGACACTTGAAACTGCTAGTGATTCCCCCCAAGAAAAGCATCCCCGGTAAAATATTGGAAAACAAAATGGAAAGCTAAACTCATCTTCTGATACTCGGAACGATGACACCTGTCGTGCAATTCATTGTTCAGTAATTTTCATGTGGCAGAAATCTCGGCTGCCATCTCTCCTTTCTTTGGCAAATAAAGCGAGATCTGGTACGGAAATTTTACATTTGTCCTTGAGACCAGCAGTCTAAATGATGAGGACATCGAAGGACAATTAAACCTTTTTGAAGCATGGTATTTTTTCATAGCATAAAGAGTTGAGGGCCTGAATGGTGCATTTCTCACCCAAAGGAGAGGAAACAGCAGCTGGGATTGCAGTTGCTGGGACAGCTTTATTGCAGTTTGGGATGAACATATTGACATCGACTCCCTACTCTGACCTTCTCGTTGTTGAATGTCAATACAGTGTGTGAAGCTGCCTCACTTTTGCCTGCCTGCTTTTTGTTATGTGCAAGTCAAAAGCACATCCACCAAGATTATGGATTTAACTCAATTTTGACACATCACATTTCATTTCACTGGTTAAGAAAGGCTGAGAGATGACTCATAATTTATTTTAAATCATTTTAAATACACTTAATTGTGCATAGGGAAAAAAAAAACTGAGATCCAGGACAAGATCTATGCTATTTCACATTTACATCTATAGAAATACACTACGTACATATAATGTTGTCCTATGCACACGATGAAAGGACTTTAGCAGTGGCCTTCTGTAGTTTTGGAGATAAGGGATGGTTTCTAATCACTAGTGAGCCTTATTCTGTGTGTCACATATGTCTGGAGTGTTGAAATA
The DNA here is from genome assembly GCF_000334495.1 of Tupaia belangeri chinensis. Classification (NCBI taxonomy): domain Eukaryota; kingdom Metazoa; phylum Chordata; class Mammalia; order Scandentia; family Tupaiidae; genus Tupaia; species Tupaia belangeri. The sequence goes on from NW_006159508.1 coordinate 3,011,605, forward strand.
TTGTTTTTAAAGTATTTTTCTTTGGAACCAGCAGTTAGCATAATGGCTATGTCGCTGGACTCCCATGTAGTTGACCGCGGTTTGCGTCCTGGACCCGGTGGCTTAAAACTCACACCGGGCGCATGTGGATACGTGCCCAAGATCCTGAGAGGAGAATGGAGGAGAAGGGATTGCGGCGTGACCATCCCCCCTGGGGAGTGATTTCTCGCTTTCTGTCTCTCTGTCTCTCTGGCGAGTGCACGCGCTCTATAGCGAAAACCTCTCCAAAAAATATATATATTTCTTTATTCACGACAGAGTGTATGCATGTACACGTGAGAGTGACAGAGACAGGAGGCCACAGGAGGAGTACCCTCCACAGTATGTGGTCCCACCACAATCCCCTTCCTCCAGTCCTCCAGCCCGTCAGATCCTAGGGGCACTCCCACGCATGCCCAGTGTGTTTCAGTCCACCAGGCCGGGGACCCGTGGGACTCGGCTTCGCCAGAGCAGTGCATTATTGCTGCATCACAGAGCTGGCCCAGTGCTGAAATGTTGTACACTAAATATGCATGACTTTCGTAAGCCCATGTAAACACACACGAATATAGCAAAATCCCCAAAAGATACAAAAATTGAAATTTTAAAAATGCTTGATGGCAGCCAGAAGGGGACATGGTAGTTGGGGTGTTAGACTCCCACATGACCGACAATGGTTCAAGTCCCGAGTCTGGTGGCTTGCTTTCTTACTCTCTCTCTCTCTTTCTCTCTCTGGTGAGTGCTCTTGTCCTAAGCAAATAAATAATAATAATAAATAAAATTTAAGGAAAAAAGTGCTTTCATGGAACCCGACAGTGGCAGATTAAGGTGGCTGGATCCCACATGGCCAACTGCAGGATTTTTTTTTTTTTTTTTTTTTTTTTTTTGACGACGCCGGGTCCCACGAAAAAAAAGACAGAGAGAGACAGAGAGACAGAAAGCAAGAAATCACTCCCCGGTGAGATGGCCACGCTGCAACCCCTTCTCCTCCATTCTCCTCTCTGGGTCTTGGGCACGCACGCACTCGCCCAGAGTGAGTTTAAGCCACCAGATCCAGGATTCAAACCACGGTCAACTACATGGGAGTCCAGTGACATAGTCATTACTCCAACTGCTGGTCCTGCCAACTGCAGTTTGGGTCCCAGACCCAGTAGCTTGGAAAATATGCTAGGAGCATGTACACGTGTGCCCAAAATCCTGAAAGGAGAAATGGGAGAGGGATTGCAATGCAGTCATATCCCATGTGGGGTGTTTTCTCACTTTTCCTCTCTCTGTCTCTCTGTCAAAAAGATAATCGTTTTTTGGTGAGATTTTTGCTATAGAGTATGTCTGCTTGCCAGAGAGACAGAGAGAGAGACAGAAAGAGAGAAATCACCCCCCAAGAGGGATGGCCATGCTGTAATCCCTTCTCCTCTATTCTTTTCTGGAATCTTGGGCATGCACAATACACATGTGCCTGGTGGGAGTTTGAAGCCACTGGGTCTGGGACTTGAACAGTGGTCAGTCACGTGGAGTCCAGCGATGCAACCACTAATGCCATCGACTAGTCCCCTACGAAAAACCTTTTTTTAATGGTTTATGTATTTATACCCTAAACTACCAGTTAATTTAGAATGTACATTAATCATCCCTGGGTTGGTATTAGAAGCCTGTTTGGTAAGCCTCCCAGCATTAGAGGCCACTGGGTAGGTGACTTGGAGGGCCAACGTCAACACTGTAGGCTCTGGTCACAGGGCTGTTGAAGAAAGAACAGGTGCATGAATAAATGACTAAGAAACAACAACAATGTAAAAAGGCAAACAGGTTATGGAACAATGTACCACAGCAGAGTAGAAGAGGACATTGCCAGTCATATACGTGGATGTATACATACATCGCTCAAAAACACTAGCTAAACGAGTATCAAAGGTCACGGCATAATGTAATATAGGAATATGAAGACAATGTATATGTTAATTTCCTTAATCTGATAATCACACACAGTATGTGGGCTTTGAAAAAGCATAGGATACCCCACAAAGATACACAACAATGAAATATAAGTCATAAATTATAAAACCAATTTAGAAAAAGATAAAATAAGCCAACACAGAACACCTAAAGCAAGTTGAGAAATGTAAGACTTAATAGATAAGTACATCTATATTTAAAAAAATTCAAAACAACAAAAACAAAAGAACAAGCTAATGACCATCACTTTTGTACACCGCTGTGAGAAATGAGTGACCCCTGGGTCTTTATTTACTCGTGTACCTGATGGCTGTAGAAATCATGATCAAGTGGAAAAGGAGATTAAGAACATACACCTGAGCCTCGAGGCAATGCATGTTGATGGGTCATATTCTTCTTTTTTTTTTTCTAGAGAGATTTTTGGTATAGGGCATGTGCACTCCCCAGAGAGACAAAGAAAGGCAGAAAGTGAGAAATCACCCCGCAGGGGCGATGGCTGTGCAGCAATCCCTTCTCCTCTCTGGATTTTGGACACACACACACACACACACACACCCTGCGTGAGTTTTAAGCTGCAGCCTCTGGGACTACACCAGTCAACTACGCGGGAGTCCAGTGATGTAACCATTAAGCCATCTGCTGGTTCCAGGGTCATGTTCTTTTGGAGTAGAACTTTTTGTTTTTAGAAAGATCTGCCTGAATCTACCCAGTATCAAAACATGGGTGCTTTATCTCTCCCTTAAAAATAAAAGGGGTGGTGGTGCAGTAGGTGGCGTAGTGGTCAGGGCGCTGGACTCCCACACAGCCCACTGTGGTTTGAGTCTCAGACCCAGCAGCTTGAAAGTCACACAGGGCACACATGCAAGTGTGCATGCCCAAAATCCTAGGAAGAGAATGGAGGAGAAGGCATTGCGGCATGGCCATCCCCCCTAGACTGATTCCTCACTTTCTCTGTCTTTCTCTGTTTCTCCCACGAGTGCATGCACCCGGTAGCAAAAATAATCTTCTTTTAAAAAAAGGAAACTGGAGCCAGACTCTGGCACTCTGATTGTCGCACAGTGGTAAAACCCACATGGGGGAGGTTCCTGCTTCAAGTCCAGAGACCTTCCTGAGCACACTGGGTACACATTTGCCCACAGTCCAGGACTGGCTAAAGACTAGGGGTAGCTTGTAGGATCGAGAACCTTTTGGGGTGCTCTCTCTTGCTTGTTCATGGAAGAAGTAGATAAATAAACTTGGGAGGCAAAGGAGGGAAAAGAGGAAAGGAAGAGAACTAGAGAGAGTATGGCATTTTCTAAAACCGCAACTGAGAAACTTGGAAATCCCAAGACAGGAGAACTGGCCCTGGGCCGAGAACCCCCACCCCAGCCATACCCCTGTCCTTAGCATGCCTGTGTCCTTCACTGACCACCCATGGGGCTCTACCTAGAAGAGGAATTTGCTAAAGCATCATTCCAAAGAACCCAAAGACTTCCAGCAAAAGACTTAGACTGAAGCTTGGTTTTCTTCTTCTTCTTTTTTAAAGAATTATGTATTTAATTCTATTTATTCACTTATTTATTTCAACTCGCCCAGAGAGAGAGAAAGAGAGGGGGAAATCGAGGAACCAAGCCACCAGGTCTGAGATTCAAACTGTGGTCAGCCATGTGGGAGTGTCCAGCGCCCCCAACCACCACGCCACCTGCTGGTCCCTGAAGCTCAGTCTTCTAACAGAGGGGAGGACTGGAAGAAGACATAATAGTCCATTTTTAATTATGTGACCCTCACATCTCGTTGAACCCCCAAACGTCAAGGCTACCCTGTCCTCTTTTCTGGCACCCCCCTGTAGCCCAACGGCCCACCGAAGCACCGTGGTGAATATTTTCGTTGAATCGCGGCAGAGGCAAACATGAAACTCAGGTGCTTGTGCTCTGTCCCCGAGCAGAAGCGAGTGCTCTGCGCACACTCAGCCTTGCTGTTGCACAGATGTCGGGGACGCCGAGCCTGTAAATCTGCCCAGGCAGTTCTGTTCTTGAATCATTAAGAACAACCGAGTGGGTGGAACGAGAACATGAAATTGCTGTGTGCACTCATGTTTTGTTTATGGAGCAATCATTTCTAGACGTGTTTTCTTTTCTTTTTTATGAAGAATCTTTTCTATGTTTGCCTCTTAACACCCCACCTTCCTTCCTGTCCCCAGCTTTCCTACACCCACTAAAAAGAAGCATTTAAGAGCACTACAAAAATCTCCATGAATTTAAAGAATAGGTTACATTAAGTATCTCTCTAAACCAATTCCATTTATTCAGTCAAAATAAATGATTTAGTAATACAAATCACACAGGTAACAATTTGAACATTGTGTACTATTTTAAAAGCTTAGAAAAACTGCTCCTGAATCATAAAAATGTCCTTTCCCATCATTGTACAGTGAGAACCTTGTTAACCCAATGACTTTTAAGTTCTTGTTATGCTAATTACCAGCAGTGTTCAATTAGTAGCTTATGTACTGCCAATTTAACTGCACCGAACCTCAGTTAATTATCTATGAAATGGGGATAAATATCTACTTTGTGAGGACTAAGTTTATTCCTATGAGTGCCTACAACACAGTAAGCACTTATTAGACTGTAGCAGTTATTTTATTACTATTATGATTTTTATTATTCATGATAGAACACATATGAAGGGCAGCAGGTGGCATGGTGGTTAAAGCACTGGACTCCCACATGGCTGACAGTGGTCCAACTCCCAGACCTGGTGGTTTGCTTTCTCACTTTTCCTTTCTCTCTCTGCTCAAATTTTAATAATAATAATAAAAATAAATAGAATGTAATAAACAGTTCTTTAAAAAGAGAGAGAAGCACCTTCTAAAACACACGGTTACATCCTGATCTCCCTCCAGCCCTCCAGCCCATCAGACCAGCAGATTTTCTTTTCTTTCCTTTTTTTAATTGTCAGAGGGCATGTGCAGTCATCAGAGGAAGGCAGAGGAGCAGAAAGGGAAAAGGAGAAAGCACTCCCCGAGGGAGCTTCTCTTCCATTTCTCCATCCAGTGGGAATTTTGGAGCATGCCTGCTCACGCGCCTGGTGTGTTTTTCAAGCCTCTGGAGTTGGGATTCGAATTGTAGTTGGCCATGTGGGATCTGGCTCCCTTAACGTCTAGGCCACAGGCATCCCAAATGCCCAATGTGTTCTCTTTTCTGATGGATTATTTAATTGATTTGTTATTATTGTTATCAGTATTTTTCAGTTTGCCCAGGGCACGTGTACTTACCAGGGAGAGATGGGGGGGTGGGTGAGAAAACAAGCTGCCAGGTCTAGGATCCGAATCATGGTCCGCCATGCAGAGGTCCAGCACCTCAGCCACTATGCTGCCTGCTGCTCCACCCCTCAATGTGTTTTCAAGCCGACCTGACTGGGGACACAAACCATGGTTGGTATATAGCTTCCAGCTCCCAGGCCAGCATGCTGGTGATCACAGAGGTGAGCTGACCTTTACCAATTATTGTTATTATGAACAGTTGTAGCAACTGGGCAGGCAGGATGGAGTAGAGTTTTGCCTCTCCATCCTTTTCTCCAATATGCCCAACTCTGGCACGTAGCAGACAGCCTGGCTTATCCTGGTGACAATCACCTCAGTAAGTGCCCTAGGCTTCCTAGGCCCCAGAGGCTCCTGTCTACCTCCCGAATCTCCTGACCTGCCCAGCTGCTCCCTCCTCCATCCCCCCAGAAGGGGTTGTGCTGTGTTTACCATCTCCGTGGGTCTCCCATTATTTTCTTTTTCTCTCACCGTTTCTGGCTTCGGCATTGTTCTTCCTGGCATGCTCCCCAGCCGTGTCCTCTGTGTCATATCACCACAATGTCCTCATGTTGGGCATCTGGCTTGCTGCTGGAAGCAGACCGTGGTGGCATCAGGTGCTTCAAAAGAGGAGAGATTGCACTAAATTTCCTCTTAGGAAAATGAGCTTGGTTTTTAAAAAATGTTCCATGGAATGAATCTAATGACTCAGTTCCGTGATCGTTTCTCCTCTGCCTGCTCTAATTGCGAAGGATTCTTTCAGAAATAATGGAACATCACAGCTTTACACCAGGCTAATGAGGCTGCATTTACACAGGGGTTTCCTCCAGGGGAGGGCCTTCCAGACTTTACGTACAACACAAACGTACCAGGGAACCTCCTCAGCAGGGCCAGGGCTGGTTCTAGAGAAGACCTCGGAGGACCCTGGGTGCCATAGACCTCCTAAGCATGCTTTTCCTGAGAGGGCCTTACGAAGCTCCGCAAGAGGTAGTTTGCCTTTTGATACAAAAGCCCATCCAGCCAACATGCAGTGTCCAAGTCAAGGCCTTAGCCACAGCAATGCAAACTAGGCCACCAGGCCTATTTTTTTGGGGTTCTGGGACTGTCCTGGGTCTGTCTACCCCAAGCCAGTGCACTCTAGTTGCTGATCAAATTAGAGAACTAAGAGTAGCGGGCCACAGCGGGCCACAGACTTTTCTAAGAAAGCTGTAATGCTGTCAGTCAACTAGCACTTAATTTCCAGTGGGTTGTAAAAGTGTCATTTATCCCACAAGCTTCGGGGCGAGCTACCCCATAGGATTCTAAGTTAAATGATGCAAAAAAGAACAACTCTTGGTAAGGATGTTGTGTCTCAGAATTAAAAACAAAGCAAAAAGACCAAGCTGATGTTTATATTGATTGCAAATGTGGTGGTGAAGGAATCTCTTCCCGTTAAAGTCCCTCGAAGAAGCCACATGTAGTCCAAACTATTCAGCAGCACCTTGTGGGCACGAGTGGAGACGTGCTGCTATGCCCATGGCGGTGCCTCTGCAGGCTGCTCAGGCCCAGCTTCTGCCACAGTGCCACTGTCCTGCCGATAAGATGATGGTCCCCAGGGAAAATGAGTGGAGTTTGGCTGAGAAGCTCTTAGAGTGGGCAGCACCAGTGGCCCTGGAGCAGTGAAGCAGTTGGCTACAGGAGGGCCATGTGCTGATCTTCTGTGATGCCCTCTCCTGGACCTGCAGACTGATGCAGAAAATCTTCATTTCTAAGAGGGGCTACCTAAGAAACAACTTCACGTAGCCCTGTAGCTGCGTATTGGTGGTGGGGGCTGTCATTTACATTTGTTTTAGGATACAAAACTGCCATTCAATAAATATTACCTTGAAAATGCACAATTGAGAGGGCCAGCAGGTGACACAATAGTTAAGGTGCTAGACTCCCACATGGTCAACTGTGATTCGAGTCCCAGACCCCAGTTTGAAAATCACTCCAGCTGCAGGTGTATGCATACCCCAAATCCCAAGAGACTAAGGGAGAAGGGATTGTGGCATGGCCATCCCCCCTGGGGGGTGACTTCACTTTCTCTCTCTGTCTCTCTGGAGAGCACACATGCCCTATAGCAGAAACCTTAAAAAAAAAAAAAAATGCTGAGATTGCTCAGATTTATGGTATCAACAAATCCTTTATACATGAAATCATGAAAAAGGGAAAAGAAATTTGTGTTACTTTTGTTGTTGCACCTCAAACTGCAGAAGTTACAGCCCTAATATCTGGTATGTGCCCAGTTAAGACGAAAACAGCATTAAATTTGTGGGTGGAAACATGAACAGAAACACATTCCAATGGATGGCAATTGTGTTTGTTACTATCTGAGGTTTCAGGCATTTATTGGCGGTCTGCCAAAGTATCTTCCTAATAAAGAGAGGCTATCGTGTATTATTATTAACTGAAACCCCAGGACTTTTTTAGATTTCTTCAGGTTTTCCATAATGTGCTTTTTGTGTCCCAGGACCCCATCCAGGGTAGCTCATTACATTCAGTTCTTATGTCTCTTTAGGCTTCTCTTGGCTCTAATAGTTCCTCAGTCTTCACTTATTTTTGACGCCCTCTAGAGGGATACCATGCAAGCAGTTCGTAGACTATTCCTCAAATGAGATTTGTCTGATGTTTTTCTCATGATTAGACTGGGTTTACGGGTTTGAGGAGAAGGACCACAGAGGCAAAGTGCCATTCTTTCTGTTCATATCAAAGATACAGACTATTGGGTTGTTGGGAAAGTCATGGCGTATTTTTCTATGTTTTTCTGTGCAAAAATGCACCATGACTTTTCCAACAACCAAATATTGACATGATGTCACTGCAGATGTTTGGAAAGGCAATTTTTCCTCTCATTCTTCGGTACTGTCTTCCAGGTCCTCAAATAATACTGACTTGCTTTCTTATTTACTTATTTATTTTAGTTTTTGCTATAAAGTGTCTGTACTCCCCAGATACACACACACACACACACACACACACACACACACAGAAAGGAAAAGTGAGAAATCGCCCCTCAAGGGCTGTTGGCCACACTACAATCCCTTCTCCTTCATTCTTCTCTAGGAATCTTGGGCACATGCACACATGCGCCCAGTGTGATTTTCAAATTGCAGAGTCTGGGACTTGAATCATGGAGTCAGCCACGTTGGTACCCTAACCTCCACATCACCTGCTGACCTTGCTTTCTCTTTTGACTAGTTAATTATTATAATTTCAAAAGTGAAATTCAGGGCAAACTATCCAGAGGTGGAGAGAGTCCCTGATATAGGCAGAATTCTATAAATCTGGACCCATGACTGAGGACGAACCTTCTCACCTAACTAAGCCTCTTCCTTCTTGTTGTTCCCCTGACAAATCAAATCACCTCTGACTGAGACTTCTCAAGTCAGAATATAAACCAGGTGATGCTGTCCGTAAAGGACAAGAAGAATTGCCAACTGTGCCAATCACATTGTCCAGTCCATTTTTAGACGCTTTTGGTCTGGCTAAATATAGTTGTAATCCATTTCTGTTGCTAAGCGTCATATTTTTATTAGGCAAAGTACTCTATTTGCAAATGCAAATAGAGCCTGAGTCTTGCAGTGAAGTGCCTGGATAAATACAGACCGACTAAATCTCAACAACTCTGGTCAGTTTGAGCTTCCAGAATGGTGTGGTACTGTTTCCCAAATCCACCTCACAAATGAGTCCAGGGAATGACCTGCTTTCATCTTGCAGGCTACTTTATGTTATTACCATCTCTGTGTGTCTTATTTCACATATCTCTCCTGTCAGCTACAGAAAAGCTGAGCTATGGCTATGGCCGCTGAGCTGTGTCTATTGATAGTCACGTGGTTCAAGTGACAGGGAAACAAATAGCTCCCTCAGATGAGCAAAGGCCCTCCAGAGCAGGGTAATCTACAGGAGAGGGAAACAAAAACTGTTTAAAATCCTTCCTCATGAGGAGACTCTGGAATTAGATTAGACAGTGCAAGGAGTCTAAGGGTTGCTAAAAATTGCAGCAGGTGCCCCATGGAGGTTTATATGGAAAATTCTTCTCTGGCAGTTGAAGAGAAGCAGAATTGGTGTTTGTCTATCTCAGTAGCTTCAGAATAGGCTTTTCTTGAAACAGGCGACTCAGTGTATTAGTCAGAGTTCTCACTGCAAATCAGAAAACCAACAGTGGGTTGTTTAGGAAGAAAAGGCAAATTTTTTCAGAAGTCAGCATAGCCCGGGACCAGCAGTTGGCATAACGGCTATGTTGCTGGACTCCCATGTAGTTGACCACAGTTCGAGTCCCAGACTTGGTGGCTTAATCTCACACCGGGCGCATGTGCGTTCGTGCCCAAGACCCAAGAGGAGAATGGAGAAGGGATTGAGGCATAGCCATCCCCCCTGGGGACTATTCAGCAGCACCTTGTGGGCACGAGTGGAGACGTGCTGCTATGCCCATGGCGGTGCCTCTGCAGGCTGCTCAGGCCGAGCTTCTGCCACAGTGCCACTGTCCTGCCGATAAGATGATGGTCCCCAGGGAAAATGAGTGGAGTTTGGCTGAGAAGCTCTTAGAGTGGGCAGCACCAGTGGCCCTGGAGCAGTGAAGCAGTTGGCTACAGGAGGGCCATGTGCTGATCTTCTGTGATGCCCTCTCCTGGACCTGCAGACTGATGCGGAAAATCTTCATTTCTAAGAGGGGCTACCTAAGAAACAACCTCACGTAGCCCTGTAGCTGCGTATTGGTGGGGGGGGGTGGTATTTTTATTGGTGGTGGGGGCTGTCATTTACATTTGTTTTAGGATACAAAACTGCCATTCAATAAATATTACCTTGAAAATGCACAATTGAGAGGGCCAGCAGGTGACACAATAGTTAAGGTGCTAGACTCCCACATGGTCAACTGTGATTCGAGTCCCAGACCCCAGTTTGAAAATCACTCCAGCTGCAGGTGTATGCATACCCCAAATCCCAAGAGACTAAGGGAGAAGGGATTGTGGCATGGCCATCCCCCCTGGGGGGTGACTTCACTTTCTCTCTCTGTCTCTCTGGAGAGCACACATGCCCTATAGCAGAAACCTTAAAAAAAAAAAAAAGAAAGAAAGAAAGAAAAGAAAAGTATAGCTGACTTCAATAGTCAGATAGGTTAGCAGTGCTGTCGGACAGAAAGTTCTGTGATGATAGCAATGCTCTGTGTGCTGTCCACGTCCCCATGTGGCTGTTGAACACACGACACGTGTTTGATACAACTGAAGAATTTAATTTTCAATTTTATTTCCTTTTCACTTGAACTTTGTAACGTCTATTTCTTCCATGAGCCAAAAAAGACAAAAAGAGAAAGCACTTCCAATAGGGTCTTTTTTATTTTTAATCTATTTATTTTATTCATAACAGAGAGTATGTGCACATTAGAGAGAGAGAGATAAACGCCTCAGCAGGGTCCCATCACCCGCTGAGCCCCTTTCTCCAGTCTTTCAGCTCAGCGGAATCTGGGCATGTACACATGCACCCAGTGAGTTTTCAGGCCCAACCAGTTGGAGGCCCAACCTACAGTTTGGAGGCCAGCAGGGGGCATGGTGGTTAAGGTGCAAGACTCCCACATGGTTAACCATGGTTCAAGTCCTGGACCAAGAGGCTTGCCTTTTCACTTTCCTTCTTTTGCTCTCTGGTCAAATTTCAAAATAATAATAAGAAGAAATAAAATAAAACAAATAATTAAAAAACAAAACAAAACCTGCACTCTACCCTGTAACCTCCAGCACTGCAATTCATTTTGCTACTGAGTCTGCCACCAGGCTAGGCCACACCAGGGTCTCGATGCCGCAGTTCGCCCCAAGCTTCAGCCAGCCCCCAGATCATGAGCACAAGCATGAACAACATCCCCAAGGAGGTCCGCAGCCATAAACCCAGAACCTCCCCATTTGGAGTAGCCTCATGTGTTGTAGTTCACTGCTACCTGGCCCCCATTTTAATTTTAATTTAGATAGTCCCCTGTAGCTAGTGGCTATGGTATTAGATGGTACAGGTTTAAGGAGAGTTAAGGTGGGAAGGAGAAAAGCAGACCTGAGAATAACCTCCGTATTTCTCCAGGTTCTGAAAGAAAAAGAAATTCTACTCATTTGTTAATGAATTCAGACCACATGAGCAAAACAATAATAACTTTGATTTGTTTTGAAAAGTGCTTTAATTCCTGTCTAAATGTTGAACGATAACAGCATCTCTTTCACAACTTCAGTGGGAAAACACCATTTTATGCTTCTGGAAAACGGAAGAGTCAGCACGTGCCCACCTTCAATATCGCCATCTCCTACCACACAGTGCTTTGCCTCCAGAGGCCTCCCACGGATGTTAGGATGTCCACAGCCAGAGGCATAAGGCGCTCTTCTATTGCTCATGCCAGGCCAGGTTTCCACCCTGATTCAGAAAGCACTCCCTCCCACGGTTCCTGCATGTCACTACTCGGGTTTGGGAAGTGACAACTTACTCCTCTGAGAAGTATCTCACCTGCTGTTGGTGGTTGTTCGGCAACCAGCTGCAACACGGGGTCTCAGCAATGCCCTGGGTGAGCCCCTTGAGGACCAAGTGGCCTCTGTTCACAGACAGTGAGTACCAGGGAAGGAGCCATGCACAGGTCTCCCCTGCTGCCCACCTGTAACCCAGGCACCCCCACAATCCCCGAGGAGCAAGCCCTGAAGCCCTGGACTTGCCTCCTGCAAGGGGCAAGGTCAAGCAGAGGGGGCATGGGTGAGGGGAAATAAACGGTCTCAAGTAGGGCACACACCGGCTGGCAGAAGTAAGGGAGCAGAGAAGAAGGTGCATGGGGTTAAAATCCAACAACACAAAGATCCAGTGAGCCGGCAGCTGGGCACCAGATGCCTGGGTCAAACGACAAGCTTTTAAAAATCCACGAAGTGCAAGCTCCGCACAACAGCACTTCTTGATGTCAGAGCTCTGCCCTGCTCTTGGGAAAAGCGCCAAGGACTAGGCCTCAGCAGTCAGCTCTGAGGTAGTGGAGAAGGGGACGGGATGTCCCAGGCAGTGGAGAGCAGACACACCAGACCAGCCTGTGCAGGCCTGGGCAGGCAGCTCAGCCAGGCCTGCTTCACTGATAAAGGCTCCTAATGAGCAGGATAAATACCATGTGGGGCTATTTACTGTGAAATGGGCCGAGGTGTATGAGAAATCGGCCTTGTATGGGCAGAAAACACACACGTCAGCAGAAAATAATGTGCTGGAAAAGTTTAAATTGAAGACGTGCTGCTCTGAGTGTGTAGAAGCGTTAATGCTTATGTAATTAATCATTTCATATCTGAAAATTGGGATTTTTCTCCCTTTAATTAATTAGCCAGTAGACCCGTTACAGTACATTTTTCATGTCAGAAAGGCAGTAGGTTCTACGAGAAGGGAGGGGACCACAGTGTGACAGTGTGCTGTGCAAAGAACCATTGTTACCCTAGAAAAAGTCTCTGAGAAAGCAGAAACCCAGAGCCGGGCAAACTGCATGGGATTCATCCACATCCCGGGAATCCAAGACTCTGCTGACACTCACATCGTCAGAACCTACACTAGGTCTCTTACCAAGAGCTGCTGCCTCCTTGCCCCCACGGATGAGTCTTTTAGAAAGGAGAAAACAGCAACAGAGTTGACACTTGGGTTCTGAAACCAACCGCGGGACTTCGGTCCTCAGCACACTCTACTAGCTGGAGACTTTGGAAAGCTACTTAATCTCTTTGTGCTGTGGTTTCCCGCTTTGTACGGTGCAAATAATAGTAACATCTACCTCAGGGTTGTCGACAGAAGATAAAATAATGCATTTAAATTGATTGAAGATTCAAAAGCGGTAGTCTTTGTTTGCCAGTTTGCTACAGGACACAGATTTGCTGGAGTGAGATGGAGAGAGTGATACAGAGAGGGAAAAGGAGAAATTCCCCGCTCCCTGTGGGGGGATGGCCATGCCACAATCCCTTCTCCTCCATTCTCCTCTCGGGATTCTGGGCACACATGAACACGTGCCAGAGTGAGTTTTAAGCCACTGGGTCCAGGACTCAAACAGCAGTTGACTACGTGGGAGTCCAGGGATGTAACCATTACATGGTAAGCTGGTCCTACCTCGTATATTTTTCAAGCTGCAGGCCCAGACCTGAAACCACCCACTTGGCGGTGTGGAATCCAGTCACCTAAACCTCTACTCCACCTGCTGGCCCAAAGAATTGTGCTTCTTTGTGGCCTTGACCTCGTCGTTATCTTCTCACAGCTCTTGACCTCTTGTCAGAGTGTGTGTGTGTGTGTGTGCGTGCGTGCTAGAAAACAGACATAACAAAAGTTCCCATTTCAACCATTTTTAAGTGTATAGTTCCACGGCATTAAGTGCAGTCACATAGTCATAAATTCATCACCATCTTCCATCTCCGGGACTTTCTTTTCTTCCCCATCTGAAATTTTGTACCCATTAAAAACAAAGTCCTCATTTCCCCCCTCACAGCCCCTGGCCTTCACCATTCTACTTTTGTATCTCTGACTGTGTCTACTCTAGGAACTTCATGTAAAAGGAATTATACATTCGTGTTTTGTGATTGGCTTGCTTCATTTCGCATAATGTCTTCAAGGTTCAGCCATGTTGTTTCACGTGTCAGAATGTCTTTCCCTTTCAAGACCGAATGCGTCTCATTGTACGCACATACCACATTTTCCTTTTCCACTCACCTGTCAATAGATGCTTGTGTTGCTTCCCCCTTTTGGCTATGTGAACCATGCTCTATGAACACTGGTGTACAAATACGGCTTCAAGTCCCTGCTTTCTGTTCTTTTGGGTATATACCCAGAAGTGGAATTGCTGGCTCATAAGGTGGCTTTATATTTACATTTTTGCCATGTTGTTTTCCACAACAACTGTATTATTTTACATTTCTACCAAAAATATACGAGGATCCTAGCTTCTCCACATCCTTACCAACATTCGTTATTTTCTGGGTTCATAGGCTGTTTTTAGTTTCTTTCTTTCTTTCATGAGACAGGGAGAGAGATACCTTACCATACCATGATCCTCCCCTCAGCTTCTGGGCCAGCCAAGACCACAGGTGTGCACGGGTCAGCAGGGATCTGACTGTCTTCCCACCCCCTACCCATCCACTAGACACTCCAGGTCAATCTGGGATCTGAACCCAAGCATCCCGTGTAGCTCCAGAATCACTCAGTGGCACCTCTTACCAGTGCCACCATGGCTGGGCCTGTTTGTTTTACAGTTGCCATCCTGGTGAGTATGAAATAATATGCATTTCCCTAATGACTAGTGATACTGAGCATCATGTTCCATAAAGCTCCGTTTTTTATTTTAAATTATTTTGTCAGAGAGTACTTGTGCTCTCCAGAGAGAGACTGGGAGAAAGCATTCCTCCCCATGGGGAATGATCACACCACAATCCCTTCTTCTGCATCTCTCCCACCTTTCAGGATTTGGGGCATGCATACACACATACCTGGCGTGTTTCTCAAGCTGCTAGGTTTGGAATTTGAACTGTGGGATCTGGCTGCCTTAACCACTAACCCAAGGAACCAGCCCATGTTCCACAGAGCTTTCTGATAACAAATGCAAGAGGAGAGCATGGCAGAAATTCTTTGAGTCTAGGCATAGAGGAGAGGAAATACAAGCTTCCTATTCAGGATCCTTGCAGGCCAATCCTGAGAGTTCCTGAAAGAGACTGCTGATTCAAAATTCGGAGTCAGAAAGAGGATTTTAGAAAAACAGAGCAGTTCTGAGGAAACTGTTCAAAGTATAAGGAAAAAAATAATAACATGAGCCACCCCAGAAGATCTTCAAATTTGTGTTCCAGTGGAGACATGATGCTCTTTCTGGACATTGCTGGCTCATAAGGTGGCTTTATATTTACATTTTTGCCATGTTGTTTTCCACAACAACTGTATTATTTTACATTTCTACCAAAAATATACGAGGATCCTAGCTTCTCCACATCCTTACCAACATTCGTTATTTTCTGGGTTCATAGGCTGTTTTTAGTTTCTTTCTTTCTTTCATGAGACAGGGAGAGAGATACCTTACCATACCATGATCCTCCCCTCAGCTTCTGGGCCAGCCAAGACCACAGGTGTGCACGGGTCAGCAGGGATCTGACTGTCTTCCCACCCCCTACCCATCCACTAGACACTCCAGGTCAATCTGGGATCTGAACCCAAGCATCCCGTGTAGCTCCAGAATCACTCAGTGGCACCTCTTACCAGTGCCACCATGGCTGGGCCTGTTTGTTTTACAGTTGCCATCCTGGTGAGTATGAAATGATATGCATTTCCCTAATGACTAGTGATACTGAGCATCATGTTCCATAAAGCTCCGTTTTTTATTTTAAATTATTTTGTCAGAGAGTACTTGTGCTCTCCAGAGAGAGACTGGGAGAAAGCATTCCTCCCCATGGGGAATGATCACACCACAATCCCTTCTTCTGCATCTCTCCCACCTTTCAGGATTTGGGGCATGCATACACACATACCTGGCGTGTTTCTCAAGCTGCTAGGTTTGGAATTTGAACTGTGGGATCTGGCTGCCTTAACCACTAACCCAAGGAACCAGCCCATGTTCCACAGAGCTTTCTGATAACAAATGCAAGAGGAGAGCATGGCAGAAATTCTTTGAGTCTAGGCATAGAGGAGAGGAAATACAAGCTTCCTATTCAGGATCCTTGCAGGCCAATCCTGAGAGTTCCTGAAAGAGACTGCTGATTCAAAATTCGGAGTCAGAAAGAGGATTTTAGAAAAACAGAGCAGTTCTGAGAAACTGTTCAAAGTATAAGGAAAAAAAAAAATAACATGAGCCACCCCAGAAGATCTTCAAATTTGTGTTCCAGTGGAGACATGATGCTCTTTCTGGACATCTGGGGTCTGGCTTCCTGCTGCTCTCAGAACTGGCCCAGGCAGCTGAAGAAATGGGTCAGTACTTCTCACCAGGCTTGCAGGAGGAGTAGAGACATGACTGTGTTCCTGCCCCCCCTCCCGTTTCACTAGAAGCTCCAGGCCTTGTCGCAGGTCCCTCTGGGAGTCACACAAAGATGGAGAAAGGCCATTGACCTGCCGCTCTGCTGAGACTCCAAGCCTCATTCCTCTCCTCAGTCACTCTAACTCTCTAGTGTATTGCCCTTCCTCGCTGCCATCATTGTTCTATCACTACCTATTTACTTGCTTGCCTTCACATCGTCCATCGCCCCCTCTGGACTGTTAGCTCATAAAAGGCGGGGCCTTGTCTCTCTTGCCTGGCACAGAGCAGGAGCTCAGTAAATATCCACTGAACAAATGGGTGAACTGCTTTGATGCATTTCCATTTAAAGGTGCCAGTTCTTCCCCACCTGTCTTCTCTCAGACATAGATTTGGAAACCACCTCTGCCTTCTCTCTTCTCTGCCTCTATCTCTACTCTCTCATTTGGTATTTCCATGGAAATGTCTCACCTAACCCCACTCTCCCCATCACTGCTGGTCCTCTGTCCTGGGCTACTCAACAATGACTGTGGCCAAGACTCAGTCTCTTCCTCACCAATGTAATCCAGAACTTTTAGTCTTCTTTTACCACATCTTTCCCCATCAATAATCTATTTCTGGGGGCCTGCAGGTAGCATGGTGGTTGGAGCACTGGACTCCCATATGACCGACCACAGTTTGTGTCCCAGACCTGGCGACTTGTCTTCTCACTTTCCTTCTCTCTTTCTCTGCTTCTCTCTGGTCAAATTTAATAATAATAACAATAATAATAATAAGTTAAATTAAATAAATAATTCTTTTTTTTTTGAGAGGTTTTTACTATAGCGCATGTGCGCTTTCCAGAAAGACCGAGGGAGACAGAGAGACAGAAAGTGAGAACTCACCCCCTGGGGGAGTGGCCATGCTGCAATTTCTTCTCCTCCATTCTCCTCTCGGTGTCTTGGGCACGCATGCACACAACCCGGCATGAGTTTAAGCCACTGGGTTCGGGACTCGAACTGTGATCAACTACGTGGGGTTACAGTGACATAGCCATTTCGCCAACTGCTGGTCCCTCTAAATAAATAATTCTTAAAGAAAAGAAAAAAGAATCTATTCCCTAATGGATGCCTATCAAGGCTAAATTTTTCCATCTAATTTTCTTTTTTGGAGCGGTTTTTGCTATAGGGCATGTGCGCTTGCCAGAAAGACAGAGAGACAGAAAGTAAGAAATC
>NW_006159508.1:3029083-3038097 GCF_000334495.1 Tupaia belangeri chinensis
GGATCTTGGGCACACACGCACATGCACCTGGTGTGAGTGAGTATAAGCCACCGGGTCTAGGACTCAAACTGTGATCAACTACATGGGAGTCCAGCAACATAGCCATTATGTCAACTGCTGGTCCCCCATCTAATTTTCTGAGTCCTCCAAAACCTTTGGATCCATAGGGTTGGTTAATGTTAACTGGAGCATCCAGAATTATTGAGGGTCCAGAGCAAGCTGTGCTCACTCATGTGGTTCTGGGGCTTCAGCTCTTCTGAAAGTCAAAACCTTAAAAGTATGTGAGCCTTCTAACCCTGAAATTCTATTTCTATGAGTTTGTGCTACTAACAATTACTAATATATCCAAAGATGTATCTTCAAGGAGATCTGATCAAAAACAATTGGACAAGAAAATTGTAATGCATCCTCAAAATGAAATTCTTTGAACCCATTATCTTTTTAATTATTTTATTTAGCTTTATTTATTTATTTAGACTAGAGAGAGACAGAGCGAGAGAGTGAGAGAGAGGAAAGTGAGAAAGCAAGCCACCAGGTCCAGGACTCAAACTGTAGTCTGCCATGTGGGAGTCCAGTGCCCCTAACCACCACACCACCGGCTGGCCTCCTTTGAACCTATTATCGAGTCATGCTGGGGCCAGCCGGTGGCATGGTATTAAGGTGGCTGGATCCCACACGAATGACTGTGGGTTCAAATCTGGACTGGTAACTTGAGAAACATGTACGTGTGTGCATGCCCAAAATCCCAAAAGGAAGATGAAATGGAGAAAGGATCGTGGTATGACCATTCCCTCTAGGGGGTGCTTTTTTCTCTTCCTTTCTCTCTGTCTCTCTATCTCTCTTTGCAGAGCTCATACACCCTCTAACAAAAACAAATCAAACAAAAAATACAGAATTTTGGACATTAAAGTAAAAATAAAATTGGCATAAGCAAGACAGAATAGAGTCCAGGGCTGATGAGGAGTCTAGAGAGCCAAAGGTCCAGCCAGGCTCCTTTTTTGTTGCTGTCAACCACCTTGTGGTCTGCAATGGCAGCTGAAGCTCCTGTCACCCCAAGTGGTGGGAAGAGCAGAAGAAAACACGGCAGGCATACCCCATTGTTTAAAGGCATGAGTTAGAATTTGCACACATCCCTCCTGCCCAGATTCACAAGCCAGAAATTAATCACACAGCCATGTCTAATTGAAAGGGAGGCTAGAAAGTGGGTCCTATGCCCAGTGAAATCATGGTGGTTTGATTACGTGTGGATACGGGGGCTAATGAACAGTCTCTCCCACAGCAGACAGCAAAACGGCACATACGGCATGATGAATAACGAAAATTTTAGCAGTGATGATCTCTAAATGGTGATTTTTTAATATTTTGTTTGTGCTTCTGTACAAAGTCTCTAATGAGCCTGTATTACTTTTGAAGTCAAGGCAAAAAACGTTACCATATTTCCTGTCCAATTACTCGAGTCTGCCTGAGGTTCTGCCTCATTTGCTTCTAGGCCAGTGTCATTTCAGTGCCAGCTCAGCCCTGGCTCATTTTACCAGTTTCTTTTTTTTCTTTTTTTTTTTTTTTAATTTTTATTTATTATCATTATTCTTCCATTTTGGCCAGAGAGAGATGGACAGAGAGAAAGGGAGACTGAGGAAGCAAGCTGCCATGTCCAGGACTTGAACCATGGTCGGCCACATGGGAGTCCAGTGCCTCAACCACCAAGCCACCTGCCAGCCCCCAACAGGGCCTTTGAATCTCACTCTCCCAGAGCCCCAGCACTGTCTGTCTCCCTCCTCAATGTTCTCATTCAATTTTCCTTCTCCAAAGTCAGTTCTAGATTCATCCATCCTAGCCACTCTCCTCCAGGGAGAGGTTCCCGAAGTGTCACAGGCTCTGGACAGTCATGTCTTGAAAAGAACCTATGTCACATCCACATCCACATTGTCACTTTTCAGCCCTCTGCAGTCTCCACACTGTGCCTTACGTGGGCCTCCACAATACTGGAAGCACCTAGAAAGCAAGCGGAGAGCTCACAGGTCCCGGATCTTCCCCGTGGCCCCCGAGCTGACCCTGGGGCAGGCGCCACTGTTTCTGAACAGAAGCAGAGCCATAGTCAAGAGATATTTTTGCCATGATTTTGTCAAAGAGCATGTTACAGAACAGTACGGAAATTTCAGGTCGTGTATTTATGGATTGCATCTCTTGGTCTGTGTTTCTTGAAATGATCAGTTTAATGAAATTAAACGTAATTGCCAATGTTACAGGGTTATGGTTTTAAGTTTCTTTCTTTCATGAGAAAGACAAGGACTTCTGACAGGGTTTTGTTAGGCTGCGATACACCGCCTTCCCACTCTCCCCAGCCTTCCACCGAGCAAGATCATGGGCACACTGTGGTGGGCATGTTCAAGTCAATCAGGGATCTGAACCCTGGGCCTCCCATATGGCTCCAGCCTCTTGCAATGGTTCCCTACCACCTTTGCCACCATGGCTGAGCCTCAAGGTTGGTCTTTAAAAATATTTTTCTTGGCTGGGACCAGCAGTTGGCGCAATGGCTATGTCACTGAACTCCCATGTAACCGACTGTGGTTTGAGTCCCGAATCTGGTGGCTTAAATTCACGCCAGGTGCATGTGCATGTATGCCCAAGATCCTGAGAGGAGAATGGAGGAGGAGGGATTGCGGTGTGGCCATGCCCCTGGGGGGTGATTTCTCGCTTTCTGTCTGTCTCTCTCTGTCTTTCTGGTGAGCACACATGCCCTATAGCAAAAACCTCTCCAAAAAAAAATTCTTTTTCTTGGAGAGCAGCAGTTGGCGTAATGGCTATGTCACTGGACTCCCACATAGTCAACTGTGGTTCACGTCCTGGACCCGGTGGCTTAAACTCACGCCAGGCACATGTGCACGCATGCCCAGGATCCTGAAAGGAGAAGGAATTGCAGCATGGCCATCCCACCTGGGCAGTGATTTCTCACTTTCCGTCTCTCTGTCTCTCTCTGTCTTTCTGGCGAGCACATGTGCCCTATAGCAAAAACCTCTCCAATTTTTTTTTCTTTTCCTGAAGGAACACATTTATTATGGAATTACTGGAAAACACACACACACACACAAACAAAAATCAAAGGAAAATACCTATAATTCTACCCCCTTCTCCTCTCTTTTTATAAAACATATAACGAAAAATAGAAATAGAAAAGATTCTCCCACCATCCCAGGGCTAAACGCTGTGTGTTAGCGATTTGGCACAAACAAGGTTAGATTTTTGTTTTTAAACTTCCCCTAAATGTAATAGCTCTCTATATTCATTCCTATCTCCATCTTCCTATCATCTATATCTATATAGTATCTATTTATAGTAACTATACAGTAAATCTAGATGAATAGATACAAGTAGTATTTCTTCTCCAAAATAAAATGTTTTAACACACTGTTCTGCAATTCGCTGTTTGTTCATTGATATCTAGTTTTTTTTTTTAAAGAAGTAACTTTATTTAAATTTTATTTCTTTTTTAATTTGACCAGAGAGGAACAGAAAAAGAGAGAAAGTGAGAAAGCAAGCCGCCAGGTGGGGGACTCATACCGGGATCAGCCATGTGGGAGTCCGGTGCCCTTAACCACCACGCCACCTGCTGGTCCCTGATACCTGTTTTTAATTACCAAAGAGACAGAGAGAGAGACAAAGAGGGAGAAAGCACCCCCAATGCAAGTGGTCATGCCACAATCCTTTATCTTTCATTTTTCTATCCTGTTGAGATTTTGCATACACACACACAAACACACACACACACCTTTCATAGTCTCCAAGCCACCAGGACCAGGATTTAAGCAACAGTTGACCATGTGGGATCCAACTCCCTTAACCACTCGGCTATCAGGCCAGCCCTCTCAACAATATTTATGTCGCCAAGTTCTAGCTCTCTTTACACATATGCGCTGTCATGCATGCTTGTACATTCACCCTTGATATACCCCATCTGCGTGTGACATAATTTAACTCAAATAAGTCCCTACTGATGAACAATTGTTTCCTCCTTTTATCATTGTAACAGTGTTATAGAAACTATCTTTGCATATATGCCTTTAGTACTCATACTAGAAGTAAGATTGCTGGATTGATAAGGATGTGCATTTAAATTTTGTTATTGTCCAGTCAGCCTCAGCCGTTCTCCCCACCCCACCCCAGGCCATGTGAGAAGCGATATGGACTGTGGTATGAAGCCCCCAGTCCCACCCCTGTGTCTGTGCCACCTGCTAGCCTCACTAAGCCTCATTTCCTGGTCAAGAAAGAGGATGGCAGTGGGGCCAGCAGATGGCATAGTGGTTACATTGCTGGACTCCCACATGGTGGACCAAGTCCTGGACCCAGTGGCTTGAAAATCATGTAGGGCATGTGCACATGTGTGCCCAAGATCGATCCCAGAAGGAGAATGAAGAAGAAGGGATTGTGGCGTGCTCATCCTTCCCAGGGAGTGATTTCTCACTTTCCCTTTCACTGTGTGTGTCTCTCTCTCACCTGTGAGCACATGTGCCCTAGGGCACAAAAAAAGAAAAAGAACGAGAAAGAGAAAAAAAATGACAACATACCTCAAAGATTGCTGTGAGTGTTACGGAAAATAGCATCCATCACAAAGTCATTACCACAGTGCCTGGGACTTAAGCATTCCTCAGACAGCTTACCGCTACTCTTTTAAATTGTAGTTAATCTGATAGGCAAAAATTGTATTTTATTATTATTTTAATTTGAGCTTCTTGAATCACAAAGATGATTATGGCAGCTTCTCCTAAGAACATTGCTGGCTCCCCGGTGGCATATTCGTTTGGCCCAGGTGCCAATCTTACCGCAGTGCTCTGCAGTGCTGTCTCTCAGGACTGTGCCCCAGGCTGACTCCAGAAAGGCCCTGTATTTCCACTGCTGTGCCTCCAGGGGGCTTGCGTGCTATCCAGCCTGCCCTTCCTTTTCCTCAGGCTGCCCTGTGGCTGGGCTTCAAGGCTGGGATCCTTGAGGCAGCTGAGGATCAGAGAGCCTCGATTTACCTGGGGAGAGGGTCTCAGGAGACCTGGGGACTCAGGCCTACTCTAGATAGAGCCACTGCCCAAATCAGCTACCTTCCATTAGGGTTGCCAAACAGCAAATAGTAATACAGGAGAATGGTGAATTTGAAGTTCAGGTAAACAGCAAAGAACCTTTCAGCATAAATATATCTCAAATATTGCATGAAATTAAAAAAAAAAACATTATTATTTGTTTAATTTTATTTATTTATTTTTATTTTTTAAATTTGACCAGAGAGAGAAAGTGAGAGAGCAAGCCTCCAGGTTGGAAACTTGAACCGTGGTCGGCCATGTAAAAGTCCAGCACCTCAACCACTGCACCAACTGCCGACCCTGAAATATTTTTATACTAAAAAAGAGTTTTATTAAAACATTATAGGGTGCTGGATGTCACATGACCAACTGAGCAGTTCAAGTCCTAGACTTGGCAGCTTGAAAAACATACTAGGCCTCTGTGTGCACACACCAAAATCCTGAGGGAAGAATGGAGAAGGGACTGCAGCATGGCCATTCCCCCACGGGTGATTTCTTTCTCTTTCACTTTTTCTCTGTCTGTGTCTCTTTGGCCAGCACATGTGTCCTATAGCAAAACTTAAAAAAAAAAAATTCATTGTTTATCTGAAATTCTAATTTAACCAGGTGTCCTGTTTTTTTTTTTTTAGAATCATTTTATTTTATTTTTTATTTATTCATTCATTTATGTTTTAATTTTACCAGAGGGAGGAAGGGAGGGAGAGAGAGAGAGAGAAAGTGAGAAAAGCAAGCCACCAGGACCAGGACTTGAACTGTGGTCAGCCATGTGGGAATGTCCAGCACCTTAACCACCACTCTACCTGCTGGTCCCTAGGTGTCCTGTTTTTTTGTTTTGTTTTGTTTTGTTTGCTATAGGGCACATGCGCCCGCAGGAGAGACAGAGAAAAAGAAACAGAAAGCAAGAAATCACACACCCCCTCCCCCCAGAAGAGGCGAAACCACAATCCTTCCTCCTCCATGCTCTCGGGATCTTGGGCATGCACGTGCATGCTCCTGGTTAAGCCGCCAGGTCTAGGACTCAAACTGCAATCAACTCCGTGAGAGTCTAGCGACATAACCATGACGCCATCTGTTGCTACTGGGACTTCATGTACTGTTTGATTTATTTTGTACTTTTTTTCTTTTTCTTTTTCTTTCTTCTTTTTTAAGCAGTACTTAATTTTTTTTTTAACTTTTTTTTTTTGGAGAGGTTTTCGCTATAGGGCGCGTGCACTCGCCAGATAGACAGAAAGAGACAGAGAGACAGAAAGCGAGAAATCACCCCCCAGGGGGGATGGCCACACTGCAATCCTGTCTCCTCCATTCTCCTCTTGGGATCTTGGGCACACATGCACACACACGCGCCCGGCATGAGTTTTAAGCCACCGGGTCTGGGACGCGAACTGCACGGTCGACTACATGGGAATCCAGCAACATAGCCATTACGCTAACTGCTAGTCCCAAGCAGTACTTCATGTTTTTATTAGCTGCTGTATTCATTTTCTAGTACTGTTGTAAGAAATGACCACAGATATTATGGCTTGAAACAGTACAAATGTACTCTCTTACAGTTCCAGATGTAAAAGTCTAAAATCAATTTCACTGGACTAAAGCCAAGGTGCAGGCATGGCTGTTGCTTTCTGGAGCTCTAGGGGAGAATTTGTTTCCCTGAGTTTTCCAGATTCTGAAGGATGCCTTCACTTTTCAGGTCATGGCTCCTTCCACCTTCGAAGCTGGCAACATAGCATCTTCAGATACCCACCCCTCTCTCTCTCTGACATTCCTGCCTCTTAACGTGGTCTTATGAGGACCCTGGATGATGTGGGACCCAATGATCTCAAAATCTTACTTTATAACATCTGCAAAGTCCCTTTTAAATCATGGACGTCATAGGCTGGCCCCAGAGTGCAGCTGTTATGCACCGTGCAAAGGGAGCCAGATCCCACATGGCTGACCATGGTTTGAATCCTGGTCCCAGTGGTGTGAAAAACACTCTGACCATGTGCATGTGTTCCTAGGATCCTGATGGGATGGAGAAATGGAGGGGAAAGGGATGGCAATGTGACCCCGGAAGGGGGTACTCCCTCTTTCTCTCTCACCTGTGCACCCTCTGGCATAAACATAAAGAAATGCATAATAAAAGGAGGACATCCAGGCTGGCTGGGTGATACAAAACTAATATGCAGTTCAAGCAAAGTTGGAATCATACAAAAGATAGTTTGGTTCCTGGTTGAACTGCACATGCCTGGCATCCATGCCCATGACCGTGGCTGGCTGGGAAGATGGGAAATGGCAGCCGTGTTGGCAGTGCTTCTCTTTCTCTTTTCTTAAAATAATTTTTTTCTTGAGACCTGCAAGTGGTATCATGATTACATTGCTGGACCCCCACATGATCAACTACGGTTCAAGTACCAGACCTGGCCTGAAACTCACACCAGGCGCATGTGCATGAGTGTCCAATCTCCTAAGAGGAGAATGGAGAATGAAGTGGGACCAGTGTAATGGCTATGTTGCTGGACTCCCATGTAGTCGACTGCAGTTCGAGTCTCGGACCCGGTGGCTTAAACTCACGCTGGGTGCATGTGCGTACATGTCCAAGATCCCAAGAGGAGAATGGAGAAGAGATTGCGGCGTGGCCATCCCCCCTGGGGGTTGATTTCTCGCTTTCTGTCTCTCTGTCTCTCTTTGTCTGTCTGGCGAGCGCACGCGCCCTATAGCAAAAACCTCTCTAAACAAATGAAGAATGGAGAATGAAGTAGAAGGATTGTGGTGTGGCTATCCCCCTTGGGAGGGTGATTTCTCACTTTCTGTTTCTCTCTGTCTCTCTGGTGAGCATATGTGTTCTATAGCAAAATTTCTTTCATTTTTTAAAATTATTTAATTTTATTTATCCATTTGTTTACTTTAATTTGACCAGAGAGACAGAGAGAGAGAAAGTGAGGAAGGAAGCCACCAGGCCTGGGACTTGAACCGTGACTGGCCATGTAGGAATGTCCAATGCCTTAACCACCATACCACCTACTTGTCTCGCAAAATCTCTTTTTAAAAAAGAATTTTTTTTCTTTCTTTATGAGTAAACACATGTGTGCACATCTAAGAATGAGAATCAGGAGAGAGAGATGAGCACTTTCCGCAGGGTCTGGCCATGCCATCTTCCCTCCCTCCAGTCCTTTAGCCCATTGAATATGGGGCACACGAGCACGTGCCTGGCATGTTTCCGTTCAGCCAGACCAGGGATTTGGATTTCGGTCGTCATGTGTGATCTGGCTTCTCTTGAACAGCACGTCACCACTGGGGCCATCACAGAGCTGGCTCCTCTCTGTCTCTCTCACTCTCATGAACTGAGCAATTGATTTTTTAAAAAGAATTATTTATTTAATTTTATTTATTCATTCAGTTTATTTTTTAATTTGACCAGAAAGACACAGAGAGAAAGACAGACTGAGAGAGAGAGGGAAAGTGAGAAAGCAAGCCACCAGGTTTGAGACTCAAATCGTGGTCGGCCATGTGGGAGTCCAGCATCCTTATCCACCACTCCACCTGCCGGCCTCAGTAATTGATTTTTAAAAGTTATTTAATTTTCTTTATTATTATTATCATTTATTTTGGTACAGGGCACATGGTCTTATCAGGGAAAGAAAGAGAGAGGGAACGTGAGAAAGCAAGCCACTAGGTCTGGGACTCAAACTGCAGTCAGCCATGTGGGAGTCCAGCATCTTAACCACCATGCCACCTCCTGGCCCCAGTAACTGATTTAAAAAAAAAAAAAAAAAAAATCGGGAGCTGACAGGTGGTGTGGTGGTTAAGGAACTGGATTCCCATATGCCTACCACAGTTCAAGTCCCAGACCTGGTGGCTTGCTTTCTCACCCCCACCCCTGTCTCTCTCGTCAAATTAAAAAATAATAATAACATGGGACCAGCAGTTAGCGTAATGGCTATGTCGCTGGACTCCCATGTAGTCGACTGCGGT
>NW_006159508.1:3038192-3082784 GCF_000334495.1 Tupaia belangeri chinensis
CCCCCCGGGGGGTGATTTCTCGCTTTCTGTCTCTCTGTCTCTCTCTGTCTGTCTGGCAAGTGCACACGCCCTATAACAAAAGCCTCTCCAAAAAAATAAAATAATATTAAATAAAATAATTTTTAAAAATGGACACATTTAGGGGACCATTATTCAGCCTACTCCCAGGCCTGGTAACCATCACACATCACATTGTTTCTGTGGCAAAGGACATTCTGAGTTTCAGACGCCAACACCAGCTTCCTTCTCCAATCTATATACAGCACTTGGTATATTATATTGTAACTATTTTCCACCTGTCTGTCTGTCTCCCTACTCCCTGTTCTAACCTGTGCTTGACACACAGTAGGTACCTGAACAAATGATGACTGAATAAATGCTGTGGATTAGAAGTGCCTCCGACAATGTGCTTATGTTACAGAAGTAAACAGGAAAAGGTATGGTGGGTGGAAACATGGACTTGGTGGGAAGAGAGATGGGGTCTGGACCACAGAGCTGAGCCGCAAATGCGGCTCAGCAAGCAGAAAGGCTGGGGCAGGAGAGAAAAGGATGAAGCAGAAGAACAGCAGCACCCCAAAACATGACCGCTCCCTGGGTCCCGGGTGTGGACTGTGTGTGTCTGAGGTGGTTATGAGTGAGGAGAGTTCCCCAAGTACACCCTGAGGTGAGGATTTGGATGCAAGCATCTTTCAGGAGATGATCCCAGAAAGCTCAGCGAGGCAGGAATTAAGCAATAAGTAGCCTGGTGGTGGGTGCTTCACGCACTTGGGGATCACTCAGAATTGTCCCACAGAGGAGGCTCTACAAGGACATTCATTGTCCCTTGGCATGGTGCCTGTTTATAGGGACCTGAAGGGAGAACCAAGGGGACGTGATTATTACTAGGAGGTGGGAGTATAACAGAAAACTTCAGCTTCATTTACTTTTGTAATACTGTACCATTTTGCAAAAAATAATATTTCCATTATGTAAAAATTATAGATCATTGTAGGAAATATTTGGGATCTTCTACCCCATAATTTTCCAGTGTGTTAGGGCCCCTGAAGACTGACTGTATTTCAGCCCAAGGTGGCTGCCATCTTGTTTCTCTAGTCTGATACGTGGACAGAAAACACCCCACTGGCCTTTCTGACTTTGGTTAGCTAAAATTCTTGTCTTACCCTATGCTTGTCATAAGCATCATACAGTTATCAGTTTCTAGTCCCAGTTCATGAGTCTCTCTCTGATAATTAATGGCCACTTCTCAAAAGAAAATCCACCTTGCTCATTATAAATTCATCAAGCTCATTCTGATAGGATGAACTTTCACCCTTTATTTTCTTGTTATAATTAGTTTTCTTTTATCTGAATGCTTTCAAACAACACATACTCCATACCAGGACATGCTTAGGTGAGTATCTATGTTCATTCTTTGGTTCTTAAGTGGGGACTGTGAGGAAAAAGGATGTCAGAATAGCCGTCATCGGTGACGAGACGTTTCTGAGTATAAGAACTCAAGTGAACTGCCAGGCTCCTTGGCAGCAGAATGCCACCCCCTGAAGTCCACAATGATAATCTGGCTGGTCTCTCCCAGCTGTCCCTGTGACGGCTCCCAAGTGAAAAGACAGAATAACAGCTCTCCATGAGATACTCCATTTATTTTTCTTAGAGATTTTTGCTATAGGACACATATGCTTGCCAGAAAGAGAGAGATAGAGAGACGGAAAGTGAGAAGTCACCCCCCAGCAGGGATGGCCATGCAGCAGTCCATTCTCCATTCTCCTCTCTGGATCTTGGGCACACATGGACACGCGCCAGGCATGAGTTTAAGCCACAGGGTCCAAGACTTGAACCATGGTCAACTATGGGGGAGTCCAGCAACATAACCATTATGCCATCTGCTGGTCTCAAGATACCTCATTTTTGGTGGATAAAAGTTCGTGGAACAATGAGGAAAATTGCAACCCAAAGGTTTGCTTCTCCTAATTTTTTTTTTCCCCGAAATGCACATGTAATTGGAGAAAGGAGAATGGCCATGCCACAATCCCTTCTCCTCTATCTTTCTCTCCTTTTGAGATTTTGAGCATGCTTGCACACACACCTCGTGTATTTCTCAAGCCACCGGGTTCAGGTCTCAAACAGCACAGTAGCCAAAGCTCAGCTCAGGCCTGGGGTCCCCTGCCAGCTGTCTCTGACTTCAACTCCATGATATATCTTGAAAAGACAATTGCCATTCCATTTTCAGGGAATGACTACCAAGTGCTAAGTATTTACCAACCAGAAGCTAAGTTTTGGCACAAAACTAGTTGCCACCTCAGTGAACTAAATTCAATTAGCTGCTTCCTTATTTCAGCTGCAGTCAGCACCCACCCCACACCCCCAGCCTGATCTCTAGGTAAGGGAGTTGGAGGAAGGCGAGATGAGCACTGGGTAGGATATTGGCAGAATGCAGTCGCAAGACGAGCATCTCCTTAGTGGCAGAGGAATAGTTAGCTCTTCCTCCACATTTATTTCCACTAAGGATTTTGCGCTCCCACCCTTGCCGAGTCCACACTCCGAGCACTCTGGGAACGGCAGGAGACCACTCCGCTCCGACAACTTTCTCTGCCACTGACATTATCTCCTAATTATGCTCTCAGCAGTGACAGCCTGGTACCATCCTCCACTTGCACAGAATGATTAGAAAACCCAATCTGAGTAGAAGGAAAAAAAAGAAAGAAAGAAATGCTGTGGGTCTTTGAGCTTCTTGGGGGCTGTTACCGTTTTCCCAAAAGATCGAAATAATATTCACAACAATCCAAAAGGAAAACACACACACACACACATACACACACACACACACACATTATTTTAAGAGTCCATTACTCAGAAAACAATAACACATTTTCCCGTCATATACGTTTCTATAACAAGGTAACTCTTGTTCGCAGCAGAGCCACCAAGAGCCAGAGCCATTAAGTTAACGGCCTGAAACAGAATCCAAAGGATGGCAGACCCATATTTATTCCATGACACAAACTCTTGGTGGTGGGAGGCACTGCAGTCTTCAAAAAATGATATATTTTTTTAGAGCAAATTACTTTTTCCAACAGCCTCGATGTCTGCAGTTGCTGTGGATGACACTCTGACGGGGAAGATGTAGCTTGTCCTGGGAACAAGTGGCAGTGTTCAAAGGCTGCCCTGGATGAGTCTGTTACTGCCCTTGTGTCTGTCCTTAGACAGGGAAGCCTGTCAAGCCCCTTCCCTGGTCTCTGGTCACTTCTTCATGACTTAAGCCAGTTTCTGGGAGGCCTAAGCCTTCTCCACCAGCAGCATGGAACCGATCAATCATAAATCTGACCTGAAACTGTTAAGCCTTGGTTAAGCTTTCCTTGGCTTCATGGCTCCAGAATCCGGGCTCCGGGTGGTATGAGGAGGAAACTAGTGAAGGGCCAGGAATGAACTGACTCACACTGCTGCGAAAAGCCATACACTGCAGGCCTGACACCTCAGTGGAACGATTACACATGGAGAACGTCCCACTGCAGGTCAGTAAGCCCTCCTCCTAGCCCCCAGCCCTCAGGGACTTTCTGGGGACCCATTTGTGAAGGGCAGAGGCCTGAGAATTAGGCACGCCACACCCACAGCACTTCTTCCTGGAAAACGGGGACAAGAGCTTTTAGATCTCCGGAAGAGAGCAGCATGTGGGGTTCACCGGAACTGGGAATCAGGTTGGATCTTCCAGTCCTGGTTTGACTCCAAACCTGCTGTGCAATTGTCTCAAAACCACCTCGTTCTTTGAGGCCATTTTCTTTCATTTTGCAAAACATAAAGTTATTAGAGCCACCTTCCAAGCTATCAACTTTTTGGCCATTAAATCTCATAATTGCTCAAGTGAAAGGTACTGTCTGAATTTAAAAGCATCGTTAGTGGTTCTACCACTGGCTTTATTTGAGGAAACTTTGAAAGTAGAATGTCGAACACTCAAGCTGAAATGCTCACTTCCCTTCATAACAGTAGCCAGTGCCTCTCTGGAGCCTCTTCCTTTCCCTCTCCTGCCCACCTGCTGCCCCCAGCTCTGCAGGGTGCCAGCCTTGCCAGTTTCTGGAGTGTGGTCGTTAGTGAGGTTGATGCTGCCTCTCCAAGGGAGCCGGGCCACATGGGTCATCAGCTGAGTTGCTGTTGTCCCTTATAACTTCAGGCCTCTGCTATTTCTTGTAAATAATTGGGGAACAAACACTTCCCCGATGCTTGTCTTACCTCATGCCTTCCTCAAATCAATTCGACACAGATTTGCTGGCCAGTCACTAAGAATCAAACAGTAGCAGAGAGTAAATTTAATCTCAGCAAAGAACTATTTATCCTTGCTAAGGGTGTGCAAGGCTGAGGTTGGCCGTGAGGATGCCAGAGTGATTGTCACAGGTGCTGCCATTGAGATGCAGATAGAAGAGGAGGTCTTACCTGCAATGAATGCACAGCCTCAGAAAATGATGGGAGGCCACTGTCAGCCTGCTGTGGCCCAAAGCCAAGACCTGCGCCTGGAGGCAGGAGAGGCGGCCCTTTCAAAGGCAAGTGTTGTGGAAAGATGGAAATGCGGGCATCTGAGCTGGACTGAAAAACTACACAGGATTGCAACACAGGAACGTAATGCAGAAAGTTGGCAAAGTGGAGGAGGGCTCCAAGGTGTTGGAAAGAATATCTCCCTGAGGTTCTTAGTTGGAGTGGACCCATGCAACAAAAGACAGAGCAACAAGAGAAAAACCAAGATGTTTATTAGCATGTATATTTCTCATACACATTGCAGACAGCCATGGAATGAGTAGTTGTCAAAGGGGTGGCTTTGACTTCCAGTTTATATACCATCTTCAACAAATAAGTGTGTGTGTGTGTGTGTGTGTGTGTGTGTGTGTCTTAAAGTTTTTGCTATAGGGCATGTGCATTCCCAGAGAGAGAAACAGTAAGGGGTGAGTAATCACCCCCCAGGGGGATGGTTATGCCACAATCCCCACTCTTTTATTCTCTTCTTGGGATTTTGAACACACAAACACACACACACACAGCATGATTTTCAAGCCACCAGGTCTGGGACTTGAACCGCAATCGGCCATGAGAGAGTCCAGCACCTTAACCACTACGCCACCTGCTGGACCCAGAACAGTCTATTTTTAGAGAGTTAGAAAGGTGAAAAAAAAAAAAAAAAAAAAAAAGACCAAGGTTTCACAGGAGCAGCTTGACGAAGGCAAATGAATAGCAAATAAAGCCAGTTAGTAATGCTTGTTAATGTGAGTTCCTCTGGTACCATCTCCTGCCCAGTGAGGTCCGAAGTTGTCTTCCGTGGTTAACCTTTATTCTTCTCTCTGGCGGAAGATGTCAATGAATTTCAAACCCTGAATCTGTGAAGGACAAAAAGCTTCAAGGCCAGCAGGTGGTGCAGTGGTTAAAGGGCTGGACTCCCACATGGTTGACCAAGGTTCGAATCTTGGACCCAGCTACTTAAAACACACTAGGTGAGTATGCATGCATGCCCAAAAATCTTGAGAGGAGAATGGAAGAGCAGCCAATCCCGCATGGCCCGCCCCGGGATGATTTCTCACTTTCTATCCCTCTGTCTTTCTCTGTGTCTCTGGTGAGTGCACACACCCTATAGCAAAAATCTCTTACAGAAAAATAAAGCTTTATTTGGGGGTCTCAGAGGAGCTGCAATCTGGGAAGCACAGCTCAGTGTCCCAAGGAGCTAAGCAGAAGTAGCGTTTTAGATTGAGAAGAGCTGTAGAAAGCATAAAAGAGAACAAAAACAAAGTGGTCATTTAAGCTACTTTCCTTGTAAGGTATGGTCAGAGGAGACTGAGTAATCGGAAAATAACTGAAGACTTAACATCCGGTTACTTCTTCTGTGCAAAGACTTAGCCAGAGGGAACTTCATTATCATACCAAATGAAAATGGCCTGTTTGGAGAAGTAGGCTGTTATCTGCCTGTGCTAGTCAGATAAGGAATCAACTTTGACTTGGTGACATGGAGATGAGAGTGACTTCATTTTGATTTTTAGTCTCAGTCCATTGCTCCCTATGCAGGAGCTCAACCCAAAAAAATGACCTCTGATAAATCTTATTTAAATTTTGTTTAACAAAGGGAGGACAGGATACCTTTGATCTTTGTAAATCTGTGCCCTATAAATAGAGGGAGGGCAGAGAACTTTACTGCATCTGCCTCTTCTTCCTAGTCTGCAGCTCAACAGTCCTTCATACTTGGGGGAGGACGGTCTTGGGGGCCATGCTAAAGAATCTGAACCTTGGGACCAGCAGTTGGCGTAATGGCTATGTCGCTGGACTCCCACGTAGTCGACTGCTGTTTGACCTGGTGGCTTAAACTCATGCTGGGCACGTGTGCATGCATGCCTAAGATCCAGAGAGGAGAATGGAGGAGAAGGGATTGCGGCGTGACCATCCCCCCTGATGGGTGATTTCTCGCTTTCTGTCTCTCTGTCTCTCTTTGTCTTTCTGGAAGTGCACTAGCCCTATAGCAAAAACCTCTCAAAAGAAAAAAAAAAAAAAGAATCTGAACCTGATTCTGCCGAACTGAGCAAGGGCTGGAAATTCTGAAGCAGGGAAGGCCTCCATTAGATGATTCTTGCTTCCTGGGACTGAAGTGGCCTTTGCCTTCCAGGTGTTAGCAGTGAAGTAGGGTGAAGGTACCAGCTCAGCTCTCTTCTCACCTATAGGAGAGTTTGGGGGAAGCAGGGCTGAGGGTTCGAACATCTGGGTAGATCCAGTCTCTGATCACACTGTTCACTATGTGACATTAGGCCGGTCCCTCACTGGTCAGATGCCAGAGATGGCCCCTAGTGATTATGACAATTAAAACAATCCCTCGCACATTTGCACCCGCCCGACTGCCCTGGGTAATGACAGTGTGCACGCATGTCTGTCTCCCCTGTGGACCGTCCTCACCTTTGACAGCAGGTATTATTTTTGTGTTCAGCTTTGCATCTGAAGTTTAGCACAAAGCCTGGCACGTTTCAAGCACTGGTATACATCGGCTGAATGTATATTTAGCACAATACTTTTTCTTTTCCTATGGCATAAGGAGGCTGATTTTTTTTCTTCCAAGAGCAGGGGAGAGATAAAGAGGTAGGCACCCTCCAACAGGTCAGTGTGCTGTGATTCACTCCCGGCCTCAGCCATCCCTGGATCAGAGGCACGCACACGCCTGGTGTGTTCTGGGAGGTCTCTGGGCGCAAACCTGTAACCCTCCCATGTGGTCAGCCTCCTAGAGTGCTGGATTACTGCTGAGCCACTGTCCAGTCCCTAACCTACTTGTTTTTTAAATGTAATAGTCAATGAGAGCAGAAGCAATCCCCACGTCAACACAAACTTTTCTTGGTTCTTCCATTGTGCACCTTAATTTTCCTTAACTCCTCAAACATTAAAAAATCTAGCAAATAATGCCAATATCTGCAGCTGCTTTCATTCACTAAAGCAAAAATTGCAAACCTCCTAAGAGGATTTAAAGATGTTTATCCAAGCTCCTACTTGCCAGTGCAGAACAAACACACAAATAGGTTTAAAGCTAGATCCCGATACTGACAGAGCCTGGCTTTTGCAGCTCCACCAGAGCCATTTTCAAATGCACCTCCTTCCTTTGGGAACTCAGTGTCCAGGCTTGACCTTGTGGCCAGGTTGATGCACATGAATAAATGAAGGCTGCTCAAGATTCTGTCAAAGCCTGTCCAGCCTTTGGGCTTCCAGAAAATACATGGCTCAAAAACAGCTTGTGGTTGGCATAGAAGTGGGAGAATGTAACACTTTTTATTTCTAATATGAAACTGATGAAGACAAGGGCCAGCTGGTGGCATGGTGGTTTAGGCTCCCATATTGTAAGGTCTGGAGTCCTAGACCCTGCAGCTTGAGAAAGGTGCTGTGCATGCATGCCCCAAAACCCTAGAGGAGCATCAGGAGAAAGGGATCGTAATGTGGCCCAACTCCCAAGGAGTGTTTTCTCATTTTCCCCTCTCTCTCTTTCTCTGTCTCTCTCTGGCAAGTACATGCACAATATAGCAAAAATAAAAAGGAAAAAGGAAAAGAAAAGGGGGGACTCAGTTGGTGTGGTGGTTAAGGGCGCTGGACTCCCACATGGCCAACTGTGGTTCAAGGACTGGCCCTGGCAGCTTGCTTTCTTACTTTCCCTCTCCCTCTCTGTCTCTATTCCTCTCTCTCTCACTCTGTCCCTCTCTGGTCGAATTAAAAGAAAGAAAGAGAGAAAGAAAAAGAGAAAGAGGGGAAAAAAGGAAAGAAGAAAGAAAAAGAAAAGAAAGAAGGAATGTATGAGGACCAGAATTTGCCTGGTCCTCATAAAGTTCCCCACCCTGACTCTCCAGCCACTAGCCATGCAACATTGGGCAAGTCACTTAACATCACCACGCCTCACTCAGAGGAGGAACATTACCTGCCTTATTTATTGCTTGTGGCAATCAACTAAGTTAACATATACCGATGTGTATTTTAAAGTGTAAGTCACTCTATAAACAGCAGTAAACTACTGGCGATGCCAGGAACAAAGGAGCCCTTCCCTTCCTGGGCATTAAAGAACCCAATAGCAGGTTGGTTTGGTGAGGAGATAATCTCTGGGTGATTTTGCCTCTTCTTTCCAAAGGAGACACAGAAAATTGTGTGTCTTTTGCCAATAGTGAAGTGAAGCCTTACGAATACATTTTCACATTTATTGTTCTTTAAATAATAAAGCAATTCAAATTTACTACAGAAAAATAAGAGAGCAAAAGCAAGAAAAATTTGAACATCCCACACTGGGTGGCTTAAGCAACAGTAATTTATGTTCTCACAGTACCAGAGACTGCAAGTGCAAGACTGAAGTGTCAGCGGGGCTGAGTTTTCAGTGAGGGCTCTCTTCCTGGCTTGCAGATAGCGACCTTCTTACTGTGTGCTCACATGGCTTTCCTTAGTGTGCACACAGACAAAAACGAGTCCTCTTCCTCCATTTATAAGGCCACTGAGCCTATTGGATTGGGAGCCTTATGCCTTCCTTCAGCCTTAATTACCTGTTATGTGTCCTATCTCCAAATACAGGAACACTGAGAGTTAGGGCTTCATCATATGAATTTGTGGGGATGAAGAATACACAATTCAGTCTATAGTACCCAACAATCTAACCCACCTAGAAAAAAAACACTATTTATGACTCAGCATATCTTCTAGTCTTCTAACCCCATAGATCTTAAAAAAAAAAAAAAAAAAAGGAAACCAGCAGATGGTGCAATGGTTATGTCTCTGGACTCCCACATAGTTGATGGAGGTTAGAGTCCCGGACCTGGTGGCTTGCTTAAAACTCACGCCAGGCACATGAGTGTGCATGCCCAAGATCCTGGAAGGAGAATGGAGGAGAAGGGATTGCAGCATGGCCATCCCCCTGGGGGGTGATTTCTCGCTTTCTGTCTCTCTGTTTCTCCAGTGAGTACACATGCCTTATAGCAAAAGTCTCTAAAAAAAAAAACTAGATCAAGGTTGGATGGTAATGCGGCAGTAAAGTATGTCACTCTCCAAGGCTGACCCACAAGGAGAGGTTTTCAGTCTGAGAACAGAGAGAGTACAACAGACATGTTTGTGGCCAGGATCCAGGGCTGCCTGAAACGGGGGACGGATTGTGGTGTCAAGACCCTGCTGGGAGTGCTTTCTCTCTTTCTCTCTCTCTCCATTCTCTTTCTCTATCTCTCTCTCCCATGGAAGAAAGAAACTTAAAAAAAAATGAGATCATACCACACAAATTACTTTGTAACCTGCTTTTTTCTCTCAGCAGTATTTGGCAACAGTTTTTCCACACTGTCAAATTAACTTCATAAATCCTTGGTGTCCATAACTTTGCCTGGAGCTATTGCTTTAAGACAAATGCCTAGGAATGAAATTATGGACAAGGGGCATGAACATTTATTTTTAGAGAGGTTTTTGCTATAGGGTGCATGTGCTGGCTGGAGAGACAAAGAAACAGAAATTGAGAAATCACCTCCCCCGGGGGGGATGGCCATGCCACAATCCCTTCTCTTCTAGTCTCGTCTCAGGATTTTGGGCAGACACACATGCTCACCCAGTGTGAGTTTTAAGCCGCCGGGTCCGGGACTTGAACTGCAGCTGACTACTTGTGAGTCCAGTGATGTAACCATTACACCATCTGCTGATCCAGAAGCATGCACATTTCTAAAGTTCTTGATGAGCAGTGTCAGAACATCTGTACCCATTTATACTCCCAGCAACAACAAATAAAAATGTGGTCTCACTTCTTTTGAAATAACCTCTGTATTTTAGAATAAATTTAAATCTGTAGAAAAGTTGCAATGATTGAATGGAGAGTTTCTATACACCCTTCACCCAGTATATCTTCATGTTGATACATTACCCAACCATGGTGCATTTGTCGAAACTAAGAAATTAACATTCCAATGATTAAATTACAGACTTTGTATTTCACTAGTTTTTTTCCACCAGGTCCTCTCATTGTCTAGGATCTGATCCAGGATATCATTGTACTTTGTGTGACATAATTTTTTTTTTTTTTTAGTTTATTCATTTCTTCCATAAGAGACAGAGAAAAAGAGAGCGAGACAGGCACTTCCAACAGGGTTTTCATGCCATGACCTACCCCCAGTCTCAGCTGCAAAATGCCCAGCATGTTTGGGGAGGTCCTAGGACACAAACCCAAGACCTTTCCTCTTTGAGTTCAGTTACATTTCCACTGGACCACCACCTGGCCCGTGGCATCACTTTCTTTTTTTTTTTAGAATTTTTTGCCTTAGGGTACGTAAATTTGCTAGAAAGAGAGACAGACAAAGATACTGAGAGAGAAAACAAGAAGTCACCCCTCCCCCAGGGCAGCTGGTCACACCACAATCCCTTCTTCATTCTCCTCCTGGGATCTTGGACACACTTATACGCACACCCGGCGAGTTTCAAGCCATCGAACCTAGGACTTGAGCCACCATCGGCTGTGTGGGAGTCCAGTGATGTAACCGCTACTCCATCTGCTGGCCACTTGGTATCACATTTCACATATGTATTTGTTAATGCAAGTTCCTGGTGAATTCGGGGGTTTCTGTCTCTAATGATAACTAGTGGTTATTATTAGTTGTTTTGGGTTATGGCTTATCTTAGCCTACACTTACTCTATCAGCAACATTTACTATTGTGTAGGGTAGTGAGAGTGACGTAGAGAAATTGACCTTTGGGGTTTACCTCCCTGAACTTCATCAAGAGCCAAGGGGAAGGCTCTTTATATGCAAAAGGAGATATATGTGTCCCTACTGGCCCTCTCATGGGAATGTCACGCAGGAAACATTTATGAACAATAGCAGCACAATTGGATTTTGCTCTATATTTGGAAAATGTGGCCCTTCATTACCAAGCAAGCTGATGCTATCTTATTTAGTTCATTCTTTCACTCATCTCCTGTAATCATTAAATTACAGAGCCATATTTCCAAAGCTCTAGGAAAAAAAATGGATTAGGAATAAAATCTTTTAAGCTCCTTCAGAAAAGCTCTGGATTCATTTATGAATGGCAGATGCAAAGCCCAGGGAATGATCTATTCTGAGCGTCCTAGGTGAATGATTTGCTTCATTTTCTATGGTTCTACAATGTTCTCTCTCTAATGTGGAACAAGGAATGGCGCCTTTAATATTCTGTTCCTGGATGTATCCCTGATTGCTCTGTGACCCTATCCCCAGGGAGAAAAAGTGAATGCAGGAATAAGAAGTCATGAAATACATGAATGATCAGGAGGAAGAAAATAGCCAAGAAGAAAAGGCCTCAGGGCTGTTCATCATGCTCCTCTGAATGAGGCCACTTTGGTCTAGTGAAGCAGCTCCTCGCCTTTCTCAGAACTGTCAAAGTGAACTTCTTGTTCATTCCTTAGGAAGGCCCATTTCTTTTAGATGACTCAAAAACTTTAAGGAATATTTAGTGAGCTATTACAGCAGTTCTGGGGCCAGCATTTGCCAGCCGAATTATCTTTCAAGCTCCAAATCTGTCTAAAACCATGATTGATTCACTTACATTTTCATTTTCTCTCATTTTCTCTGAGTATCCAATTTGGATTCTTTTCAGCAAGGTTCCCTGGGGACACCTATTTGTTTCTCCAGGCAGTCCAACTTTGGCTTGGGATTTCCCCCAGGTCGCCACCAACCCCCTCATTCCGAGGCAAAGTGCTACAGGCTGAGCTTCCAGGTTCTCCTGGGGAATCTTCGGGAAAGACTCTTCTGGTGAGAGCTGCTCTGACTGTTTTCCTCCCAACAGCTCTGCCAGGATGTGGCTCTGCAGGCCAGATTTGCATTCCAAATACAGAGCCTATTTGCCTCATTATGGTTTGTGTCTTTATTAAGTATGAGAGGAGACTCAGAGCACAATCTCCAACACTGTGCTATTGAAAACCTCCAGGCAAGCCTGCCCTCCTCCAAGTCCAGGACAGACACTGTCCTCACTCGGTGACTGAGACAGGCCCTTGAGTGCCCGAGGACCCAGGGCAAGCTGACACCCATAATTCACAGCTAATTAACACAAACTCACACTCTGCTCCTAGTACCTTCTAGTTTACAATAGTATCCTCCATAGTGGTTTATTTACAATCAGGCTGGGGACCAAGGATTGAACTCTGAGATAAGGAGGTAGCAGCAACAGCCCAAATCTCTCTCTAGGCTTCCTAAGAATGCTGTTTTCCTGGGGCCAGCAAGTGGCAAGGTGGTTAAGGCACTGCACCCTCCCACAAGGTGGCATGGTGGTTAAGGCACTGCACCCTCCCACATGGTGGACCGCATATCAAGTCTTGGACTTGGTGGCTTGCTTTCTCACTCTCTCTCTCTCTCTCTCTCTCTCTGTTCTCTCTGGTCAAATTAAAATAAATGAGTAAATAAAATTAAATAATTCTTTTAAAAAATGCTGTTTTTCTCAGCCTCCTCATTAATCAAGAAAGTGGATGTGGAGAACACACTTGTCTCTTTTTTTTTTTTTTTAAACATTTAGATCTCTTGTCTTTGATTAATTCAATCAATAAAGATGTTTTTATGGTGCCAAGTGCTCATATTAATATCTTAAAAATTGGCCCCTAATATTTTCTGCCATGGATACAGCAGACTCTGTTGGGATCTCTTTATTCATAACAATTAGAGCATCTGAAATTACTGAATCCTTTCATCAGTTCAGTTTGAATGAAGCTGAGATGTACTGATGCTCATGCCTAAGGAAATGAGGCTAAATGCCGGAAATTGGTAATGGGCTTGAATTCCAGAGGCCTTCCTTTCCACCTTCCTCTGTGTATTTGGGGCACAGGGGCTGGTCTTTCATCTGGTCTTCATGCTGTAGGGTCCACAGTTCTCTGCCCCTTCATGTCACCTGGTTCCTCTCTCCAGTCTCTGCTTCTCCATGGGCCTTTGCTCCCGCCATTGCTGGCCACAACGTGAAACTCCAGAGTCTCCTTCCTCCGGGACCTGGGTGTCAGTGGATGGGTAACTGTCTGGTTATAAACAAAAATTTAAAAAGGTATTTTTTTTTTTTGGAACAATCAGGGATTGTTGAATATGGACTAGGTACTAGAAATTAGGAAAGTACTTTTTACTTTTTTACTGTTTAGTGTGTCAGACATGGTAATGGTGCTTTTGTTGGACAGTGTCCTTAGTTTTTGGATTGTATGCACAAATATTTATATGTGAAACATCATGCTGCCTATACATTTCTTAAAAGTTTTTTGGGGCTGACAGGTGGTATGGTAGTTAAGGGCACTGGACTCCCACATGGCCGACTGAGGTTTGAGTCCCAGACCTGGAGGCTTGCTTTCTCACTCTATCACTCTCTCTCTCTCACTCTCTCCCTTTCTGATCAAAACAAAATAAATAAATAGATAGATAGATAGATAGGTAGATAGATAGATAGATAAATGAATTAAAACAAATTTTAAAGGTTTTTGCCATAGGGCGTGTGTGCTTACCAGAAAGAGGGAGAGACAGCAAGTGGGGAAAGTGAGAAATCGTCCTCTAAGGGGGGATGACCATGCTGCAATCCCTTCTTCGTTTTCCTTTTGGAATTTTGGGCATACATGCACACATGCCTGGCATGATTTTTCAAGCTGTTGGGTCCAGGATTTGAACCACAGTCAGCCATATAGGAGTCCAATGTCATAACCACTATACCACCTCCCTAAAATGTTTTCTACAATGTCTATAACATATCAGGAAAAACAGATGTATCAGATATAGCAAAGCGTTAAGATTTTTTTTTTTTGGAGAGATTTTTCACTGTAGGGCGCGTGCGCTCGCCAGACAGAGAGAGACATAGAGACAGAAAGCGAGAAATCACCCCCCCAGGGGGGATGGTCACGCCGCAATCCCTTCTCCTCCATTCTCCTCTCGGGATCTTGGGCACGCACGCACACGCGCCCGGCGTGAGTTTGAAGCCACCGGGTCCGGGACACGAACCGCGGTCGACTATGTGGGAGTCCAGCGACATAGCCATTACGCTAACTGCTGGTTCCCAAGAATTTTTGAACCTAGGTGATAGGAGGTATTGGGATTTCATGTCCTATTTGTTCATTTTTCCTGTGTGTTTTAAATTTTCATAATAAAAGTGAAATTAATCAACCAAAAAACACCTGGGGAATGACAAAATCAACTGTGGTGTAACTTCATTTCCTCCAGAAGGCAGGTAGGCACAGACAGGGCTGGAGATTCTCTGACCAAACCTCAAATTCAGGGAGGGGCAGACTGAGGTTGGAGTCACTGAGCATGATTCATAGTCTGGCCACGAGAATTCTGAGCAGGAGGCAGAGGATGGAGTTTCCTGCAACTGTCTTGAAAGCCAAAGCGTGGACAAGGTCAGGCACGTTCTGGAACCATTAAAAATCACAAGTACCCAACATCCCTCATTAGGGCATTACTACATATAGTAAAAATATGAAAAGAATCTTAACCATATCCATTGTTTAAGAAATTCATTAAATAAACGAAAAATACAGTCACACAGAGGAATACTAGACAGCCATAAAAAGCAACGAGGAAGAATTCAGATCAGTGATGTGGGATGGTCCCCAGGACATAATTGGAAGATAAAACAGGGTCCAGTGTATGTTACCTTTCATGTGGAAAGGAAGGGGAGATAATAATATTTATAAGTACTAGAAAGACAAATCGTAGATGAATAAAGAATAGTTACTTATAAGAGGAGAGAGGGATTAGGAGAAAAGAGACCAAAGCTTACATATACATCCAAGTATTACATACTGTAGTATCAACTTCGGAATTGTGGGTTACATATTCAAAAAATTAAAGTTGAAAAATTAGGTTGACAAAAACTGATACAATGTAAGAAAGTATTGTGCTACTAGGCATAAAGGTGGTAGACAACATCAGATGTCCTGTGTGCTTACAATGAAAAGCTAAGCCTAAGCCTTCTCATGGAAGACAGTCCAGAAGGATGTCCATTCCAGTGTTTAGTGGTTGCTTTTTTTTTTTTTTCTTTTGAGAGGTTTTTGCTATAGGCATATGTGCTTGCCAGAAAGACAGAGACGACAGAAAGACAGAAAATCACCACCACCACCCCCCCCCCCAAGAGGGGATGGCCACACCACAATCCCTTCTCCTCCATTCTCCTCTCGGGATCTTGGGCACGCACGCACACGCGCCTGGCGTGAGTTTAAGCCACTGGGTCCGGGACTCGAACCATGATCAACTACATGGGAGTCCAACTACATAGCCATTACGCCAGCTGCTCCCTCTGTGGTTGCTTTGAAGGGTGGGACTGGACACTTTTTTCTTATTTCTACACTCACCAAAGAGAGAGAGAAACAAAAGCAGTGAGAGAGAACACGAGAAATCACCCCCCAGAGGGGATGGCCATACCACAGTCCTTTCTCCATTCTCCTCCCAGGATCTTGGGCATGCACGCACATGCATGCACATGCATCAGGTGTGACTTTCAAGCCACTGGGTTCAGGACTCGAACTGTGGTTGGTCATATGGGAGTGTAGCAATGTAACTGCTACACCATTTGCTGGTCCCTATGTCTACTTAATTTTTTTTTTTATCAAAACTTGGGAACCAGCAGTTAGCGTATGGACTCCCACGTAGTCGACCACAGTTCGCGTCCCGGACCGAGTGGCTTAAAACTCACGCCGGGCGCGTGTGCGTGCGTGCCCAAGATCCCGAGAGGAGAATGGAGGAGAAGGGATTGCGGCGTGACCATCCCCCCTGGGGGGTGATTTCTCGCTTTCTGTCTGTCTGTCTCTGTCTGTCTGGCTGGCGAGCGCACGCGCCCTATAGTGAAAATCTCTCCCCAAAAAAACACCTAAAAACAAAACTCTATTTTATGAGTCTGATCTAATTTAATAATGGGGGGGAGCTCTTTTTTTTTTTTTCTAGAGGACGTGTGTGCTCACCAGAGACAGAGAGAGAGCACCTCCCCTTGGAGCGTGGTCATGCCAC
This sequence comes from Tupaia belangeri chinensis, assembly GCF_000334495.1. NCBI lineage: Eukaryota > Metazoa > Chordata > Mammalia > Scandentia > Tupaiidae > Tupaia > Tupaia belangeri. The sequence continues at coordinate 3,054,617 of NW_006159508.1, forward strand.
AATCCTTTGTCCTCCATTTCTTCATCCTGTTAAGATTTTGAGTGTGTGAGCACACACACAGACACACCTGGACTTTTTTTTTTTAGGTTTTTACCGTAGGGCGAGTATGCTCACCAGAGAGGCAGAGAGAGACACAGTGAGAGGGAAAGTGAGAAATCATCCTCCATGGGGAATGGCCATGCTACAATCCCTTCTCCTTCACTTTCCTCCTGGGATTGTGGGTACACATGCACACATGCCTGGCATGATTTCCAAGCTGCCAGGTCCTGAACTTGAATCACGATTGGTAGCGTGGGAGTCCACTGCCTTAACCACCACGCCACCTGCTGACCCCGCCTGTCATGGTTTTTAAGCCACTTAGATAAGAACACAAACTGTATAGTCAGCTATGTGGGATTCAGCTTCCTTAACTGCAAAGCCAGAGGGCTGGCCCTGCAATGGTTACTTTTATGTGTCAACTTGATTGGGCTGTGGGATGCCCAGATAGCTGGTAAAACATTATTTCCAGGCCGGCTCCATGACATAGAGGTAATGTCATGCTGGAGAGAGGCCAGATCCAGCATGTTCGAATCCCTGGCTTGGTCAGCCTGAAACACACAGATAAGCACTGGTGAGGCCAAGATCCAACAAGAGAGGGGACTGGAGGAAGGAGGTCGTGATGGAACCACACCCCACGGAAGAGGCTTTTCTCTCTCAGGCACATATGTACTATCATTAATGAAGAAAAAATTCTAATTCAAAAAACAGTATTTCCAAGGATGTTTCCAAGAGTGTAAGAGTGTTTCCAGAAGAGATTAGCATTTCAATCAGTAGACTCAAGTTCATTCTCAAGGTGGGAGAGCACAGTGTTGTCTGTTGATCTGAACAGAACAGAAAAAAACAAAGGAAGGGCAAATTTGCTCTCCCTCCGTGAGCTGAGACATCCATGTTTTCCTGTTCTTGGACATCAAAGCTTCTGGTTCTCAGGCCTTTGGGGTTAGACCGAATTATACCACTGGCTTTCCTGCTTCTCCTGTTTACAGACAGCGGACGGTGGGACTTCTCAGCCCCCAAAATCATGTGAGCTGATTCCCATAATAAAAAAAAGAAATGTATGCAACTGTTTGTTTCTCTGGAAAACCTGATTCATACAAATACTTTCCTTTTATTTGTTTCTTTCTGTTGTTTATTTCAAGAGAGAAAGAGGGGCACCCTCTTACAGCGTCTTCACACTGTGATCTTATCCCCAGCCAGCCTGTCACGTGCACACATCAGGCATGGAGAGAAATCTCGGGGCGCGAACCCAGACCTTCTTATATGGCCTCAGCATTATGGAGTGTTACAGTTCCACGGTGTCACCATGGCTGGCCTTTCGCGAGTTTGAAAATTTTGGGGGGTTGGCTCTATGGAATTCTGGTAACGTGCGGCTCGAGAAGCTGGATCTCACATGGTGACCTCGATTAGAATTCTGGGCCAGGTCGGCCTGCAAACACTAGCTATCCCCCTGAGTGCCCAAAATGTAACAGGCTAGAGGCGCAGAGGAAGGGGAACACAGCATGATCAGATCCCGCCCATCTCTCTCTCCCCCTCACTCAGACATGTGTGTACTCACGCTTTATTATGAATCATCATCATAAAACAGCTTTTAAAAAGTTTTTCTTTTTCTTTTTTTTTTGGAGAGATTTTCACTGTAGGGCGTGTGCGCTCGCCAGACAGACAGAGACATAGAGACAGAAAGCGAGAAATCACCCCCCAAGGGGGATGGTCACGCCGCAATCCCTTCTCCTCCATTCTCCTCTCGGGATCTTGGGCACGCACGCACACGCGCCCGGCGTGAGTTTTAAGCCACCGGGTCCGGGACATGAACCGCGGTCGACTACATGGGAGTCCAGCGACATAGCCATTACGCTAACTGCTGGTTCCCAAGTTTTGCTTTTTCATGCTCAGATTTTTAATTAACCTGGAATTTACTTCATGAAAGAACACGCATGCATGTATTTACACACATGAGTGAGTGAGAACCCGCAGCAGGGTCTCAAAATACTGCAATTCCCTTTCCACAGCCCTTCAGCTTCTTGGGATCTTGGATGTCCACACAGGTGCTTCGAGTGTTTCAGGCCAATCTGGGGATCCAAACGGGGGTCAACCTGGTGGCTTTTAGCACCGCAGCACACAATGGACTGCACCAGGCTGGAACTGGATAAGGATTTGTTTTTGTTTTGTTATAGAAAATCAGTTCTCCTACCACATATTACACATTCACCCTTTGCCACTGATTTGTGAATCCATGCTGTTCATGTACCAAGACCTCACAAAATTTGAACTGTTTATGGGCCCTGTGTTCTGTTGCATTCACCTAGGGGTTGATTCTGCATCAATATCCACTGTTTTAAGTACTCTAGACTTACACCTTGGTTTCTGACACTTACTCTCCTTTTTCAGAACTGGGTTTGGATTGTCATAGTCATTATCTTCCATTTGAATTTAAGAAGTATTTGCCAAAGGGCTCCCCCAAAACATTTATTGGGCATTTTTGTTAGGTCATGTTGAATTTATAAAGCAATCTGGGCAGAATTGGCACTTTGAGACTTCCCAGTGTTCTCTTCCATAAACATGGTTTATTTAGCTCTTCTTATGTATCCTTAAAGATGTTTTTATAGCTTTTAAATAGGAGCTGGCATTTTCTAAGTACCTTATTTGTCTTGCTAATGTAAATGCTCTCTCTCTAACATTGTGTTACACATGCTCTAATTAGTTATTTCTCCTACAAGGAAAAGTTACTGTTTTGTGTTCAGCTTGAATTCAGTCACCTTGCAAACACCCATCTCAGTTCTACCACTTCTGGGGTTTTCTTGTAGTGTGGGACTAGCCCTGCTAACCCAGTGCTATGCTGTAGCAATAACCCTAGGCTTCCTCGTCACACTCCCGACTTCCATGAAAATGTTTCAGAAGTTCAACCACAGAGAACAACTTTACTATGGGCTTCTGGGAGGCAGCCATAGTCACGTTCCAAAGGCTCTTTCATTCCCAGGCTGCCCAGAAATTTTATCATGAGTGGGTGCTAAATTTTGCTAAATGCCTTACCTAGATTTAGTGAAATGATAGTGTTTTTCTTTGAGCCTACTGATGTAGTGATTAGATTAATACATTTTTTAAAAGAATTATTTCTTTTTATTTATTATTAATTTTTAAAATAATTGCTTTATTTAATTTTATTTATTCATTAATTTATTCTTAACTTGAGCAGAGAAAGACACAGAGAGAGGAAGAGAGAGAGAGGGAAACTAAGAAAGCAAGCCACCTGGTCGGGGACTCAAACCGTGGTCTGCCATGTGGAAGTGTCCATCACCTTAGCCACCATGCCACCTGCTGGTCCCTATTATTATTATTTAATTTGACCATGCTCAGATTTTTAAATTTTTTTAGAGAGAGATTTTTGCTTGCTGGAGAGACAGAAAGAGACAGAGACAGAAAGCAAGAAATCATCCTGCAGGGGAATGATCATGCTGCAATCCCTTCTCCGACAATCTCCTCTTGGGATTTTGGGCATGCACGTGTATGTGCCCAGCATGAGTTTCAAGCCACCTGGTCTAGGACTCAAACTGCGGTCAACTACATGAGAGTCCAGTGACATAACTACTGCTTCATCTGCTGGTCCCTCAGATTTTTAATTGATCTAGAATTTACTTTTTTTTTTTTAAAGAGAGATTTTTGCTATAGGGTATGTGCACTCGCCAGAGAGACAGAGAGACAGAAAGCAAGAACTCACCCTTCAAAGGGGGATAGTCTCGCCACAATCCCTTCTCTTCCATACTCCTCTCAGGATTTTGGGCACATGCACATACGAGCCCAGAATGAGTTTCAAGCCACTGGGTCTGGGACTCAAACCATGGTAGACTATGTGGGAGTCCAGCGACATAACCATTACGCCATCTGCTGGTTCCCTGTTTTACACTCTTAAGAGTTTTCCTCAATTCCATCTTTTAACTAAGTCTCTCTTTAAATATGTATAGCCTAGTAATTTTTTATTTCAATAACTATTTTTTCTATGCCCACCTGTTCTTGTTTCATTGCCTTCTGATCTTATTTTACTTATATCAGTCCCTCTATTACAGCTATAGGCATTTTAAACATACTTATTTTAAAGTCTTTTGAATTGGCCTATTATTTCAATTTATTTTTATATTTATTTATTTATTTATTTATTTATTTTTGAGAGTTTTTAGGGCATGTGCGCTCGCCAGACAGACATAGAGACACAGAGAGACAGAAAGTGAGAAATCACTCCCCAGGGGAGATGGCCATGCCGCAATCCCTTCTCCTCCATTCTCCTCTTGGGATCTTGGGCACGCACGCACATGTGCCCGGCGTGAGTTTTAAGCCACCGGGTGCAGGACGTGAACTGTGGTTGACTACGTGGGAGTCCAGTGACATAGCCATTACGTTAACTGCTGGTCCCTCAATTTCTTGATATAAATTCTATTTGTTAGATTTGTAGGTTCTCGCTTATAGGGCTAGGCCACTTCAAGTGCTTTGTAATTTATGTTTAAGAGCTTATCTAGGGAGCTTTATCCTTCTGCGTTCTTTCCTGTCAAATGGTTTCTCTGGTCTGTAATTCAGCCTAGGCAGGTGCTGGGATATGAGATAAGCCTCAAATTAAGGCTCAAAGCTCTTGCCTCATTTAGACAGTGTGATTCCAGACCCTGCATCAGCTCACAGAAAAGTCTCACATGTATACGTGCTTCCTTTCCGCCTTGACTACAGGCAAGTATAACATTTCTGACTGCAGTCCTAGAGTATAGTTCCCAAATAGGGGTCACTGGAAGCCATAATACATTTTTCTATGTAAAAAATAGAAAAATGTGTCATGACTTTTCCAACAACCCAGTCGTTACTGCCTCTTACATTTTCTCACCCCAATAATGTCAGGCTAAGTCATGTGATAAACTATGTCAACAAAACGTAAAATAAAAATGAAGTGTGATGCTTTGGCAGAAACTTTAAGAGTCTCATGCTTCCACTGTCTTCTCATTTTCTTTGACATAAGAACGACAACATCCCAGATAAGGATAGCTCCTTCATCCCGGATCCAAAACTGAAGAGGATGTGGTAGAGTCATAGCCAACCTGTGAAAAGACATGTAACATGAGCAAGAAGTAGACCTTCATGGTTGCAAGGCATTACAGCTTATTTCATTTAGCATAAAGTCTTCAAGGTTCACTCATGATGGAACATGAATCAGAATTTCATTCCATTTTAAGGCTAATATCCCATTGAACGTACATAGCGCATTTGTTTATCCAATCATCTGTTTATAGACACTTGGGTTGTTTCCACACGTCAGCTATCATCACTGCACTTTCCTCATCCAGAAATAGCGAAATATGTGTTCTAGAAAAAGAACTGAAATATTACACAAAAAACACACACTACTAATGAATGCTTGTTGGGTTCAATTTGGAACGGAAAATACTTTCACTCTTCATTTTATATAGTCCTATATTAAATAAAAAAAATAAGTCTTAAAATACATGCTTCCTTTTCATCAGAAGTGGGAAATCCAAAAGAGATAATGAATCATCACAAATGTGTGAGACTTTTAAAAATTGTGATTAAAAACATATATTATAAACTTTACCATCTTTGCATTTTTAAGTGTGCATGCACATGTGTGTTCTTTTTTTAATTATTAGGAAAGACTGGAGTGTCTCCACTGGTTGTCAGTTAGTCATAGACTCTCTGTAAGTGAAGAACGGCCACTATTAAAATTTAAAATCAAACCATGGGAAGCTGTATATGACTAAATGAGACTCTTGCACATAATACTTTTCCCCCTCCTTTAATAGTCTTCTGTTTCAGATTTTATGGCTCATAATGATTAATGATTATTAGTAATAATCCTCTTTGAACAAAGCTGAAGCTTATCACAGTAGCCCATTCCCTGAATCTAAATGTGATTAAGGTTATACTCAATTTCAGCTACATCATTTGTAGTGAAATTTGTGTTACTGCTCTTGGTCTTTAATTGAAAATGCTACTGTGATTTTATCTGTTCAAATGGTCTAACATTGTTCCTGACAGGCTCATGGAAATTCTCATTCGCTGCTATTTCCTAGGTGGTTAGAATAAAGTTCAAATGGCAGCAAAAGGTAGACTCCAAGAAATGGAAACTTTGAATCAATGGTTGTCTAAATGAGAGCTGGAAGGCTTGGCCTTCGCACTTAGCTACTCCATATGACTTGAACTTTCAGTCTTCTGATTAAAAGTAAGACCAGCAGATAGTGTAATGGTTATGTCGCTGGACTCCCATGTAGTCGACCACGGTTCGAGTCCTGGACCCAGTGGCTTAAACTCACGCCAGGCGCGTGTGCATGCATGCCCAAGATCCTGAGAGGAGAAGGGATTGCGCATGGCCATCCCCTCTGGGGGAGTGATTTCTTGCTTTCTGTCTCTTTCTTTCTGGTGAGCACACGTGCCCTATACCAAAAATCTCTCCAAAATAATAATTAATAATAATAATACTATCACTCCTTTATTTCATGTTCTGGACTTGCTGGATATAGCTTCAACAGAGTATAAAAACCACCCACAACCGATGAACAACAGCAAGGAAACAACGGGTTGTCCTCACTATCCCAGGACTAGTTTAAAGCCCAGCACTTCTCTCAAGAGAGTCAAGGCTCACAGTCATCTGCAACCAGAGAGCCCTGCACAGATGTGGGGCTAGAGCATAAAATAACGATGCAGTACTAGAAGACCTAGGTTTGAATTTCAGCTGAGATGCAAAGAGCTAGTGTGTTTTGGGGTTTGACATATTTGACTACCCTGAGACAGTTTCTTTATCCTTGGGAGGGAGTTAACATACATACTGTACAGCATCATTGTAAAGACTAAGCAATACTGTGTGTATGAAAGTGAACCGGAGAGGCTGGTCATCATCATCCTTCCTCAACATCCCTGGCCATTCAGTCGATGTCTCCATAGGGCTGGTACCCACAGTGACAAAGCATTCTTACCTCTCCAATCAGTTTAGACAATCTATTTTTTTTTTCACTTAAGTTCATTTATTACATAAGAGAGAAAGGTACCCACAACAGGGTCTTTCATGCCATAATCTATGCCCAGCCTTGGCCAACCAGGGTCATGGGTGTGAATAATGAACATGTACATGGACACCTCAGGTGTCCAAACCTGGGACCTTAAGTGGCTTCAGCATCACAGAGCGTTGTGTTACTGGGCCACCATGACTGGCACTTTGACTACTTTTTTTTTAACCAGATTGACCAATTTTTTTTTTTTTTAAATGTTGTTGGCATAGGGTGTATGTGCTCACAGGAGAGAGAGAATAAGAGGGAAAGCGAGAACTCACCCACTGGCAGGAGGTGACTGCTGGTCCCAGTGTGATTTTCAAGCCACCACATCTGGGACTCAAATGCAGTCAGCCACGTGGGAGTTGTGCCTTAACTACCATGCCACCTACTGGCCCTTGAACTGATCAGTTCTTTAGGTCTTCTAAATTCCAGGTTGTGGGACCAGCAGTTAGTGTAATGGCTATGTTGCTGGACTTCCATGTAGTTGATGGCGGCTCAAGTCCCAGACCCAGTGGCTTAAACTCACAATAAGCGCATGTGCATGCGTGTCCAAGATCCTTAGAAGAGAATGGAAGAGAAGGAATTGAGGCGTGGCCGTCCCCCCTGGGGGGTGATTTCTCACTTTCTGTCTCTCTGTCTCTCTGGCAAGCGCACGTGCCCTATAGCAAAAACATCTCCAATTAAAAAAAAATTAAAATAAATTAAAAAATAAATAAATAAATAAATAAATTCCAGGTTGTATCCTTAACCCAGACCAGCCATTGCTCAAATGTCTATTGTTAGAAACAAAATGGGCTGTTTTATGAGTGAGGATGGACCATAAAATAAGCCACTAAGCAAATGACCCAATGGGAGTAAAAAAAATAATGAAACAGCAGTATAAACTGATCTCCTTTTTGGAAGAAAAAAAATCTCGATATCCAGACATAAACACAGAGAAAGAGCACAAAAGAAAATACGACAGCATGTTAAAAAATGATTGTGTGAGTGTATGTGTTCATTCAATATACAATTTTTTGAGCAATAATTATGTGTGGGCTTCTGTGCTAGATGTTGGGGATATGGTAATTAACTACACACAAAATGTTGCTGTTCTGGTGAAGCAGTTATAGTTCAAAAGTGACAGGCTCATGCGACAAGAGAATATTTAATGAACCTAATCTATTATAGGGCTACAGGTCCCCAAGAAAGGAACATCTTAAGCTCAGACCGGAAGGATTAGTCGGAGTTTGTTGGACAGCAGGGTAGGAGAGTGAGAATAGTATTACAGATGATTTTTATTTTATTTCTTTCTTTTAAAAAAAAAGTCATTTACTTATTTTTTCCTTAATGACCATAATACTTAACAGTCCTCGTTGTTCTGTTGGTAATATCTCCCTACTCTGAGGAGGATATGTTTTCTGATTATTCCCAAAGTTTCGGTTGAATTCGTGTTTCCGTGAAGCAGCTGTGGACTCTGTACACTGCCAGGCATAGCAGATGCAACTGGGGAACAGAGCTACGCAGTTCAGAATCTTAGATTTGGAAAGAATCTTACAAAACATGAACAAATTCTCTTTGTCAAGCAACAGATGCAGAGAGAGCATTTTTATCAATGCAAGAGTAGTCAGGCCCCTGGCAACAGTCAGATGGTCTGACCAGCATGTTTTCTGTTTCATTTTCAAACCTCCAAACCAATATGTGGTTTGTGATCAGGCCGGCTAGTGACTAAAAGTGACTATAAGCCACAGCCATTGGCTAAGGAGATACTCTAACAGACACAATGAAAAGACCTTGTTCACCAGTTGCATTAGAAAAATAATTAAATGGGTCCTCCATGGCCTAGTAGTTAAGGGAGCTGGATTCTACATGGCTAATCGTGTGGTTCAAATCCTGGCCCCAGCAGCTTGAAAAACACACCGGGCACATGCACACATGCTCCAGATGTCACAGGATGGAGAAATGAAGGAGAAACGATTGTGGCATGACCCTATTGGGGCGTGCTTTCTCCCTCTTCCTCTCGCTGGCAAGTGTACACACCACCTGGCACTTTTTATTTTAAAGAATTATTTTATCTAACTTTATTTATTATTGTCTTACTTATTTTGATCAGAGAGGGACAGAGCACACAAGAGAGAGAGAGAGAGAAAGAGAAAGTGAAAAAGCAAGCCGCCAGGTCTGGGACTCCAACTGTGGTGGGCTATGTGGGAGTCCAGGGCCCTCAACTACCATGCCACCTGTGCCCCACCCCCCCAACTGGCAAATTTTAAAAAAGAAAAATAATTTGATGAAATAAAATCTAATGCTGATAAGGTATGATGAAGTGGACATCACGTATTACTGATGACACTGCAAATCAGTATATCCCAACTAAAATCAGTGCAGCAGTGTATTTGGGAACCTATCGTAATGATCAAGATTGTTTGGGCCCATTTCTGGGAGTTTTATCCTAAGGTAGGTAGGTTATTTCTGGTATACCCACATGCAGACTATTGAAGTAACGGCTGTGGAGACTACAGTAATAGGGAAAAGCTCAGGGTTCAATGTTGACGCTGTTTCTATGTTCACAATTTTTATGAGCGCGTTTATGAGGATGCCTGTAATCTGCGCACTAAGTCACGAGGTTGAGAATTTCTCCGAAGCCTCCAGAAGCTCCAGTTACTGGATCCAAGGAACACTTCTCAGTCCTTAAGCTCACCTGACTATGGAGGCATTCAACCCTCCCACCTCCCTGCTGGGCCGTCACCCTCTTTCCTCCTCTGGTCTTATTTGCCAGTGCCCAGGACTTCCTCTATTCCGTTGTTACTAGCTTTCAGAGGATTTTCACGTCCTTTTCCAAGTTAGCGTCTATTTTCATTCTCCAGTCCTGACCATGTGGGTGACTCTAGCTCAGACCTCTCCCAGGGCTCCAAGCACAGAGCCACCAACCAGCTGAGTGCTTCCACTGCATGCTGTGCAAGCTCAATTTTCTCTCTCTTTTTTTTTTTTCCTTTTTCTTTTCTTTTTTTGGAGAGGTTTTTGCTAGAGGGCACGTGCACTCGCCAGACAGACAGAGAGAGACACAGAGACAGAAAGCGAGAAATCAACCCCTGCAATTTCTTCTCCTCTATTCTCCTCCTGTGACTTTGGGCATGCACGCACACGTGCCCGGCATGAGTTTAAGCTACCGGGTCCGGGACTTGAACAGCGGTCAACTACGTGGGAGTCCAGCAACATAGCCATTACGCTAACTGCTGGTCCCCAAGCTCAATTTTCTAAGTCTACAGTGGGACGCTTTCCCACCCAATGCTGCTCACTCTCCCCCAGTATGTCCCACCTCATCGCCTTCTCCTGCCTGGATGACAACCCTAACCGTTTCCAACTTGGCCCCACTGACCCCGTCTCTCTCTACCCTTAATACAGCTGACCTCCTTCTTAAATACAAATCTTGCCACATCATTCCCCCGACTTAGGCCCTTTAATGGCTCTCTGCCTGCAGAGTACAGCTCACCTCCATGGCCTTTCCTAATCCGCCCTCTGCCCACCAATATACCCCTCATACTCTTCTCCGTCCACTTACCCAACCAAGTGCAGTTGCCAAAGCAAGACACATCCTCTTGGTTTGACTTGCCAAACTCTGTAAGTGTTGCAAATCCTCAAAGATTTGTCTCCCTTAACTGGGTTTAACTGGGTTTAAGGGAGACAGATCCTTTAACCCAGTTAAACCCAGTTAAGGGAGACAGATCCTTCCTCCAGGAAGCCTTCCTTGACTTCTGAGCTGAAACGGGATGGCTGTCCTCTGGGATCTCACAGCAGCCATTTCTATTTTTTGGGGGGAGGAGGGGGGAGAGGTTTTTGCTACAGGGCACGTGTACTCACCAGAAAGACAGAGAGAGACAGAGAGACAGAAAGCGAGAAATCACCTCCCTGGGGGGATGACCACTCCACAATCCCTTCTCCTCCATGCTCCTCTCAGGATCTTGGGCATGCACGCACAAGTGCCTGGTGGGGGTTTTAAGCCACCAGGTCCGGGACTCGAACTGCAGTTGACTACATGGGAGTCCAGCGACATAGCCGTTACGTTAACTGCTGGTCCCAGCCATTTCTAAACCTTTATCCCACCTTGAAACTCCTTGACCATTTTATAACTGGTCTCTATCAGACTAGGAGCTCCTTATAGACGGGGAATTGTCTTTCCCACATGTGTGGTCAAAGCCTAGCAAAGGGTGACGAGGTGAGAAGAAAAAATAATGCATGTAATTATAGTAACTTGTGACAATGACAGGGAAACAGATGTATTTTTTCTCTTCCTGTTATCTACTTTGCCTAGTGTGTAGGTTATACTATTTTTCAAAAGGATTATTTATTTATTTATTTATTTATTTATTTATTTTAATTTGACCAGAGAGAGACAGAGCAAGAGAGAGAGAGAAAATGAGAAAGCAAGAAGCCAGGTCTGAGACTCGAACCACAGTCATGCATATAAGACTCCACTGCCCCTAACCACCATGCCACCTGCTGGCCTGGTTATACTACTTCGTTTATTTGTTTGTTTAAGAATTATTTTCTTTAACTTTATTTATTTATTTATTTTAATTTGATCAGAGAGGGACAGAGTGAGAGAGAAAATGAGAAAGCAAGCTGCCAGGTCTGGGACTCAAACTATGGTCAACCATGTGGGAGTCCAGCACTCCTAACCACTATGCCACATGCCAGCCCCCATCGGTTATACTATTTTTATAGATTTAAAACATCGATCAATTTTAAGATGCGTCCAATCTCTCCTAACTAGCTCCAATAAAACAACTTACTAAATAAAGTTAGCCTCAAGTTTCTTTTTCTCCAGAACCCCTTAGCTCCTCAATATCCCTGCCTCAAGCTCCACAAAATCTTAGGACTTGGCAAAGTAGAAAGGCTCATTTCCTCCACATTTTCAGCCGACAGAAGGACCACCCACACACACAATTCCTTGGCCTTGGAGAGGTTACATTGCTCTCGTAGCTGAGTGCCAAAACCCATTTTTGGACAAACACTCATCAGAATCTCACAACATTCACAGCATGAACGCAAATAAAGAGGTACTTTGACAGACCTTTGAAGATTTATAGGGATAGAGATGATGGAACTTCTGACTGATAGATCTATCACTTGGTCAATGAGACATCAAAGAAAGATAAGGAGGGAAAAACAGCAAATTCTTCCATTTCCCCCTTTTTTCTTTTACTAAAACATTAATTATCTTCTCAAAAATCTAAAATTTCAACCATGTACATGGCTTTTACCTCTCCTAAATTTGTGAAAAATAATTCAACCGTACAATGTTCAGTCTGACACTGGCTTTTATTGTTCCTTAAAAGAAAATAAAAACCTGATTAGTTCCAAAAATAAAATATAAAGAAAACATCAGACGAGAAGCAAACCCCGTGGGTCAGAAATCATCACTCTGATTAACAGCACATAAGTGTTACCTGGCAAGTGGATTCCTAACTTAAATGCAATTATCGCAAATTTCTTGTGATTCCCCACTGGTTTTACAGTTTATGCCCAGCTCTTGAACAACAACTTTAATAGCAGTAAATCCAAGGAAACCTCTCCTCAGCACCGGGCAGACCCCCTCACACCTCAGTCAGCAGAGTCCCTGGAGGGAAATGCTGGTGGTCCCTGGCTCACCAGCTGTCCTGAAAGGTACCTGCATGGGCTCCTGAAAGGCTGAGCCTCGCAATGAAGTCCAGGGGAAGACCTGCTGAGACGATCAGGGCAAGCAGGACCTCTCTCCCAGGCATCCCTGTCTGGTGCTGCTGGCCCGCGTCCTGGGATGTTCTGCCATGCTGTTGGTGGTGCCAGAAAAGGTGCTGTGGCAGCGAGGCAAAAGTACCACCAGGTCAAGGGCCAGAAAGCCAGCAGCTCTGCAGCAGGGCCACGGTAGGGGGGAAACATCAAATCAAGGGGCTAGATGATGGCACAGGGGTAAAACACAACTCTGCAAGGCTGACCCACTTGGGAAGGTTCCAGGGTCCCATCTGAGGACCTCCCTGGATACACAGGTCATGCACATGCCCATGGTCCAGGGCTGGCTGAAGCCGGGTGAGTCATAGTGCAGGATTCTATTGGGAGTGCTGTCTTTGTCTCTTACACAAGGAAGACATAAGCAAATGTTATAAAAAAGAATGTCAAATGTGGAATCACTTCCTCCAAGAAGTGGCGATATGGTCTGTCAGCAGGGATGGTGCAGAGGGGAGTAGGAATAAAGGGGAGGCAAAGAGTCTTTTTAATAGAACTGAAAGGGTCTGGTGGTATCTTTGTCACTGAGATAATATTATAAACAAACTGTATCATTAGAAAGTACAATTTCCAAATTCGTTTTTAGCTGTCAGAGGGCGGATGTGTACTTCAGAGAGAGAGAGGAGAGAGAGGGAGAAAGCACCCCAAGTGGGGTGTGGTCAGATGACAATCCCATCTCCATTTCTCTACCCTGCTGCAATTTATGGGGTGTGGTCAGATGACAATCCCCCCATCTCCATTTCTCTACCCTGCTGCAATTTGGGGTATGCATACATACGCATGTGCCCAGCATGTTTTTCAAGTTGTCAGAGCCAGGATTTGAAACACACAGTCAGCCATGTGGAATCTGGCTCCCTTAACCACCATGCCATGGGGCTGAACCCAATTTCCAAGATTTTTTTATTCAACTCAGCATATATTGCATGCCTATAGGTATCCATTATAAGCTGAGCATCCTAATCCAAATATCTGAAACCCAAAATACTGTAAACTCTGAAACTTCTTGAGTACCAGCCTGAGACTATGAGTGGAAAATTCCACAACTGTCCTCATATGTGGGGTTGCAGTCAAAATGCTGCAACACAACAAGAATGCATAAAACTTCCTTCAAGACCACGTGTACAGGGGTTGGCAGATGACGTGGTGGACTTCCACATGGTCAACTGCGGTTCATGGTAACAACCTGCTTTCTCGCTTTCCTTCTCTCTCTCTCTCTCTTGCCAAATTCAAAATAAAAACAATAATAAAGTTAAATAAAGTAATTTTTAAAAGACTATTTGTATAAAGCATATACAAAACATAAATGGATTCCATGTTTAGTCTTGGGTCTTATCCCCAAGATATTTCATTGTATATATGCAAATATGTCAAAATCTGAAAAACAGAAACACTTCTGATCTCGAGCATTTCAGAAAAGGGATCCTCAACCTGTACCATCACTTACCTTAAGTAGATGACAGTACTCCCCAACTTATCCGAGGGATATCTGTTTCAAGGCCCCCAGAAGATGCCTGGAGCCATGAACAGTATAGAACCTTATGTAAAGTATGTTTTTCCCTTTCTGTACATAGATACCTAAGATAAAGTCTAATTTATATATTAGGCATAGTAAGAGATTAACAACCATAATTAATAATGAAATAAAACAATTAAAATAACATACTTAACGAAAGTTATATGAATGTGGTCTCCCTCCCCCCTTAAAATATTGTAACATACTAATATTAACCTATTTTCATTTTCTGTCTTTCTTTTTTTTTTGAGAGAGATTTTTGCTATAGGGTGTGTACACGTGCCAAAGAGACAGAGCAAGACAGAGAGACAGAAAGTGAGAAATCACCCCCGGGAGGGGGGGGGGAATGGCCATACCACTGGGTCCAGGACTTGAACTGCGGTCAACTACATGGGAGTCCAGCAACATAATCATTATGCCATCTGCTGGTCCCTAACCTATTTTCTAACAATGGTAATGTTCTTACAAGACAGGGGTGGTAAAGAGCGAGTAAAAGAGAATGTAATAGGAGATTAAGGAGGACCTAAGAATTCATTCAAGGCCACCAGACTAACAAAGGCACTGTCACAGCCAAGGAGACATCTTTTGTGCTTCATCCATCAGTATTTTATTGCAAAGTGAAGTTTTGGTTTAGAGCAAAAGAGAAATAGATCCATCATGAATGAACCACACTAATAAATGAAGGTAATTCAATAGACAGTCACATGTATTTAGCATCAGCTGTAGGTGGTTCTCAAATTCCAAATTTATTCACTATTCAAGTGTTAGAGCTATACAGATTTTCTCCAGATTTGCATACAATATATTCATATCATAACAAAGTTAATTTTTAAATAAAATATTATGTCTGTAAGGACTAAAGATGCAAAAAAGCTTTAACCATGAACGAACTAAACATCTGATGCACATTTATGGGTACTCTTACAGATCGGACGTAAATACATAAATAACAAAGCTGAACAAGAAATGCTATGATGCAAAGCACTGCACATTTTACCGATCCTATATTAAAGTAAAAAGCAGAATTATGTCACATAAACTGAGCTTATTTTAAGAATCTTTTTTATCAGAAGACAAAAGCTATATCGATTTAAACCATCTTTCCTATCAAGTTACCAGACATTATAAATATTACTTTAAATCTCATATTGTATTTACTATCCAAATCACTTTACTCACTGACATAGTACATCTGATCCTTCCGATAACATATACCGGGTTCACTGATGACAATTAGTAGTAGTTATGCAGACACTGGGGAAGGAGTAAGATTGACCACACACACACATTTGAGTAACTACTCTAACTGAGAATAGGGTCAATGAAAAGAATGATTAAAACTCATACATACTTGATCTGTTGCATCACTTGCAGTCTTTAGCTTTAAGAGCCTCTCAACACATACATATTATTTTTTCCATAAGATGTTTACATGTTGAAACATTTTTAAATCCCGGTTCAGAAAATTAACAATAAAAAGACATTTCGTTTTCTTTCTTAGTTCCATGGACTTAATCAAGCCTACATTCCCTAGGCGCACAGAAAGATAACTAAGAAGACAACATGGCTGTAAATGCGCTATTTTAAGGCAAGTATCTTTATCACATACATACACAGCATGATCCATTGCTGAATTTTATCACAGGACAGTGCCCGTCAAGAAACTGAGGTATCACTTTACTCAATGTAAATCCAAGTGTCAGAAGTCCTAAGACATTCACAATATACTTGACATAGTGTATCCACAACTAAATGGAGAACTCATCTCAAAGTTCTTATGTGCCCAGAAATATCTGAGATTCTAAATTCTAGAAAAAAATACTAGAAATGAAATATTTTAATATCTTCGCAATAAGGCTCTCCACATAAGGCTACCTTTGATATAAGGCTACTTCAACTTAGTTTCGGAAAATAGCAAAATGTGCACCAAAATTCAAGCTATTCTGAACTAACAAGAGAGGCCTTGGTTACACGAGAGATCGTGAGGTGATTAGTTTATTGATCAAAATTAAACTGAAGCCAAAATCAAATTAAAAATACATTAAATGGTTGAATGTATAAAGTGATTTTTAGTGCAAAGCAGACATACATTTACCTTTACATAATCTTTTAACTATAATCCATAAGTTGGTATTCTTTTTTTTTTTAGGTTTCTGCCATAGGGCATATGTGCTTACCAGAAAAAGACAGTGAGAAGGAAAGTGAGAAATCACCCCCCACACACAAGGGGAGATGGCCATGCTGCAATCCTTTCTCCTCCATTCTACTCCTGGGATGTTTTGGGCACGCATGCACACACGTCTGGCATGATTTTCAAGCCACAGATCATTTCAGGGATTCGAACTGCGATGGACCATGTGGGAGGCTAGCACCTTAATCACCACACCACCTGCTGGCCCCATGATTTGGTATTCTTAATATATTTTAAAGACCCACATTCTGTCACTTATACAAAAGTAAATCTATTCTTCACTTTCAAGGTAGAAATGGCCTTACAGTGTATCTTTGGGGATCTCCAGTCTATGGCTTTCTAAAATGATGGATAATACATATCTAAGTCACAGATCATTTGGTGTACTGATGTGAAAGCTATCAGTTTGGAAACCTAAAAGCAAAAATAATTAATATTACATAAGATAGAAAAAAATATACCCCAGATTTCTGCTCTAGTCAAGACTTGTCAGGCCTACATATTTTAATTATTAAATAGTTTGATGCAAAGACAGTCAGTGAAAAATATATGATTATCAACTATACTTATGTTCAAATATTGTCCTTAAAATGAAAATAGATAATAGTCATTATATCCAAATGCAAAAGTAAACTAATAATAAGGGAGATATCAACAAATTTTTTGATAATTACTGCACTCACTTCCTTTACCAAACTCTTAGTGACATTAAAAGAAAAAAATTCTAATTACTTTCACCTAATAATTTAATCAAGCACTCTAGAAAAATGTTATTCTAAGGAGAAGTTCGGCAGGGATTGCTTATTACATTTCCAAATTAGATCAAAACAAGAGAAACAAAACAGGGTTCAAAAATTAGACAACACAGATGAATAAGTAACAATATAATAACAACAACAATTAACATTAAAACAGCAAGACACTAAGTAACCAGAAGGCGCAGCAGTCCAAATTCCAGTGCCACAGTGATGTCAGGGATTATCTGGTTTGGGTCTCCTGCTGATAACAAGAACAGGCAGGAAGCACCTTCATGTTTATCTATGGCTACCAATATTCCAGAGGTGCTCCTTTGCAAAATCGACCCACTGGCTTGGGGGTAGGAGGTGGTATGAGAGGACAGGAGTGGAGCTCTGAGTGTAAATACCAATTTAGGTGTGCTTTTATCTGAGAAATCTGCTTATTTAGTAATTAGCCAATCATGGCAGTGATTTCAATTCGAACACTGGAATTCTAGAGACAGCCACATCCCAGCTAGTTTCTGCCTGCAGAGTGATTCACTCCTATTATAACTGTGGGTAATCAGAAGAGTCATTTGAGCTGAGTAAAATCCACTATTCTTTCTTCTTAAAAAAAAAAAAAAAAAAATGCCAGAGGGTCTGTGTGTTTAAAAGAGAGAGGGAGACTGAAAGTGACAAAGCACCCCCCATGAGGGATGACCACAGTGAAATCCCATTTCCTGTATCTCTTCGCGATTTTGGGGCACACATGCACAGAGTGTTTTTTTAAGCTGCTAGGTCCAGGGCTCTTGTGTGTGTGTTTTTGTTTTTCGTTTTTGTTTTTTTGACATAGGATAGATACATGTGCTCACCAGAGAAGAGAGAGACAGAGAGAGGAAAAGTGAGGGCAGATGGCCACACAGCAATCCCTTCTCTTCCACTCTCCTCTTGGGGTTTTGGGCATGCACCTACATGTGCCGGGTGTGATTTTTCAAGTCACCAAGTCTGGGACTTGAATCTCAATCAGCCATATAGAAATCCGGCCTCTTAACCCACCATGCCATCTGCTGGCCTTGGGTCCAGGACTCTTTTTTATTTTTCTTTCATTCTTTTTTTTTTTTTTGGAGAGGTTTTTGCTATAGGGCGCGTGCGTTTGCCAGACAGACAGAGAGAGACAGAGAGATAGAAAGCGAGAAATCCCCCCATCACCCCCCAGAGGGGATGGCCACGCCGCAATCCCTTCTCCTCCATTCTCCTCTCGGGATCTTGGCATGCATGCACACGTGCCTGGCGTGAGTTTCAGCCACCAGGTCCAGGACTCGAACTGCGGTCGACTTCATGGGAGTCCAGCGACATAGCCATTACGCTAACTGCTGGTCCTAAGGGTCTAGGACTCTTAACCACCCAGTTGGCCGTGTGGGATCCTGTCACCTTAATCACCACATCACCGGCTAGCCACCATTTTCTACTCTTGAGTACACCAGAAAAGTCAATTACTATGAAATATGAGAACCTGTACTTCTGGGGACTGGCGGGAGGCATAGTGGCTATGGCACTAGACTCCCACATGTTGACCACAGTTCGAGTCCTGGACCCAGTGGCTTGAAACTCACGCCAGGCACATGTGTGGGCATGCCCAAAATCCCAAGAGGAAAAGGTATTGTCGTGTGGCCATCCCCCCCAAGGTGATTTTTTTGTTATTGTTTCTGTCTCTCCAGTGAGCACACACCCAGCAGAAATTTCTCTAAAACAAACAAAAACCCTGTACTTCTGTTCATGAGCTCCAACCAGCAAAATGTCATCAATATGGTGGGCCAGCATGTGATTCTGCATAATATATGGAACATATACTTTTTTTAAGTTTTGCTATAGGGCACATGTACTCACCAGAGAGAGACGGATAGACAGGTGAGAAATCAATCCCCTGGGGGGATGGCCATGCCATAATCCCTTCTCCTCCATTCTCCTCTCTCACGTACACATATATGACCAGCATGATTTTTGAGCCACTGGGTCTAGGACTCAAACCACGCAGTCGGCCATGTGGGATCCAGCACCTTAACCCCCACACCTACTGCTGGTCCTACTACGTACTGATTTTATTTTTTTAATTTTGCTATAGGGCACATGCACTCGCCAGAGTGAGACAGGGACTCAGAGAGAGGGAAAGTGAAAAAGTAGGACACCAGGTCTGGGACTAGAACTGTGGTGGGCCATGGGGGAGTCCAGTGACACAATCACCACACCACCTGCTGGCTCCCTATTACCTACTTTCAACATTTCCTTGTAAGCGAAACCACCCTGCCCATAGCAATCTTCCCACTCCAAAAATATTGCTTCTCCCAAGCTAGAGAGCCTGGATTGAATAACCTCTCCCCAAAGTGGGTGATGGTAAAACCAACCTAATACTACTCTGTGAACATCAGTCAATACATGCCAAGTAGAGAAGGTACCGGAAGAGAAGCAGAGATGCCATCTGGGTGACAGTGATGCCAACCTAGATGCCAGACCCCATTTTCTCTGGCCCCTCCATGTTTCTCTTAATAAATGAGCCCATAAATACGACGAAGAAGATGGATTCTTAAGAATTTCCTGGCTACAAATATTTTTCTCTAAGCAATTTTGTTTATTAGGATGACCAACTAGGGTCAGAGATTTATTTCTGGAATACTTAAAAAGTACTAAGAAGGGGCAGCAGATGGCGTAGTGATTACATTGTTGGACTACCATGTGGCCGAAGGTGATTCAGGTCCTGGGCCTGGTGGCTTGAAAATCATGTCAGGCATGTGTGCGTAGGTGCTCAAATTCCCAGGAGGAGAATGGAAAAGAAGAGACTATGAGGTGGCCATGCCCCCTGGAGGCAGGTGATTTCTCACTTTCCCTCTCACTCTCCCTTTCTCTCTGGCGAGTGCACACACCCTATGGCAATAACCTCTAAAAGTACTAAGCAAAAACAAAAGGATCTTAAACATTGCTGCATTATTTTTTATTTAAAAAGTTGCTATAATTTCCATTCCTATATAAATTTTAGGAATTGTGGCCATTATTCCAGCCTTCAATGATAGTAACTGGGGATCCTACAAGTGCTAAAAAAAGTTGTTGCAAATAATACTGACTACATTTATTTTATCTAGTTACAACAAAGTACACCTCACTTTGAAAGCTTTTCCCCAAAACTTTTAATACGTAACATTACGGGACCACCAGTTGGCATAATGGCTATGTCGCTAGACTCCCATGTAGTTGACCAGTTTGGGTCCCAGATTCGGCGGCTTAAACTCACACCAGGTGCGTGTATGTGTGTGCCCAAGATCCCAAGAGGAGAATTGGATTGTGGCGTGGCCATCCCCCCAAGGGGGTGATTTCTCGCTTTCTGTCTCTCTATCTCTGTCTTTCCGGCGAGCGCATGCACTCTATAGCTAAAACCTCTCAAAAAAAAAAAAAAAGCACCATTAAAAATGCAGCATGTCCAGAATCTTGGATCATAACTCCATTAGCTGTGATATCCCCACTTGCATGGAAGATTATTAACATTTGCCTAGCACATTCACGAGATTTATTAAAAATGTGGCCATTAACCAAAGGCCTTTGGGGCATATGTACAAAATTAGAGAACTCTAAGTATTCAGTCAAATACAACATTAGCTATATTACTCATGAAAAGATGCCAGTGGGGCTCTATCCATTAAAAGTCAGTCAAACCAGAAAACGTACAAGCGATCTTCCAACAATTTGGGGAAATGTTGTTTACGGATAAGACTGAAGTTTTCCTAAGAACTTAATTTCCTAAGAACTTAATTTCCTTAGGACTTAATTTCCTAAGGAAATTTCAGCATAATTATATTTAATATGATGAACTGCATTTTTAAAAATCGGGGCTTAGGGCCAGCAGGTGGTATGGAGGTTAAGGCAGGTGAATCCCACATAGCCTACTGAGAGGTTCAAGTCCCAGGTCTGGCAGTTTGAAAAAGGTGCCAGGTGCCTGTGCATGCACGCCGAAATCCCAAGAGGAGAATGGAGGAGAAGAGATTGCAATGTGGGATTCCAATGTGGCCATCCACCCTGAGAGAGGCGGTGATTTCTCACTTTCCTTCTTGCCCTCTCCCTCTCTCTGGTGACTGTACATATCCTATAGACAAAAATAAGTAAATGAATAAAAAATAAAGCATATCCATATATATATATATATTTGGGCTTAGTACTTACATAAAGGACCCTCAGGTTAACCAAAGAATAGGTCTTTAGAGTAGAACTGGAGGGGTTTTTGCAGGCTTAAGGATCTCTCACAGGGTACTTGTCATTGTCAGCCCAACTGAGGTGTACTCCCTGAGGGGTATACCCATCTGTATACTCCAGAGGACCCAGCACAGCCATGATATTTGTTAGGCAAAATGCCCACAAAGGATTTAAAACAAAATAAACCTTTTCCTAGGCTAATGCTACAGGTTAATTAACTACTGTCTTGTTTTTGAGATGCTGCCTCCTCCACTCCCCTCTCAACCCTGTAATTCAGTGAAACTTCCTGAAAAGTATGATGGTAAGATGGAGACTTAAACACTACCAGAAAACCAAATTTTGGGCAGCTCAGCCAATCTCCCTGCTTCTCAAGCCTTCCAGCATATACCCCCAAAATAGGCAGAGGAAGAGAACCAAAGTAGCTCTAACCTGACCTTGGAGAGACAGAGATGCCTTTAACCACACTGTCTGGCACCTCCGCAGTACTCCTGGAATATCTTAGTTTGTGAAGCATAAGGTCAGGTAATAAAGAGACATCAAAATAAACCAACAACAGAAACAAACTATCGTAAATGTCCTATGTCTGTGTGTCTCTATCTTTAGGCAAGGGAACGCAACTCAAATTAATGTGAGTTAATGAACAGAATCAGTTTAATAGACTTAGAACCCATTAAATGTATAGCAATTGAAAGACAGTCTAAAAGCCATCAATGGGCACCTCTATGACCTCAACTTGATTAGTATCTTGTAGAGAATTAGAAATCCACATCAGCAAAACTTACTTCCTGACAGACAGTACAGCAACTCAACTCACAACAAAATCTGCCCATCTCTTCATGAAAGCACCTCATGCGGATCCAATGCTCTTCTATGACAAAAACACTCAGCCAATTAGGAACAGAAGGAAACTGCCTCTTCCTGCTTAAGGGCATCTATGCCCTGTGGGAAAAACCCACAGCTAACCTTGTACTTTATGAGGACAGACTGGAAGCTTTCCCTCTAAGATCAGGATAAGACTAAGATGTCCGGTCTTGTCACTTTTATTTGACATTGTACTGGAAGGTCCAGCTAGGGTACTTAGCTAAGAGTAGGAAATAAAAGGCTTCTAAATTGGGAAAAAAAGAAGTAAAACCATCTCTGTCTGCAGATGCCATGATCTTGTATGCAGAAAACCCTGAAGAATTCTTTGAAAACAATTAGAGCTAATAAACAAGTTGTATTTCTATACATTAGCAATTTAGAATCAGAAAATGAAATAAAAACAAAACAAAACAAAACAAAAAAACTCTATTTACAAAAACCGCCCCTGACCCAGAGGTCAGCAGGTGAGCAGAGATTGAGGCAGCTGGGTCCCACATGGCCGGCTCCACAATCTGAGTTCTAACCTGGTGGCCTGAAAAGCACACTATGGGTGGGACCAGCAGTTAGCGTAATGGCTATGTCATTGGACTCCCACGTAGCCGTCGACTGCGGTTCGCGTCCCGGACCCGGTGGCTTAAAACTCACGTCGGGCGTGTGTGCATGCATGCCCACGATCCTGCCCGAGAGGAGAATGGAGGAGAAGGGATTGTGGTACTCCCCGACACCCTGGGGGTGATTTCTCACTTTCTGTCTCTGTCTCTCTCTCTCTGTCTGGTCTCTCTCTCTCTGTCTGGTGAGTGCTCGCGTCCTATAGCAAAAACCTCTCAAAAAAAAACACACACTGGGCTGAGAGTGGGCACAGCTGATGGTGGAACGGTTACGTCACTAGATTCCCACATAGCTGACCATGGTTCAGGTCTTGGACCCAATGGCTTAGAAAACCATGGCGTGTGTGTGTGTGTGTGTACATGTGTGCCAAGATCCCCCAAGAAGAGAACAGAGGCAAAGAGATTGTGGCACGGCCATTCCTCCAGGGGGTGATGCCTCACTTTCCCTATCACTATCTCTCTCTCTCTAGTGAGGTCACACACCCTAAAGCTAAAACTTCTTAAAAAAAAAAAAAAAGGGAAAGAAAGAAAGAAAAACACACTGGGTGGGTGCATGTGCATACATCCCAAGAAAATGGAGAAGGGACTGCACCATGACCCTCCCAAGAAATGATTTCTCACTTTTACTCTCTATTTCTCTCCAGTGATTGCATGTGCCCTATATCAAAAAAAAAAAAAGAAAAAAGAAAAAAGGCATCCTCCAAAATACTTAAGAATAAATTAAACCAACATTATTAAAATGGTAATACTCTC
Source organism: Tupaia belangeri chinensis (assembly GCF_000334495.1). Classification (NCBI taxonomy): domain Eukaryota; kingdom Metazoa; phylum Chordata; class Mammalia; order Scandentia; family Tupaiidae; genus Tupaia; species Tupaia belangeri. The sequence goes on from NW_006159508.1 coordinate 3,078,304, forward strand.
CTTATTTATCTACAGATTCAATGCGATCCCTATCAAATTCTACCCTCCTTTTTTGCAAAATGAACATGACAATTCTAAAATTCATATAGAAATGCAAAGGACCCAGAAGATCCAAAACAACTATTTTTTAAAAATAATTATTTATTTAATTTTATTTATTCACTCATTTATTTTAATTGGATCAGAGAGAGATAGAGAGAGAGAGAGAGAGAGGGAAAGTGAGAAAGCAAGCCACCAGGTCCGGCACTCGAACCACAGCCGGCCATGTGGGAGTGTCCAGCACCTTAACCACCATACCACCTGCTGGTCTCCCAAAACAACTTTGATGAGAAAGAGTGACCCACATTTCCTGACTTCTAAACTACAAAGCATTGGTCACCTGTGCTGTTCTACGTAAGAATGCACATACAACTCGCTGGAAGAGAATTGAGTCAGAGGTAAATCTACTTCTGATCTATGGTCCCTGATTCAACCAGCGTGCCTGTACCATTAAATGAAGAAAGAATCAAGAAGAATTAAAGGTAAAAGCTAATACTAAAATTCTTTGAAGAAAACATGATTAAATCTTCATGACCTCAAGTGGCCTAGATATGATACTGAAAGCATAAGAAATAAGAGGAAAATACAGGTAAGTTGGACTGTATCAAAATTTAGAACTTGAGATGGCCCCACAGAGCAGGCGTTAATCTTGGTGTAGAGGGACCTAGATCTCATCTGGCCCACCACGGTTTGAATCCTGGCCCCAGAGGCCTGAAAAACATGCCAGGTACATGTACACGTGTGCCCCAAATATTGAGAGGATGAAGAAATAGGGAAAAAGGATTGTGGCATCCCATCCCATTGGAAATTATTCTCTCTCTCTCTCTGGCAAGAGCTTATGCCCTCTGGTAATACAAACCTTAGAACTTGTGCTGTAAATGATACCACTAGAAAAGTAAAAAGACAATCCTCAGAATTACAGAAAATATTTGCAAGTCACACATCTGATAAGGAGGAGCCTAGTACCCAGAATATATAAAGAGCTCTTATAATCGACAATGGAAAGACAACCCAAAGGGCCAGACTATGGCACAGTGGTAAAATATGACACCCTATGAGGCAATCCCACATGGGAGAGTTCTTGGTTTAAGTCCAGAGAGCTCCCGGGAATACACACATGACCATGATCTGGGATCAAGGATCTGGGGCTGGCTGAACACTAAGGGTAGACTGTGGTGTCAAGATCCTGTTGGGAGTGCTATATCTCTGTCTATTTCTCTCTTTGTCTCTGTCTCTCTCACTCATGAAGGGAAAAAATAAACAAAAACTAGGTTTGGGGGCCAGCAGACGGCATAGTAGTTACATCGCTGGACTCCCACATGGCTGACCGCGATTCGAGTCCTAGACCTGGTGGCTTGAAACTCACGCCGGCCACATGTGTGTGTTTGCCCAAGATCCTGGGAGGAGAAGAGATTGTGGCGTGAACATCCCCCAGGAGGGGGGGTGATTTCTCACTTTCCCTCTCACTGTCTTTGTCTCTCTCTCTTTCCCCAGCAAGTGTATGTGTCTTAAGGCAAAAACCTCTACCAAAAAAAAAGAGAGAAAAAGAAACCAGATTTGTTTTTAATAGGCAAAAGGATTTTAAATAGATGTTTCTTCAGAGAACTTATATAAATGATCAGTAAGTACATAAAAGATGCTTAACATGTCATTAGTCATAAAGGAAATGCAAATCAAAACCACACAGAGATACCACTTCATCTCACCAGGATGGCTATTACTTAAAAAAGGAAAATACTAAGTGTTGGGAGAATGAGAAGAAACTGGAACCCTTATGCATTGCTGGTCAGATCGTTAAATGCTCAGAACGGTTTGGCAGCTCCTCACAGAGATAAACAGCGCAGCCATTTGACCTGGCAATTCCATTCCTATGAATGTAGTGAAGAAGAAAAACCCCCGTATCCACACAACAACTAGGGTGTTCACTGCAGCATTATTTAAAACAATCAAGAAATGGAAACCTGGGCCGGCTGGTAGCATAACTAAGGCGCTGTGTCCAGACTTGTTTGGCTGAACATGTTTTTCTGAGTGGGGATGGCTGTGGATTAGAAATAAACGCAACAACACACACACAAAGACACAAAAGTAGAGAACACCGAGGATCGTGTGGGCCTGACTTCTCTGACGGAGAAAGCCAGGACTCAGAATCAGCCTCAGGTTTATTATTTCCTAAGGCAGAAAATGGAGGAAGAGAAAATGGAATGTAAAGCCAGTTGTTTTCAGATGTTAATCGGCTGACTGAAATGAGAATGCCGTCGCCCTGTGATTTCTCTGATCTTTTTGGGCTGATTTTGATAAATACATGCGACTTCCTTTAGACCCATACTGCCCTGCAATATCCAGTATCAACCACAACAGGAAGAAACCGGTAACAACAGGCAGATAGAGTTTTCGTATGTAAATTCTCTCGTAGCCATTGCTACAGAAGCTCACAAAACTGCATTTCTGTATGCGTCTAAAGGTCACATGTTTTCTCAGATTGGCCGATCTCCACATATCCCCCTTTTTCTTTTTCTAATTTGAGTGTGTGGAGCTGGATGGCTATTGTATGACGTCTTTGTTGAGTATTTTGTAGACTAGTAGAAAAATAAACATAAGATTATTGACACGACTATTTTTTTAAGAAATATTATAAGGGGTGGTGAAGCATGTTAAAAGGATTAGTGTTTCTATAAAGGGATTTTTATAATTATATGTATTTATATTGACGAAAATATTTTACTAGATCCTACATGGCTGAATTCCTGTTTCAAGTCCCAGGCTTGGCAGCTTGAAAAACCTGAGAATATATTCGACAACCCAATACTTTAGGTCAGATGGTGGCACAGGGGCAATGCAACCGTACCTCTGTAAGAAGGTCCCTGGTTCACATCCCAGGGTCTCCCATAGTTGCCAGACGTACAACCATGTGCCTGGACTGGGCTGGCTGGGTCTAGGGGTGGACTGTGAAGACTTTGTTGAGGGTGCCTACTTGACTGTGTTGTCTCTGTCGCTCTTATGGGAAAATAAATAAACTTAAAAAAAAAACCAAAACTACTTTAGAGGATAACATGATAGATAGATGACTCACAGGTTAAAAGATTCCTTAATTGAGTTCCTGAACACATCCATCATTGCGTATATGAAATGCAGTGATGTTTACAAATCTTTCTCTCATACAAATGTTTGAAAACCTATTTATTACATATAGTTGAGTGTACTTAATTCTTTACGGCATGCCACAATGTTCCTTACTCTGCATTGCACTGCAGCCACAGAATGACACATTAAAAAATGTACTTCAGGGGGACCAGCAGTTAGCGTAATGTCACTGGACTCCCATATAGTCGACCACGGTTCGAGTCCCGGATGCGGTGGCTTAAACTAATGCAGGGCGCGTATGCGTGCGTGCCCAAGATCCCAACAAGAGAATGGAGGAGAAGGGAGTGTGGTGTGGCCATCCCCCCTGGGGGGTGATTTCTCACTTTCTGTCTCTCTGTCTCTCTCTCTCTGTCTGTCTGGCGAGTGCATGTGCCCTATAGCAAAAACCTCTCCAAAAAAAAAAATGTACTTCAGATAGTATTGTCAACCGAACCAGTGCAAAATGTGCACGTTGGAATTTTCACTTTGCAAGCTAAGTAACGTGATTGAATGTACAAAAGAAATTAAAATAATAATAAAGAATAATTAAATAAATACATTTTTTAAAAAAGTACTTCAGAAAAAGATACACAAGGGCCGGCAGGTGGCGTGGTAGATAAGTTGCTGGACTCCCACTTGGTTGACTATGGTTCAAGTCCTGGACCTGGCAGCTTGCTTTTTCGCTTTCTGTTTCTCTCTCTCTAGTCTAATTTTTAAAAATAACAATAATAAATAAAATGAAATAATTAAAAAAGAAAAAGATACAAAAAATACATGTGTCCTATTTCTTATGTTTTTAAACAAGTTAATTGGAAATCTAATAAAAAATGGTTTTCTTTACATTACTAAAAGCAAAATCTCATCAAGAACGAGACCATGGCCTATCATTTTATTGCTGAAACTAAAATATTTATAGATTCATATTATTTACCTATGGCATATATACTCGGGTTGTGCTGGGTTGTGCATGCCCAAAATCCTGAGAGGAGAGGAGAATGAAGGAGAAGAATTGCAGTGTGGCCATCCTCCTGGGGAGGGGATGATTTCTCACTTTCCCTCTCTCTGTCTGTCTCTCCTCTCCTGTGAGTGCACATGCCTATGACAAAAACCCAAAAAACAAAATAAACACTGTAATGATACACACTACAAATAGCTTCTACTCCGTCATGAACAGAATTATAGAATTATTTCAAAACAACAGAAAAGGTTTGGAGGGGGTCCTACCGCATAAAAGATTACAGAATATATTAATTTTAGTTGTTTTATTTTTTTTTTGAGAAGTTTTTGCTATAGGGCGCTTGCGCTCACCAGACAGACAGAGA
>NW_006159508.1:3083378-3102449 GCF_000334495.1 Tupaia belangeri chinensis
TATTTCTCAGCTTGGCTCTTCTAGGTTTTAGCTACAGTGTGCATTTCCTCATCTGAGAGAGAGAAAGGAAAAGTGAGAAATGATCCCCCTCCGTCCTCACTTCTCCTCCAGTCTCTGAAGGGGATTTTGGGTGTGCATGCACATGTACCCAGTGTAATTTTCAAGCTGCTAGGTTGGGACTCGAATTGTGGTCGACCATGTGGGAAGTCCAGTGTCTTAACCACCACACAATCTGTTGGCCCCAGCCTGGTTCTTCTAAACAATGCCTTGATAACTGGGAAATCTCTGCACATATTTGTATATATGGGAATGGGTGCATAACTGTGAAGTTTGGCATGTGAAAAAATTCTGCAGAAAATCTTATTTACTAGGGCTGGCAGGTGGCATGGTGTTTAAGGTGCTCATCTCCCACAGGGCTGATTGCAGTTCGAGTACCAGACCTGGCAGCAGCTTGTTTCTCTCTCTGAATCTCTCTTTGGTCAAATTAAAAATAATAAAATTAAATAAATAATTCTTTAAATTAAAAAAAATATATCTAATTTACTTACATGCTGGTCCCAAACCCTTCTTCCTGACACCTAAGTCTTCTAAAGCCAACATTGGCTTTTGAATCTGACCTAAGAAAATGGGGAACTCCAAAGCCCCAAAGAAAATATTTTTAAAAGAAATAGTTGGGGCCAACAGGTGGCACGGTGGTTGGGGGCGCTGGATTCCCACATGGCCGACCATGGTTCTAGTCTTGGACCTGGTGGCTTGCTTTCTCACTTTCTCTCTCTCTCTCTGTCCCTCTCTGGTCAAATTAAAATAAATAAACAAAGATAAATAAAATAATTATTAAAAAAAACACAAGAAATAGTTTATGGGGACCAGTCTGTGGTACAGTGGAAAAACAGACCACTCTAAGAGGCAGACCCACACTGGAAGGTTGTCAGCTCTTGGCTGTGAGGCCTCTCTGAGTACACAGGACATGTGTGTGACAGTGATCAGGGCTGACTGAAACTAGAGGATGGATTGTGGTGTCAAGATCCTGTCAAGGGTGCTTTATTTCTCACTCTCATGGAATAAATAAACTCCAAAAAAAATCTTCATGCCTACCAATATTACAAAATAAAAGGAGTTCATCCAAAGAGTACTGAACCAAAAGTCAGGAAATCAGGTTGGAGGGGAAGAGAGCTCTAAGCTGACACTGGAGTGACCATGGCTAACGTGAAAACCCATGGAGGGCCAGGTGGCAGCTCAGCGGTAACACAGTGGACCCGAATGGGAAGGGTCCTGAGCTCAGGTATAAGAAGCTCTTTGTGTGCAGGCTGTGTGTGTGTGTGCATGATCTGGCCAGGGGAGGCTGAGGTGGATCACAGCACAAAAACCCTGTCGGGGTCTTTCTCACTCTTCTCTCCTGGAGTAAACAACCAAGAAACCCTTGGGAGCAGAGTTCGCTGGTTATTACAATTGGAAGGGACAAGGCAAGGCCACCAGAAGGTCTCGCGAGTCCTTTACTTCCAACTTCCTATGACCTTATAAAATATCTGCAGCATGCCTGATCACACTGGGTGTCACACACCATAAGAGAACACACATGCACATAGGGTAGGAGGCTCTGGAAATAGTCTGTGGGTTACACATCACAGCTGGAGGTACATAAGCTTAATAGTAAAGCAGAGCTGAGAGTTTTCAGTGTTTTCTTCTTCATTTCTGTAGAAATGAAAAGAGGTAAAATAAGGGGCTTCTAGGAAATAAAGCCAACATAGAAAATTCTCCCAGCACCAACAGTCAACTGAACCCTTCCTCCACCCCTCCCAGGTCACAGGATATTTGGGCAAAAGTCTAAATATGGAAATTATTATTATTATTATTGGTTTCTTTATTTTAATTTGGCCAGAGAGGGACGGAGAAAGAGAAATTAAGCTGCCAGGTCCGAGACTTAAACCGTGGTTAGCCATGTGAGAATCCAATGCCCTTAACTACCATACCACCTACCAGCCCGGGAAATATTATTTTGACATACTGACAGCCACAGTGAAAAAATATATACATTTTAACTTTTTCTTTTAGTTTTATTTATTCATTCATTTTATTTTAATTGAACCAAAGAGAGAAAGAGAGAGAGAGAAAACAAGCCACCAGGTCCAGAACTTGAACTGTGGTTGGCCATGTGGGAGTGTCCAGTTCCTTAACTGCCCATCCCCCTGCTGGTCCCTTAACTTTTTTTTTTTAAGAGAGATTGTTTTGGCTATTGGGTGCATGCACTTGTTGGAGACACAGAGAAACAGAAAACAAGAAATCACCCCCTAGGGGGATAGCCACACTGCAATCCTTTCTCTATTCTCCTCATTTTGGGTATGTACACACAAGTGCCTGGCATAAGTTTTAAGCTGCCGGATCCGGGACTCGAACGATAGTCAACCATGTGAGAGTTCAACACCTTAGTCACTACACTACGTGCTAGCTCTATATTTTAACATTAAAAAAAAAAAAAAACTTATGTATGTATGTATGTATGTATTTTTAATTTGACCAGAGAAGGAGAGGGAGAGAGAGTTTGAAAGCAAGCTGCCAGTTCCAGGACTCAAACCACAGTCAGCCATATGGGAGTCTAATGCCCTTACCCACCACACCACATGCCAGCCCCTATTTTAACATTTTTAAGAAAGAATTTATGGGGACCAGCAGTTAGCATAATGGCTATGTCGCTGGACTCCCACGTAGTCGACCGCGGTTCGTGTCCCGAACCCGGTGGCTTAAACTCATGCCAGGCGCATGTGCGTGCGTGCCCAAGATCCCGAGAAGAGAATGGAGGAGAAGGAATTGTGGCATGACCATGCCCCCGGGGGGTGATTTCTCGCTTTCTGTCTCTATGTCTCTCTCTGTCTGTCTGGCGAGCGCATATGCCCTGTAGCAAAAACCTCTCCAAAAAAAAAAGAAAGACTTTATGGGCCAGCCCCATAGCCTAGTGGTTAAAGGAGCAAGATCCCACACAGCCACACAGCCAACAGTAGTTCAAATCCTGGCCTCGGTGGCTTGAAAAACATGGCAGACCCATGTGCATGTATGCCCCTAATCCCAGCAGCCTGGAGAAATGGAGGAGAGATGACGGTGAAACCATACCCCATAGGGGATGTGCGTGTGTGTATGTGTGCTTTATCCCTCTCCTCCTCTCTGGCAAGCACACATGCCCTCTGGCAATTAAAAAGAAATTATGAATGTGTGGGTTACAAGTAACTAAGACTAACTAAGAATAAACTAAGAATAACTCCAACGGCTTCAATTGCAATCCACAATGACAATACAATAGTAAAAAAAAGAAGAAGAAAAAAAAGATAAAAAGATAAAGTCCTGATTTGTTTCAGTATGTTCACCTTCAAATATATTAAGTTGCTTTTCTGATTTTGAAAAGCCCCATACTAGAGAATACAAAACAAGTTACATACAAGATCAAGTCATATAAGCTTAGATAAGGTAAAATCAGAACAAAGGATTTGGCTTGCTCTTTCCTCTTTGGGTATTCTGAGTAAGGATAGTATCTGTATTAAGGGTACTAACACAGATTTTAATGAACCCTTTCTGCCATGAAAACTGAGTTACGAGAAATGTCTAAAAGTACAACTGAGAAAGAAGTGCTAAGTAATGGTTTCTTTTTTAAGCAGCAACATTCAGGGAAGGTGGTAAGAAAATGCACTGTTATAAAAAACTACAGTATCCTTAAGACAAAACTCTGACATACATTTTTTTTCCACTTATGAATGAACTACTCTATTCTATCTCATCATCATCTTTTTTTTTAGAAAGAGATTGTTTGCTATGGGTGCGTGTGCTCACTGGAGACAGAGGTACAGAAAGTGAGACCTCGGGATTTGGGGCATGCACGCACACATGCCTGGCATGCATTTTAAACCACCAGGTCCAGGACTCGAACTGTGATTGACTATGTGAGAGTACAACAATGAAAACATTACACTATCTGCTGGTCCCCATCCTTTTTAAGGAAGGGGTAGCTGAACTGCTACCCATTAGAATTTATTCAACAGAGGCCACCAAGTGGCGTGGTGGTTAAGGTGCTGGACTCCCACATGGCTGACCATGGTTCGAGTCCAGATGTGGCAGCTTGCTTTCTCATTTCCCCTTTTTCTCTTTGGACAAATTTAAAAATAATAGTAATAGGGACCAGCAGATGGCGTAATGGTTATGTTGCTAGATTCCATGTAGTCTATAGTGCTTTGAGTCTCGGACCCAGCGACTTAAAACTCATGCCAAGCATGTATGCATGCGTGCCCAAAATCCTGAGAGAAGAATGGAGACAAAGGGTCTGCAGTGTGGCCATCCCCCCAGAGGGGACTGATTTCTCACTTTTTCTCTCTCCGTGTGACTCTGGTGAACACATGGGCCCTATAGCAAAAATCGTCTAAAAAAACCCCAACAACACTGGAATTAAATAAATAAATAAATCTTTAAAAAGAAAAACATATTCAACATGCCTCTTTATGAAAACTGGTTCTATGAAGAGTCTGATGTCAACCACAGCGATTTCTCACTTGTTACCGAATAGCAGTTCAATCTGTGAGTCTGTCTGTTTACATGTGAGGCTATAGGAAAACAGACAGAGATGCATGCCTCTCCTCACCTCTTCACAGAAATTTCTCCCCTCAAATCAGTCAACAGACTTGTGCTCGAGTCTGTAGTAGACACTGTGGGGATATGAAGATGCATGCATGAGGGAAGGTCCCACCTCTCAAGACACTTGAGGAGATAAGACACACTCATACGAAGAGTTCTCAGTGCCAGTGGAATGGACGGTTACATAGTTTTATTAGCATAATGGAGGTGCTATCATCTGCACATTATTTGTATGAATCACAAAGCCTTGATCCAGATGGGTAAGAAAAAATAAACCATGCCATTTATTTCAATTATATTAAAATACAATAAATATACAATAAATACGCTTGAGTATGTAAAAAGTAGCATACCAGTGGACAATAGCAGAAGAGAGGGTGAGATTTTTCAGGGGGCAAAATATCACATAAACTTAGGACAGGAAATTAGGGAAATGGAAATGGTTTTGCTATTATGACCTTAGCTGTGACAAGGATAAAGCAGTGTGACTTCTCAAGGCTTTTTTCACAACTCAGAGGTACGTCAAGAATAAGCTGCTAGGCAAGGTTTCTAGAGATTCGGGTTTTAACCCCAAGTCCCTCACAATCAAATCCTTTCTTGCCCTGGTTTTTGACATGTGATAGTCAAGGTTTACACAAGATAATGGCTCATATTCCTTTAATGAACACTTCCGGTAACCCCTTCTTTGACAAATACATCCGGGCCGCCTGTCTCACTCACTACTGTCCAGCCCCTCTCCCCCTCACCCCTGATAAATGAGTGTTACCACATTCTTCATCGACCTGTGTCTTTATGCGACTTCTTTATGGTAACTGGTTGAAGAAGTAAAATTCTAACTTATATTGCTAAAATTCAGCACCAAATGACCATCACTTCTATATGATTTAGTCCTAATAATCTAGCCAGGTTAAAAGCATATTATTCAATATTTTTCTAAGAAGAGTTTGGTATAGCCATGATTCAAAATGGTGAATCACATCAAATAAATATGTATTCATTGCTTTTAGCAAGCTTAAAATGGACTTAGCTACACAGCAACTAAGGGTACAGTAATATTTCTTCTTTTTTTATGATAATTCAGTGATAACACAGAAGTATGACTTTGGTATTAAAAGGCTGCAGAAATATCCTTTCAACTGGTAAGTCTTATTAAACCCAGGGTGTTTGGGGGGAAAAGAACGTAAGATAAATATATGTTGTAATATTGAATAATATGAGACTATTTCTATTAACATTTTTATGTTGGAAATATTCTCGTTTGGACATCTAAATGTTAGGACAATTATCATCTGGGAACAACAATAAATTCCTATTATATACTATCCAATAAAATGTTAAACAACACAAGCTCTCTTCCATTATTAAATGCGTTTTTGAATTATGTCAGGAAAGAAAGAAAGAAACCCAAAACAGAAAAGGGAGAACATTCTCAAGCTTCCATGAAGCCGTATGAGAAGGCAAATAACAGGCACAAAAACTAAGCAGAGAGTTGAGACGTATGATAGAGTAAGTTTTCAACTACTATTCCTGCTTGTATCTAGCTGCATCACAGAGTTTAAATTTTGGCCACATTTTTAGAGTATTTGTTAAACAGTTCCTGCATGTGACATATGTTTCCAGGATACTTCTGACATTGATATGAGAAATTATAAAACATTTAGAAATGAAAATGTTATTCTCAAACAAAAAACACTATAAGTTCCAAGTTTCTCTGAATTCATAAAATGGAGAAACATTTGGAAAATAGTACGTTTCTGTTTTAAAATGTTCAAATGATGTACTTAAAAAAAAAACACTAATTGTTCAAGGCAAGGAGGAGACAAGCCTAAATAAAATCAGGTTCTAAGGTTGACTCTAGGAGTCATTATCATTACTCTCCTTTGCAGTCTCAGTCCTATTTACTCCAGAACAAGTAAACTGTGTTATCCCTTCCGCTGGGAAGGATAAATTTTACTCTACCAAAATGATGACAACACCACTGTAGTGCTCACCCAGCAAGGAACGCATGAATATGAAGCAGCGTCAACTCTTTCTATCAAACAAAGTGTATGTAAGAACTGATTTGCAATGCATTAATTCAGGAACTCGGCAGAGAGGCTCCTACTATATCTAGCTGATCTAAACTTGAGCTCATGATAACACTGCACAAAGCTATGGTAGATAAAAGTGATGGGTAATGCTAACAGAACAATTCCACTGACAACACAAACTCCTCCAAGAATTCTTCCAGGCACTGTGATAGGATACATATCTCCATAGCCAACTGTAGTCATAGAGATGATCACCCACCAGCAGGCAGCAGGGATGCTGGCGAAGTCCTTGTTGGATGTTTCCAGGTCCAACCCATGCTCCAGAAGCTGAGAAAGTGCACTAAAGATTGCCATGGCAACACAAATGAAGACGAGTAACATAACCATCTCTCGGTAACATCGTTTGAGTGTCAAACCAAGTGTCTGAAGACCAATGAAGTGACGGGCAAGCTTAATCACCCAAAAAATCCTCATCATCCTAAGCACCCTCAAGGTGACTCCAGCCCTCTGGAGTTGAGAGTTCTCGCCTGTAAATACTGTCATTAACACGGAGATGTAATACGGTGTGATTGCCAGTAAATCAATGATGTTCAGGGGTCTCTTGACAAACTCACACTTGTTTTTGGAGACAATGAACCTCACGATGCACTCGGCAGTGAACCAACCTATGCAGATAGCTTCAATTATCCTGTCAAGAGAACAAAAGAAGAATTGATCACTTTACTTTTAAGCATTTTAATAGCTCTTACATTTCTTCAGATAGTACTACACTGACATACTTTTCCAGAAAACATAAAAAGTAGACGGCATTATCAACATCAGACCCAGGACTCGACAGAATGACAAATACTGAAGTTCAGAGAAAACTGAATTTGATAAAGATGATCTCATTTATACAAGGGGACTTTGAAAAGTTTGTGGGAAAATGGATTTAAAATAAGAGTTTATTTTGGTGCAGAATATTTTTAAATCCATGTATAGATTTTTCAAAATATGCACTTTCCATGAACTTTTTAAAGACCCTCTTGTATTATACTGCATATTATACTATTAAAATTAATATTCTCACTTGTTACTAATATTCTTTTTAAAAAAGAATGATTTATTTATTTGATTTTACTTATTACTGTTTTTTAAATTTGACCAGAGAGGGAAAAAAAAAGGAAGGGAGAAAGCAAACCCCCAGGTCTGAGACTCAAACCATAGTAGGCTGGGTGGGAGTCCAACACCTTAATCACCATACCACCTGGCATTCCCTTGTTAGTAACACTCTTAAAAAAAAGAAAGAAAGAAAGAAACCTATCTTGGGTGGCTCTGTGACATAAAGCTAATGCGCTGCTCGAGAGAAGCCAGATCCCACATAGTGACAGTGGTTCAAATCCCTGACCCGATCAGCCAGAAACACACTAGGCACCTGCCCAAGATCCAACAGGCTGGAGGACTAGAGGAAAGGGATGGCGGTGTGACCAGACCCTATTGAAGGTGCTTCTCTCTCATGTGTGTGCACACTTTATCATAAACACACACATACAAACACACACACATCAAAAAAAAAAAAAAAACTCTCTATTTGCTGGTTTGAAATTAGCTAGCCACAATATGAAATTTCGGTTTTCACAGTTTTCACTTTTCGTATTTCAGAGGGCAGTGGCTCTCAAGTATGACACCAGTTGACAGGGATAGGGATTTTGCTCCTACAGACAGTGAACATACCCTGTTTTTTTACTCCTTGGTAAATGAGAGTGAATTTAAGATCTTGTCCTCTAAGACGGGTCCCTTCCACTGAGTGCTGAGCCTGCTCTGAGGTTTGCACTCGTATTCTCATCAGGAGGCAAAGAGCTGAGGGGAAAGGCTGAGGATTCCCATGCTGAAGCAACGGTCACCATCATCTTCCCAAAACCACTATTCTGGTTGTTTTCCATAATTATTTGTTCACTTTTTTCTCTTTAGACTTTTGCCATAGGGTGTGTGTGCTTGCCAGAAGAGACGGAGATACGGAAAGTGAGAAATCACCCCCTAGAGGAGACGGCCATGCTGCAATTCCTTTTCCTAGGATTTTGGACACACATGCACATGCACCCAGTGTGATTTTCTTTCTTTCTTTCTTTCAAGAATTGTTTTATTGAGACCAGCAGTTGGTGTAATGGCTATGTCGCTGGACTCCCATGTAGTCGACTACGGTTCAAGTCCCAGACCTGGGAAGAATAAAACAATTTTTTTTTTTTTGGTAGAGATTTATTTCTTATAGGGCGCGTGTGCTCGCCAGAAAGACAGAGAGAGACAGAGAGACAGAAAGCGAGAAATCACCTCCCCAGAGGGGGAGGGCCACAATCCCTTCTCCTCCATTCTCCTCTCGGGATCTTGGGCACACTCATGCCCGGCGTGAGTTTAAGCCACCGGGTCTGGGACTGGAACGTGGTCAAATACATGGGAGTCCAGCGATGTAGCCACTATGCCATCTGCTGGTCCCATCCAGAGTAATTTTTAAGCCACTGGGTCTGAGACTCAAACTGCCGTCAGCCATGTGAGAGACCAGCAACACAACCACTACGCCATGTGCTTGCTCCCTCCACAGGGTCACATTTCAAAGAGCCCGCCAGGTATTTTGAAAACGCTTGCCACCAAGCATGAGGAAAGCAACAACAGAGTAATGGGTGGTCGACACAACCCACACCTCCTAAGAGAACTACTTAAGCCCATATTCCACCGATGGGAGCTTGTGAGGGGAGAAACTTTTTGTACAAAGAAATGCACAAGCTAGGCATGTATGCTGTGATTCTGGCTGAGAATGCGGGGGAGAGAGGAGGAGTGTGGCATGAGACTCTTAGGAGGGAACCTCTCTCTCTCTCTCTCTCTTGAACTAGGTCTTTAAAATAAGAAATGCACAAAAGAACGTATTTTTCCTAAGCAAAAGTCAGTATTTTATAGAGATGTTTTATATGGTTATGTGGAAATATTTTGAATGGTTCATAATATTTAATACCAACCCAGAGGTTACGTCTTGGAATCCTGGGTGGCATTTTGTCTAGTCTCACCCCTGTACCACTTGCTGCCTTTGTTCCTGGGAGACCACATAGGAGAATGTTTAAACAGAATCCAAGCTCTCCAGGCCCCCAGTCTTCATCCCCTTCCTGTGGCCCTGTCACGGCCCTGCCACGAAAGCCTGCACAGGAATCTAGTAGGACAAGAAAAGCAGCGACCCACACCCCTTGGTTTACCCTAACAAACAAAGGTAACAGATGCACTCTGCATCCTGAGGATCAGCACTAACATAGCACTCCAGTCACCAGTTCCTCGGGGCACTGGTCACTAGGGTAACAGCCACTGACCACCGGAAACTGTCAACCGAGGTACATGAGTTTCCTGTGGCTGCTGTAAGAAAATTACACAAACTTGGTAGCTTGAGACAACAGAAACTGGGCCCACTCCACGGCATAGTGGTTTGGACAGCTGGATCCCACATGGCCTACCACATGGTTCTAGTCCCAGACCTGGTGGCTTGAGAAATGCACTGGGCACATGTGCATCTGTGCCCAGATTTGGAAAGGAGGGAGAGATGGAGAAGGAATTCTGGTGTGACCATTCCCCACCAGGGCTGCTTTCCCCTCTCCTTCTCTCTCTGGCAAGTGCTCACATCTTCTACGGGAAAAAAAAACAAAAAACAAAAAACACAGACACATAGATATTCTGGGTCTCGGGACTGGCAGGTGGCATGGTTGGGGCACTGGACTCGCACAGAGCTGACTGTGGTTCAGGTCCTGGACCTGGCGGCTTGCTTTCTCGCTCTCCCTCTTTCTCTGTCTCTCTCTGCTCAAATTGAATACTTCTACTACTAATAATAAATACAATTAAATAATTAAGAAAATAAATTCTGGGTCTCACAGAAGCCAAAGTTGAGAAGTCTAAATTTACTTTCGCTGAGCCAAAATCAAGCTATTGGTAGGGCAGGGCCACCCTCCCTTCAGAGAAGGCTCTAAAGGAGAATCCATTCCTTGCCTCTTTCAGCTCCTGGTGCCTGCTGCATTTCTTGGCTTGCAGCCACATCATTCCAATCTCTGCCTCTATGGCCTACTGTCCCTTCCTCTTGTCTCTATGAAATCTCACCTGACTGTTTCTTATAAGGACACATGTGAGAGCATTTAGGACCTACCCTGATAGTCAAAGGCAATCTTCTTTCCCTGTCACCTTACCATCCTTAATTTAGCCGTGTCTGCCGATCTCCTTTGCCATAGAAGGTAGCATTCGCCCAGTTCCAGGGCCTAAGACCTTGGTATCTTTTGGAGGGGAGAAGGGACAGTATTTTTCAGCTTACTACACAAAGTAACCAGGAAGACACAGCCCACAGCAAAAGTAATTTAAGCGAGATCAGCACAAAAGGCCACAGCTGGCCTCTTGATTTCCCCACTGTGGTATCAGTGGCTCTGCTCATGAACTCTATTACCCTGTGGCTGGCGGCAGCTTCCCTGTCTCCACTAAGTTACAGTGGAAGCTTCGTGAATCTAGAGGCTTGGAAGACCGCAAGGGTCATAAAACCTGGTGCTCATCAAATAGCCCGTGTGTTCCCCCAGATTTCTAGCCTCCTTACCGTTAGGCAGGGTCATGTGACCAGTTCTGACAAATAAGCCACAAGCCAAAAGACAGTATCATTTCTGGGCAGAAGCATAGAAGAGTGGGTGTAAATTCTGTTCCCTACCACGGCAACCTGGAAGGCATGTGTTCTATGAATAGATGGTTTGCTACAGAATGGCGGGGCCTCTATCAGCCAGAGCCCCCGAGTGACTGCAGGGTAGAGCAAAGAGACACCTTCCACCCTGAGACTGGACATGACCTGTGGGCAGAAAATGAATCTTCGTTGTGTTAAGCCACTGACATTTCCAAGTGGGTTGATATCCTTGGTAATAAACTGGTAAATATAGTTAGTGGAAAGATGCATACTCAAAAGGGATTGCAGAGGACCAGCTGTTAGTGTAATGGCTATGTCGCTGGACTCCCACGTAGTTGACCGCGGTTCACGTCCCTGACCCAGTGGCTTAAAACTCACGCCGGGCACATGTGCGTGCCCAAGATCCCGAGAGGAGAATGGAGGAGAAGGGATTGCGGCGTGACCATCCCCCCTGGGGGGGTGATTTCTCGCTTTCTATCTCTCTGTCTCTCTGTCTGGCGAGCGCATGCGCCCTATAGCAAAAACCTCTCCAAAAAAAAAGGGATTGCAGGAGCACACAGTAGTAGGAATAAGTCTTCTCGGACTGGTCTGTGGATAAAATGTGTCAAGTCTCCAGCTTACTTTGTCTCTTCTTCTGCCAGACACCAGGAAGGGCACTGCGCTTTATGTCAAAAAGCCCCACCCTCTTTCCACCTGAAAGACAAGCCTCACCCAGCGAGTAGCAGAGATGCATGGATCTTCCAAGATCCCTCCAAGCTCTAAAATTCTAGGATTCAATTAATTTCAGAAGAACAAGTTTCTCTTTTTTAATTTTAATTTTATTGTATTGAGTGAAGGGTCTGAATCCACCTCTCCCAGGCTCAGAATTTGGGGTTCCCCAGGCCAGTGTTTCAGGTTGACAAGGGAAGCCATGTGGCTTCCAGCACTGCAGATCTACATGCTATTGCCTGCACTACTGCAGTTAGACACAGGGGGAAAAGCTCTGTGCCAAAAATACCAGATCTCTTTCTGTCTAATTAGTTCCTTCAGCAGCCAAAACTGTTCAGATTAAAGAGAAAGAAATCCAAATGGTGTAGAATAATCTCTCGGCAAGGAATTTCAAAGAGGTAAACTCCTCTGTAATGAGGTCTTCAGGGTTCTTCCTGCCCACCCACCCACCAAGTGAGATACAGTTTATCCAGAATTCCATGCTGAGGAAATGAATCAGTGAGAAACCCCAGGCATCACTTTCACCTAAGATTATGCCAAGGCAATCTCCAACAACAAACACCACTAAGCCTGCCAAAATTCTCCATGTTTCCAAATGGCACTCTTGCCAACACCACCACCACTGACTGCTGGAAAACAGAGTACTATTTACTGAACCCCATAGCAAACAATTGGGAACTCCCAAAGGTCATTTTGAAAGCTTGTTTCTTTACTTCTTTCATGAGCAAGAGAGATGAAGAGAGAGTGAGAGATAGTACCCCAACAAGGTCTCAACACCACAATCCACCCCAGCCTCAGCTAGCCCAGATCATGTGTGCCCATGTACATGTGCCCAGTGTACTCAGGGTCGGAGGCAAACCTACAATACTGCCATGTGCGTCAGCCTTGCAGAGCATCATGTTTTACCTCTGTGCCACTATCCAGACTCCCCAAATCTCTTTTGCCATAGAAAGCAACATTCACCTGTTCCAGGGTCTAGGACCTTGGTACCCTTTGGTGTATGTGTTGGGGTAAGAAGCAGTATAAAACACAAATAGGAAAAAGAACTAAAGAAGATACCGAAAGGGGCCAGGTGGCTTGGTGGTTAAGGGCGCTGCACTCCCACATGGCTGACCATGGTTTGAGTCCTGAACCTGGTGGCTTGCTTTCTCACTTTCTCTATCTTGCTCTGTCCTTCTCTGGTCAAATTAAAATAAACAAACAAATAAATAAATAAAGTGAAATAAAAATAATTTTAAAAAAAGATACTGAAGGATATCACATTCCTTTAAAGCCCATTCTGATTTCTTTCTCTTGAGGTATGAACATACAGAAGTTTTTGAATGCACAGCTAATAGAAATGTTTAACACTGGGCGGGACCAGCAGTTAGCGTAATGGCTATGTTGCTGGACTCCCACATAGTCGACTGTTGTTCAAGTCCCAGACCTGGTGGCTTAAACTCAGAGGCCAGGAGCATGTGCGTGCGTGCCCAAGATCCCGAAAGGAGAATGGAGAAGGGATTGTAGCATGGCCATCCCTCCGGGGGGTGATTTCTCACTTTCTGTCTCTCTGTCTCTCTCTGCCTCTCTCTGCTCTGTCTGGCGAGCGCCACAAACCACTCCAAAAAAAAAAAAAAAAAAAAAAAAAAGAAAAAGAAATGTTTACCACTGGGCAGGCAGGTGGCATGGAAGTTAAGGCACTGGGACCCACACGGCCAACTGTGTGTTGGAATCCAGACCTGCCAGCCTGAAAATTATGCTGGGCAAGTGCATAAACACGACGAAAACCCCAAGACAAGACTTGAAGAGAAGGGACTGCAGCATGGCCAGCCCCCATGGAATGAGTTCTCACTTTCCCTGTTTCCTTCTCTTTCTAGTGAGTACACCTGCCCTATGGCAAAAAAATCTAAAAACAAAACAGTTCATGGAAAATGAAATTGAGTTTATTTATTTATTTATTAGAGGTTTTGCCCTAGGGCATGAGTGTTTGCCAGAGGGAGAGAGAAACAGATGTGGTGAGAAGGGAAGTGAGAAATCACCCCCCAAGGGCGATGGCCACATCACAACCCCTTTTCCTCTATTCTCCTCCCAGGATCTTGGGCATACACGCACACGTGCCAGGACCTGAACCACAGTCAGCCATGTGGGAGTCCAGTGATGTAACTGCTATGCCATCTGCTGATCCTAAAGTTGAGTTTATTTTGGTGCAAATTATTTTTTAATTCATGCTTTGTTTTTTCATAATATGCATTTTCCATAAGCTTTTTGAAGCGCCCCTTGTAGTTATTATATTCATATTATACACATATACATATATAATTACATTTGAAAAATAATGTCATAATGTGTAAGAACATAGCATAAGGAAATGTCATAGAAATCCAAACCCCAATAACTTGTTTCTTATTAAATTATGCTTCAGTACGAATAAGATTTTAAGATTTAACTTTATAGTTTTGGTAGGAATAAATGAATTACAATTTCTTTAGATTACATACAGACATATTATTATAAGGTTAGAGACAATAGGCTGCAATCATTTTTTTGCCCAAAATAAAAAGAATATGCTTATCAACTGTACATAAAAAACTACAGAGGGGACTAGCACTTGGCATAATGGCTATGTTGCTGGACTCCCATATATGACTGTGGTTCAAGTCCTGGACCTGGTGGCTTATTCTCATACCGGGCCCATGTGCGTGCATGCCCACGATCCCGAGAGGAGAATGGAGGAGAAGGGATTGCAGCATGGCCATCTGCCCTGGGGGGGTGATTTCTCACTTTCTGTCTCTGTCTCTCTCTGTCTTTCTGGCGAGTGTACACCCCTCATCTTTTTTGGGGGAGGTACACGGCCTATAGCAAAAACCCCTAAAAAAAAAAAAAAAAAAACTCTACAGAGCACAAAGAAGAAGACAACAGTATCTTACGCAGGAACCCTTGTCCACTAGTCACTCGCAGTGGAACTTTGGGTCAACTCTTTAACCTGCCTTACTGAATTTTCCTTATTGACTAAATGACAGTGATGACAGACTCTATGTCTCAGTTTGTCATGCGAGTCCACAAAACAATAAGTGTAAAGAGCTTAGAACACGGCCCGGCACATAGTAAGTGCTCAATCTATGTGACTACTATTATTACTACAAACCACCCTGAACTCACGGTATTCCTCTTTCAAGATAAGGACAAATGGGAATAAAGTACACAGTGATGGTGGTGCAGCAGTCAGATACAATGACCCACATGGGAAGGTTCTAGGTTCGCATCTGGAGACCTCCCTGAGTACACCTGGCACAAACATGATCCAGGGCTGGCTGAAGCTGGGGAAAGATCGTGACATCAAGACACTTGGGGAGCTGTCTCTCTGGCTCTCTCTTGCTCATGGAAGAAATAAATAAACTTAAAAGCGGGGGTGGGGGGGTGGTCAGTTCAATGACTTCTTAAAAGAAATGCAAAGAGAAGGTGCTACGGTTTGAATGTTTTTGTTTGAAAAAAAATTTTAAGAGAGATTTTTACTATAGGACACATGCGCTTGCTGGAGAGGCAGAGAGAGAATGAGAGACAGAAAGCAAGAAATCACCCCCCAAGGGGAATGGCCAAGCCACAACCTCTTCTCTTCCATCTCCTCGTGGGATTCTGGGCATACATGCACATGTGCCCAGTGTGTGTTTTAGGCTGCCAGGTTCCAGACTAGAACTGTTGTCCACTTGGGAATCCTGCGACATAACCATTATGGCATCTGCTGGTCCCACTCATGTTGAAATTTAACTGCCATCATGAAGGTCTTGGGAGGTGGGACCTTTAACAAGTATTTCAGTCTGAGGACTCCATGCCCACAAATGGACTATTGCCATTATTACAGAAGTGGGTTTGTCTCTTATCTACTCTGTGCCATCTCAACATAGGATGCCCGCCATCATGAGATGCCCCAGAAAGAAGACCCTCACCCGTGCCAGCCCCACAATCTTGGGCTTCCCAGCCTCCAAGAACTGAGAGCTAATAAAGTGCATTATTAAATTTCCATTCATTATAGCATTTTTGTTCATTACAAATTACCTAGTCTGGGGCTGGCAGGTGGTGTGGTAGTTAAGGCGGTTTGGACATTCCCACATGGCCGACCTCGGTTCAAGTCCCGGACCTGGTGGCTTGCTTTCTCACTTTCCCTCTTCTTTCTCTGTATATCTCTCTTGGGTCAAATTAAAATAAATAAATAATAAATAAAATGTAAATACCGAAAAATTACCTAGTTATAGCAGCACAAAACAGACTGAGACAGAAGGCATGAATAAATGCTCTATTCTTTCATTTTTTTCTTCTCTCAACAATTCTGCCCACATTCTTTTTTTTTTTTAATTATTTTCTTTAACTTTATTCTATTTACTTACTTCAATTTGACCAGAGAGGGACAGCACGCACTAAAGGGACAGAGTGAGAGAGAGAGAGAGGGAAGGTGAAAAAGCAAGCCACAAGGTCTGGGACTTGAACCACGATCACCCATGTGGGAATCCAGTGCCCTTAACCAAAAGCCACCTGCTGGCCCCTCTGCCTACATTCTTATACAATGCTTGTTGTAGCAAATAGTTTAAATCACTTATAAGAGCAATGGGCAGTGTTTATTGATCTCTTTTCTCTTTTCTTTTCTCTTCTCTTCTTTTCAGATTTCTGACAGGACATGTGTGCCTGCCGTAGACAGACAGAGGGAGAGGGAAAATGAGAAATCACCTCCACCTCTTTCAGGGAGGTTGGCCATATGGAAATCCCTTCTCTTCCATTTCTCTCCCTCTTGGGATTTTAAGCATGCACACGTAAATGTCCAGCATATATATATATTTTTTTGTTTGTTTGTTTGTTTTTTGTTGTTTTTTTGAGAGGCTTTCGCTATAGGGCACATGTGCTCGCCAGACAGAGGGAGACAGAGAGACAGAAAGCAAGAAATCACCCCCCAGGGGGGATGGTCACGCCACAATCCCTTCTCCTCCATTCTCCTCTCGGGATCTTGGGCATGCACGCACACGTACCCGGCGTGAGTTCCAAGCCGCCGGGTCCGGGACACGAACCGCGGTCGACTACGTGGGAGTCCAGCGACATAGCCATTACACTAACTGCTGGTTCCCCCCAGCCTGGTTTTCAAGTCACCAGGATTCAAACTGTGCTTGGCCATATGGAATCCAGCTTCCCACACACAGTGCTTAACTACTGCACTATCAGGCCAGCACTCTGATTTACACTGAATTGCTGTGCACCTTGGTGGAGTACAGTTAGCTTTTCAAAGCATGCATACATAAAAAAAAAATTTTTTTTTTGGAGAGGCTTTTGCTATAGGGCGCACGCGCTCGCCAGAAACACACAGGGAAACAGAAAGCAAGACATCCCCCCTCAGAGGGCATGGCCACACTACAGTCCCTTCTCTTCCATTCTCCTCTTGGATCCTGGGCACACATGCAAGGCACCAAGCATGAGTTTAAGCCACCAGGTCCGGGACTCAAACCACGTTCAACTACATGGGAGTCCAGTAACATAGCCATTACACCAACTGCTGGTCCCCATAAAAATATTTTTAAAGAAAAAATAAAAAGCATTCCCAACCAGAAGATAAATCATTGTAATCAAGTTATCTCTAAACCACCTCAGGAGTGCCACAAAAAGGAAAA
Source organism: Tupaia belangeri chinensis (assembly GCF_000334495.1). NCBI lineage: Eukaryota > Metazoa > Chordata > Mammalia > Scandentia > Tupaiidae > Tupaia > Tupaia belangeri. The sequence continues at coordinate 3,101,018 of NW_006159508.1, forward strand.
GTTACATTCCTCCTACCCCAAGCTTTCAGATTTAAATATACAAGGTGTTTCCAACAATATTTCTAAGAAGCATATAGAGTGTAATAATATGTAGTGTAATGAAAATTTCCAACAAACTGCACATCAGTATCTACCACATTACCTAGAATCTCTTTCATTTCCTTACAAGAGTTTTTTCAGCAACAGGTTAAATAAGAAAAGGACAGGATTTACAAAAAAAAAAAAAAAGTTTACTTCTTTTCTTATGCACTTTAATTACCTTACAGAATAAAAATCTGTATCATTCCTATCTTTTTAACTTCCAAACTACATCAATGAAAATAAATTAAAACACAGTGAATGCTGACTCAAATGCCCAGTATCTTTCTGCAAATGTACAAGTAATTGCTTCATTTAATGCTCACAATAACTCTATGGGATACGTTGTTATGTACCCTACCCTACCTATAAATGAGAAAACAGACAAGAAGTCACTATGACATACAGCTAAGAAAAGACAGATTAACAATATGTACTCACTGGCTATGTCATATACTGAATCCCAGAAGGAATTTATGTATTTCCTCATGGCTGTGATCAATGTATTTGTTATATTATGTTCCTCACTTGGTATTATTACTTCAAGATTATTTATTTCTTCCGTGCGTGAAAGAAACAGAGGAGGGAGAGAGAAACTCCACCAGGTTCCCAACACCACCATCCACCCTGGCAAACTCAGGGAAGTCTCCAGACCCCCTCCCACGTGGGTCTGCCGTGTAGAGCACATTTTACTGCTATGTCACTATCTGGATACCTCACTTGGTATCATTCATTTCCTCACAGATCCATTTGAATGGTCACTTCTTTTTTTTTAGGAGAGGTTTTTTGCTCTAGGGTATGTGTGCTCACCAGAAAGCCAGAGAGAGACAGAGAGTGAGAAATCACTTCCTGGAGGGATGATCACGACACAATCCCTTCTCCATTCTCTTCTCAGGAGCTTAAGCACACACACACACACACACACACACACACACACACACACAGACACAGACACCCAGCGTTGAGTTTAAGTCATCAGGTCTGGGACTTGAACTGTGGATGACTACATGGAAGTCCAGCAACATAACCATTTCGCCATCTGCTGGTTCCACTGAATGGTCACTTCTTTAGGGTAAGTGCCAGGATAAAGGTAATGATGAATAAAAAGGTCATTCTTCCAAAGTCATTGGACTAGCTGCAGAGAACTTGGCTCGTGCTTTAAAGTTTGTAGCTGCTTCCGTTATTCTGCTGGAGCACTCTTTCTTCCCATAATCGCCTCCACTGGGTTGCCCTTGCATTTTTTTTGGGGGGAGAGGTTTTAGCTATAGGGCGCGTGCGCTCACCAGACAGACAGAGACATAGAGACAGAAAGCGAGAAATCACCCCCCAGGGGGGATGGTCACGCCGCAATCCT
>NW_006159508.1:3106636-3135677 GCF_000334495.1 Tupaia belangeri chinensis
TTTTCTTTTCCTCAAAGATTTTTTTCAGCAACAGGTTAAATAAAAAAAGGAAAGGATTTAAAAAAAAAAAAAAAAAGTTTACTTCTTTTCTTATGCACTTTAATTACCTTACAGAATAAAAATCTGTATCATTCCTATCTTTTTAACTTCCAAACTACATCAATGAAAATAAATTAAAACACAGTGAATGCTGACTCAAATGCCCAGTATCTTTCTGCAAATGTACAAGTAATTGCTTCATTTAATGCTCACAATAACTCTATGGGATACGTTGTTATGTACCCTACCCTACCTATAAATGAGAAAACAGACAAGAAGTCACTATGACATACAGCTAAGAAAAGACAGATTAACAATATGTACTCACTGGCTATGTCATATACTGAATCCCAGAAGGAATTTATGTATTTCCTCATGGCTGTGATCAATGTATTTGTTATATTATGTTCCTCACTTGGTATTATTACTTCAAGATTATTTATTTCTTCCGTGCGTGAAAGAAACAGAGGAGGGAGAGAGAAACTCCACCAGGTTCCCAACACCACCATCCACCCTGGCAAACTCAGGGAAGTCTCCAGACCCCCTCCCACGTGGGTCTGCCGTGTAGAGCACATTTTACTGCTATGTCACTATCTGGATACCTCACTTGGTATCATTCATTTCCTCACAGATCCATTTGAAGGGTCACTTCTTTTTTTTTAGGAGAGGTTTTTTGCTCTAGGGTATGTGTGCTCACCAGAAAGCCAGAGAGAGACAGAGAGTGAGAAATCACTTCCTGGAGGGATGATCACGACACAATCCCTTCTCCATTCTCTTCTCAGGAGCTTAAGCACACACACACACACACACACACACACACACACACACACACACACAGACACAGACACCCAGCGTTGAGTTTAAGTCATCAGGTCTGGGACTTGAACTGTGGATGACTACATGGAAGTCCAGCAACATAACCATTTCGCCATCTGCTGGTTCCACTGAATGGTCACTTCTTTAGGGTAAGTGCCAGGATAAAGGTAATGATGAATAAAAAGGTCATTCTTCCAAAGTCATTGGACTAGCTGCAGAGAACTTGGCTCGTGCTTTAAAGTTTGTAGCTGCTTCCGTTATTCTGCTGGAGCACTCTTTCTTCCCATAATCGCCTCCACTGGGTTGCCCTTGCATTTTTTTTGGGGGGAGAGGTTTTAGCTATAGGGCGCGTGCGCTCACCAGACAGACAGAGACATAGAGACAGAAAGCGAGAAATCACCCCCCAGGGGGGATGGTCACGCCGCAATCCTTCCTCCTCCATTCTCCTCTCAGGATCTTGGGCACGCACGCACACGTGCCCGGCATGAATTTTAAGCCACAGGGTCCGGAACGCGAACCGCGGTAGACTACGTGGGAGTCCAGCAACATAGCCATTACGCTAACTGCTGGTTCCCCCCCTTTTTTTTTTTAATTGACACTGGGTCCATGTACTGTTCAGACAGAGAAAGAGGGAGAGCACTCACTAGAGGGGCATGGTCACACCTATCCATTTCTCCATCCTGTTGGACTTAGGGCACACATACACATGTGCCTGGTGTGATTAAAAACCACCGTGGCTGAGATTCAAATCCTGTGGTCACCATGTAGGTAGGATGTGGCTCCCCTAAACACCAGAACACAGAGCTGGACCGCTTACTGGTAAATAGGTTCTTGAGTGCACATTCAAACACTGTAACAGGACTGGCCCAGTGGCCTAATGGTTTAAGGGAGCCAGATCCCACACGGGTAATGAAGGTTCACATGTCAGCCCCAGCAGCTTGCAAAACATGCTGGATGCATGTGCATGCTCAAAAGCCCTCACGAGATGGAGAAACAGAAAAGGGATTGTAGCATGATGATGATCTCTCCCTCTCTCTGTTGAGTACACACGCCCTCTGACAAATTAAAACAAAAACGCCCACCTGCTCTAAGAAGGTACTACCCATCATACACAAATCTCCTTCACAGTTCATCATTGGGGGCCAGTTGGTGGTATGGTGGTTAAGGCTGCTAGATCTCACGACTAATTACATGGTTTAAGTATCAGACCCAGCAGCTTAAAAAACATGCCAGGTATGTGTGCAAGCATGCCTAAAAGCCCTACCAGAAAACTAAGAAAAAGAGACTGTGTGGCTGTGTGGCTGCACCAGAACCCATGGGGGTAGGCATGGGTAGAAATGGATAGGTGTGACCATACCCCTCTAGTGAGTGCTCTCCTGGGGTGGAGGTGGCCCTGGATTAGGTGCTGTGGCGGTAGGCAGGGACTCCGCTCTGGTGGCTAATGAAAAACTACTAAAGTTCCTGTGGAAGCAAAGTAAAAGTTCATAAGGACATAAATGATGGGAAGGAGAAAACTTAAGGTGGCTGTGAAGGCCCTACTGCCATGTATGTCTAATTGATAGATCTTCTGATGGTTATGAATTTCTTGTAAAAAGAGAACATGTACTGACATCAGGAACAATAAAAGCCATGTTGAGTGGTCCAGATCAGTTTGCTGAGAACAAAACCAATGAGGTCAATTTTAGAACAATTCCTTCACACGTGCTATCAAAAGTATGCAAGTATTTTACCTACAAGGTTCGCTACAGTGACAGCTCCGTTGAGATTCCTGAATTATCAATTGCACCTGAAATTGCAATGAACTGCTGATGGCCGTGAACTTCCTAGATTGCTAAATAAAATAAATTATAATAAACTGTTAACTTTGTTCAGTATTAAAAAAGATAGAGAGAGAGGGACCAGCAGATGGTATAATGGTTACATCGCTGGACTCAACTGTGCTGAGTCCCAGACCCAGTGGCTTCAAACTGATGCCAGGCACATGTGCATATGTACCCAAAATCCCAAGAGGAGAACAGAAGGGATTATGGTGTGGCCATCTCCCCGGGGGGGGGGGAGGGTTTCTAGCTTTCTGTCTCTCTATCTCTCTCCATCTCTCCTGTGAGCACCTGCACCCTATAGCAAAAATCTCAAAAAAATAAAAAAGAGAGAGAGAGATTGCAATATGACCAGCCCCCCAGTGCAGGCAGGGAGACACAGATATTTTCTCTGTGTCTCTCTGGTGAGTGCACATGTACTCTAGCACAATTAAAAAAAAAAAAAAAGGATCACATGGGTTTCTCTGAAAAATTACAGGCAATTACTACAAACAACCTTATTCTCACTGACTCCTTTTAGCATAATTAATTCCACTTTTAACCTAAATGTATGACTTGAATGCACTGTTGTGGAGTGTCAAGTAATGTCTTGCTAGGAACTCTGTCTTGCCAGTGTGACTTAAAGACAGACTCAGAGAGCAGACAGAACCTCGGAAAGAAATGGTTTTGATACTGTCAATGTTGTAGGCTTTTTTTTTTTTTAAGTGATTGAGATGGAGAACTGAGACCATCCAACAAATGAAAGAAGACAGAATAGTATTATGAACTCCCAAATACCTAGTCCTATAGCCAGTTCTGTCCCAGCCACACCTTCCTCCACTTCCTTCTTCATGTTTTATTTTGGAATAAACCCTGGAGTGTAGGCATTTATCCCAGAGTCCTTTCTCACTCTCCCTGCTTGTCGAATTAACCAAGTGTTCACAACTGGAGTCAGGAAATGTCCATGGCTTCAGTCTGAGGCTCCCGAGACAGGCCAACTGTCTCCAGGGTGATGCGATGTCTTAGGGTAGGGATGAGATGACTATCTATTACCTTGTGTGTGGTTCCACGCCCATGAAACAAAGTTATTTATTCATCAAACAATAAAGCTAGGGGCCAGCAGGTGGCCTGGTGATTAATTAAGGTGCTGGATTCCCACATGGTCAACCGCGGCTTAAAGTGCTACACCCTGTGGCTTGAAAATCACTCCAGGAGCAAGTGTGTGCACGCCCAAAGTCCTGAATGGAGAAGGGATTGTAGTATGGCCATCTCCCTGGGGGGTAATTTCTCACTCTCCCTCTCTCCGTCTCTCTCTGGCAAACATACATGCCTACGGCAAAAACCGAGGGAAAAAAAAATAAATAAAGCTGATGAACGCCTAATATATGCCAGGCTCCTCAGACCCACAGAGGGATATATAAAGATGAATTAAAGACAGAGTTTAAATATGAGTCAGCCAGTGGCACAGAGATTAGGGAGCTAGACCTCACATGGACAGCTGTACAGTTTGCATACCCCAAAACCCAAGAGACTAGAGGTGAAGGGATTGCAGCACGGCCATACCCCTTGGGGATGATTTCTTACTTTCCTTCTCTCTGTCTCTCTCTCTGGCAAGTGCACATTCCCCACAGCAAAACTAAAATAAGTAAATAAATAAATAAATAAGTGTCGTAAGATTTCATCAATGGGGGAAGCTGGATGAAGAGTACACCACTCTTCAGGGGGGCCAGCAGGTGGCATGGCGGTTGAGGGTGCTGGACTACTACATGGTCCACCATGGTTCGAGTCCTGCACCTGGCAACTTGTTTTCTCACTTTCCCACTCTCTCTCTCCCACACTGTCCCTCTCGGGTCAAATAAAAATAAAGTTAAATAAAATAATTATTTTAAAAAAATACACCACAACTCACTATACTACTTTTGCAGCTTCCTGTAAGTAGAAAATTATTTTAAAATAAAAAAGGATTAAAAAAAAGTAACAAAAACTTAGCCTAAAAAAGTTCACGAGCAATGCCTACTCCTAGCCCAGTAGCACCATGCCCACCCACTGCCTTAATCCACTCGCCACTGTCCTCCTTGGCCTGCTGCTGGTGGACCTCTCCCGGCTACAGGCCAAGAAGCAGAAAAAATGGGGGTGTGCCCAGAGCTAATGGAGGACGCAAACTGCACGGAGGAGTGCACCTCAGACAGAGAGTGTCCCTACAACCTCGAGTGCTGCCAGGCAGGCTGCTTTGCTATCGGCCCGATGCCCAGTGAAAAGTAAGGTTCGTGTCCCAAGACAGACATCAGCTACCCACAGCTTGGACTCTGCGTAGGTCAGTGCCACACGATCAGTGAGTGTCCTGGTCAGATAAAATGCTGCCTCAACGGCTGCGGGAAGGGGTCCTGTGTCACACCCACCTTCTGAGCCTCAGCCACTACCAGCCCAAGGAGCTGGTAGGGGACCTTTCTACCTGGCCCAGCCCAGCTGCACCCCTCTTTCTGGCCTCTACATTCCCTTCTGGGCCAATCACAGTGTCTCTTCTTTTTCTAACCAATAAAGCGACTACTTTAAGCAAAAAAAAAAAAAAAAAAAAAAAAAAGGCCACGAGCTAGCAAAAGGTAAAATAACCCCCCCCACAACAATCTTTATCCGTGTAAGTTAAAAATAAAATGTAGAAAGTGACAAGTGCCATAATAAACATACATTGAACTCAGAAGACGGTAACTGTTCTTTCATCTGGAGGATTATGATAGGCTTTTTTGAGAAAGTGGCAATTTCATTTTGCAAAGAATAACCAACACAAGCAAATTCAGGGTTTTTTGAAGGCATGAAAACTGCTAAGAAACAACTCATTTTTTTTTAATTTTTAAAAATTTATTTATTTACATTCATTCACTATACATCATTACAGCGTACAAAATGAGGTTTTTCAAAAATATGGAACGCTTCACGAATTTGCGTGTCATCCTTGCGCAGGGGCTATGCCAATCTTCTCTGTATCGTTCCAATTTAGTATATGTGCTGCCAAAGCGAGCACAAGAAACAACTCTTAAAAAGAGAAAAGATGCCTAAGGAAAGTAACAAGTGATCAAGATGGAAAGGAAAATGGGGGCCTGAAGTTTATCTGACGGCTCTAAAACGGGTACCACTTGTTGAAACAATTGCTATGAAGCTGGTACTTTAACTATGCCATGTCATATTTATAGGCACATATGTGCCCAGAAAAGGAGCCAGGTTATCAAACTGTTCACAGTGGTTACCCCAAGAGAAATGGGGGGATTGGTCGGTAGGGGATTATACAGGTAGGAATTCAGTTTTTACTCTATCTATGAATCGTTGATTTTTTCACAATTAGATTATGTTCAAGTATTGCCTACATGATTTTTTAAATAACTTTTTAAAGTTTATTTAATTTTTTTCATGGCAGAGGCAAGCAGGCAGGCAGGCTGGCACCCTCAACAGGGTCTACACACCATAGATCCATCCTTCCTGGCACCAGGCACCAGCCTCTTGGAAGACAATCCCTCCACAGATGGGGGGCGGTGAGGAGGTGGATAGAAATGGGGTTGGTCCCAGCAGGACCCAAGGGCACCACATCCACCCTGCACCCAAGTTCCACTACTACCACATTTCAATATACAAAGAAACAATCACACAATAGGGTCCCTGCTCCCATGAAAACCCAGTACTGCAGTAGGTCCAGCAGACATGCTTGTCCACTGCTCACCTCCCACTGTGCAGATTTGAGGATGGGCACCAGTCCTTCGGCCAGCCCCTAAGAGGCCACCAACCAGCACTGGTCCGTGGACGAGGGAATGAAGACCCCTGTGTTAGGGGACAAATGAAAATTCTTAAAAAACAAAATAATGGCCAGAAACCAAGTAGAGATGGTGGGAAACAAGAGAAAGGGGTCAGGTCAGAAAAGGAATGGGAGTAGCAAATAGTCGTGATGCTCAGAGGAAAAGAAAGCCCTGCTCAGGACCAGCAGTTGGCGTAATGGCTACGTTGTTGGACTCCCATGTAGTTGACTGCAGTTCGAGTCCTGGACCCGGCGACTTAAACTCACATCAGGCACGTATGCGTGTGTGCCCAAGATCCCGAGAGGAGAATGGAGAGGAAAATGGAGGAGAAGAGATTGTGGCATGGGAACCAGCAGTTAGCGTAATGGCTATGTCGCTGGACTCCCTTGTAGTCGACTGCGGTTTGCGTCCCAGACCCGGTGGCTTAAAACTCATGCCGGGCGCATGTGCGTGTGTGCCCAAGATCCTGAGAGGAGAATGGAGGAGAAGGGATTGCGGCGTGACCATCCCCTCTGGGGGGTGATTTCTCACTTTCTGTCTCTATGTCTCTCTCTGTCTGGCGAGCGCACGCGCCCTACAGCGAAAATCTCTCCAAAGGAAAAAAAAAAGAGAGAGAGAAATTGTGGCATGGCCATGACTCTTGGGGGGTGATTTCTCACTTTCCCTCTCTCGGTCTCTGTCTCTCTCCAGTGAGCGCATATGCCCTAAGGCAACAATTTGGCAACAAGTGGATTCATTCATTCAAAACAAATCACCATTTTCCCCCATTTATTGATAAAATATCATGTGCACAAGTGAGGGGATAAGCGAGGGAGAAGAGTACTCACCACAGGGATTGGCCATGGCACAATCCCCTTCCTCCAGTCCGCCGGCCTGTTGGATCCTGGGCACTAGTGTATGTGCCTGATGTGTGTTGGGGCCAACAAGTCAGGGGATCTGAACCCCCCTGAACCACCATCACCATGTGGGATCTAGCAGCACATTACCATTGTGCCATGGAGCCAGTTCCACATTTGAGCAGCTGCCACGTGCCAAGCTTGATGGCAGGTTGCAAGATGGGAGGAGACCACATGCACAATGGGAACACGTGCGGCAGCAGTTTCCGGGGGGCCCGAGGGTGCAGTCGGCCAGATGGCTAGCACACAAGCAAAGAGAAATGGAAAAAGATAGAGAGATAGAGAGAGAGAGAGAAAGGGAGAAACAGAAGGCCCAAAGTGGCAGGAGATGCCGGGCATGTGTGTGTGTTTGTGTGTGTGTGTATGCCCAAGATCCCGAGAAGAGAATGGAGGAAAACGGACTGCGGTGTGGCCACTGCCCCAAGGGGGGCAGGGTCATGTCTCTGTCTGTCTTTTCAGTGAGTGCATGCGCCTTATAGCAAAAACCTCTCTTTAAAAAAAAGTCGTAGGAGATGACAATAATAAAATGAAAAGAAACGAAACAATGGGAGACAAAGCTTAGACGCATCCCGCCGTCACAGTCCCATTAATGTGAGGTATCCAGAGCTGCTCCAACAAGTGCACAAAACTGGAGGGGTGCCAGTCACTGTCCTGGACCTCTCGGAGGGATGGGGTAGGTCAGAGGACCAAGCAGAGCCTGAGGCTTTCTCTAATGAAAAAAGCAAGTAAAAACAAAACAAAACAACACCTGGAAAAATCTTATTACAGGACAAGGTCACTCTGACCACTTCCTCCATTTTCTTAGCAGATGAAAAGACAGAAACGTCTTTTAGGAGCTAAATTACATAAAGAATTTCCTCACCTCATGCTTTGGTGTTCGTTTGCACTCCCTCTAATAGACGGCTGGTGTTTTTTGTCCTTTGCCTGGCTGCGAACGAGCACTGGCCTGAGCGCATGTGCCTCACCTGAGGCTCACAGTGTCAGGACATCGGCTCTCTCTGACAGGCAGGTCAGCAGGGCACGCTTCTCTTCACAGGGTGCTAAGGGATGTGATTTCAGGAGAAATGTCCCGAGCGTGTCTAGGTGGTTGTTCAGAGGAGTGGAGAGACCCCAAATCAGTGGTCTCACTAATGCATCACTTCCCAGAGAGGAGAGCAACAGACAGCCCGAGTGGCTGCACCTGTCCACTCAGGTCCTGCGTTCTCCCCTCCAGATGGGCCCCCTTCTTCAGGTGCAGCAGTCTCTCACTGCACCTTCCCCCCTCTCCGACACACACATGATCACCTAAACAAGGCTATGAGAAAGCCCATCTCAAATGAGATTTAATCTGTTCCTATTCCATATGTAACCTCCAGATGGTCCTAGTCCTTTTCTATTTAATTGCAAAGCATTAGTAAAGGAATTATGAGACTAGACAGGACATCAAGAAACTGTCCACCTCTTCAAACAAGTATAAAGCATTTATACCCATTCTTTCCTTTAATAATATTTTATCATTCTGACTTCAAAACAGTTTTTAGCCACAGAACAACTAGGAAAATGAATTTCAAAAAAGTAGTATTAGTAAAAGTGAAGTAGTTCATGCTACTGTCGTTATTTACAATTTTCTAGTTACAGGTAAATTTTTTTAGAGATTTTTGCTATAGGGCACATGCCCTCACCAGAGAAAGAAACAGAGAGACATAACGCAAGAAATAACTGCCCCCCCCCCGCCGGGGGATGGCCACACTGCAATTCCTTCTCCTTTCTCTTCTTGGGATTTTGGACATACATGCACATGTGTCCAGCATGAGTTTTTGTTTGTTTGTTTGTTTTTCATTTTTTGAGAGATTTTTGCTGTAGGGCACGTGCACTTGCCAGAAAAACAGAGAGACAGAGAGACAGAAAGTGAGAAATCACCACCCGGGGGAGATGGCCATGCCACAATCCCTTCTCCATTCTCCTTTTGGGATCTTGGGCACACATGCACACGCGCCCGGCATGAGTTTAAGCCGCCGGGTCCAGGACTCGAACTGTGGTCAACTATATGAGAGTCCAGCGATATAACCATTACACCATCTGCTGGTCTCATAGAGGTAAATAATTTAGTCCAGAGCTCAACTTGGGTTCTTTATTATTTACTGTGTACTGGGTACTCAACTGTAGACACTAGGTCATAAATCATAATTCTGCATACACACAATGTCTCACATACACACTAAAAACCAAAGATTTAATCAGTAATAGGAATTCTTAATAAAAATATCCAGATGTAAGGTCTTTTTAAAAAACTATTTCTTTCTGGGCCAGCAGGTGGCATGTTGGCTAAGTCACTGGAATCCCATGTGGCTGACCACAGTTCAAGTCCCAAACCTGGAAACTAGCTTTCTTATTCTCCCTTTCTCTCTCTCTTTCTCTCTCTTCAGTCAAATTAAGAAATTTAAAAAAAAAAAAAGAAAAAGAAAAAAAGATTTATTTCTGTCTTCCTTGAGAGAAACAGAAAGAGAAAGAGAGACCAGAGAGAAAGACAAAGGCATCTCAAGCAGGACCTCAGCACTGTGACCCACCCTCAGCCTCAGCCTGTCTCCATCTTGGGCACAGGTGTGCCTGATCGCACAGGGAGGTCTCTGTGTGTGAACCCGGACCCTTCCCATGTGGTCAGCCTCACAGAGCACAGCATTTTACTGCTGCAGCACCGTCCAGTCCCCAGATAAAAAATCTCACTGAAACAATCTGAGTTCTACTCTGTAGCTATAAAACACAAAAACATTACAGCACAAAAGCAGCAATACACAACTGAGTATGCGGACTCCCCAAACCGTCAGAGACAAGTTAAATTCGTGGTTATGTCAAACAAAGCTTCAGATCTGCTACTGTGCCTTACACCATCTGCTCTAATAAACACGAAGAAACAGTCCCCAGGCTTCTCACGTCTCTTGGCTTTGCATTTCCAGCCCCCTCCATGGCCAGCATCAACCAGGCTGTCATGGCTGAGCTCAAGCATCACCAGCCACCCTTGGTAGGTCCTGCCTTAGGTCCCTAGCATGGCTGAGTTCCCCTTGTGGCCCCACAGCGGCCAGTGTTTGCCTCTACAATTACACACATCACTCTATGCAGTGCTTGCACATTTCCCTGTCTTGCCGGCTACAGAGAAAATGGAGCTGTGTCTCTCTTTAAAAATCATCGTATTGCTTAATCATGGCACTCAGGTATTCAGTAAATGTGGCATTTGAATGGTGTGGTAATACATTTTATCATTAGTGGGTTCAGCTATTTTATCAGTCTAGTGAAATACTGAGCTATCAGAAAATAAATAATGCATTTTATATAGAAAAAATAGGGGGCCAACAAGTGGCATAGTGGTTCCATCACTGGACTCCCATAGGCCCGACCGTGGTTCATGTCCTAGACCTGGTGGCTTGAAAATCATGCTGGGAGTGTGTGTGCATGGCCAAGATCCCAGGACCAAATGGAGGAGAAGGGATTGTGGCATGGCTGTTCTCCCTTTGGCGTGATTTCTCACTTTCCCTCTCACTGTCTCTGTTTCTCTCTCTTTCTGGCAAGTGCAAGTGCCCTATGGCAAAAACCTCTTTTAAAAGTCATGATTTTTCCAACAACCCAATATTTAAGACAAATGACATATTTGTTGGATTGATTAAAAGTATGAAGGAATCAGTGGATGGCGTAACGGTTACATTGCTGGATTCCCACATAGTTGACCCAGTTTGAGTCCTGGACCCGGTGGCTTAAAACTTACAGCAGACACACGTGCATGCATACCCAAAATCCTAAGCAGAGAACAGAGGAGAAGAGATTGTGGAGTGGCCATCCCCCTGGGGGGGTGATTTCTCACTTTCTGTCTCTCCTGCGAGCACATGTGCCCTATAGCAAAAGTCTCTTGAAAAAGTAAATAAATCAATATTTAAATAAAATAAAAATGGAAGATAGTGCATTACCATCCTTGCTTTATACCACACACAAAAATCAATGAAATACAGTCCTAAACATAAAGGCTAAAAATCAGAAAGATTTAAAGTAAAACACATGAAGTATCTTGGTAACTTGGCCGTGGGCAAACGCTCTCATGCAGGACACGAAAAAGCAATAATCATGAAAGAAAATACTGATCGAGCAGAATTCATCAAAATAAAAAGGTTTAGGGGCCGAGTCTGTGGCCGAGTGGCTAAGGGAGCTAAATTTCACATGGCTGATTGCCTGATTCAAGTACTAGCCTGGTGGCCTGAAAAATATGCCAGCTGTGTGTACAGAAAGTGTTTTCTCACTTTCCCTCTCTCTGACCAAACTGGAAAATAATAATAAAGTTTAAAAAAAAAAAAAAAAGAGCAATACTAGTAAAAATTAAAACTAAAAAAATAAATAAATAAAACTTTAGTTTAAGTGTCAGCTGGTGGTGTGGTGGTTAAGGCAATGGACTCCCACACAGCCAACTGCAGTATGAGTCCTGGACCCAGCAGCTTGAAAATCAATGCATGTCCAAAATCCCAAGAGGAAGCTGGAGGAGATGGAACTGGGCATGTTAACCTTTTCTAGGGAATGATTTCTCACTTTCTCTCTCTCCAGTGAGCCCTATGGCAAAAATCTTTTTTAAAAAAAGAATAAAAAGAATTATTTTAAATTTATTTATTTATTTAACTTTATTTATTCATTTATTTATTTTTAATTTGACCAACGATGGGGAGAGAGAAAGTAAGAAAGCAAGCCACCAGGGCTGGGACTCAAACCATGGTTGGCCATGTAGGAGTCCAGCACCCTTAATCACCATGCCACCTGCTGATCCCCTCTTCCATTCTCCTCTTGGGATTTTGGGCATGCATGCACATGCAACCTGGCATGAGTTTCAAGATGCTAGGTTCAGAACTTGAACCACAGTTAGCCATGTGGGAATCCAGTGCCTTAACCACTACACCACTTGCCAGTCCCCAATTTTTTTTTTTTTAAGTTTTTGCTATAGGGCGCATGTACTCACCAGAGAGAGACAGAAAGAAAGGAGGGAAAGTGAGATATCATCCCCAAAGGGAATGGCCCCGCTGCAATCCCTTCTCCTCCACTCTTCTCATGGGATTTTGGGCATGCATGTACACATACCCTACATGATTCTCAAGTTGGGGGGTCCAGGACTTGAACCAGGAGTCAGCCATGTGGGATACAACCATCTCAACCTTCATGCCACCTGCTGGCCCTTTTCAAACATTTTTAATGTATTCATTTAATTCATCATACTAAAAAGAAATCATTATTATCTCAAGAGAAGTACAAAAAGTATTTGATTAAATTCTACAACTATTCATTATTAAATTCACTCAACAACCTGAGCTCATATGAAGCTTCTTTAACCTGACGAAAGGCATCTGCCAAATAACTAAAGCTCACATCATAGAAATGTTAGAAATGTTACCTTTCTTTTCTAGGATGCCTTGTTTTGTTTTGTTTTGTTTACATAGGGCATGTGTGCTCACTGGAGACTGAAAGAGAGAGAAATGAGAAATCATTCCCCAGGGGGATGGCCATGCCACAATCCCTTGAGAGAGGAGAATGCACACATGCTTGACATGTTTTTCAGGCTGCTGGGTCCCAGATTGGAACCATGGAGTCAGCCATGTGGGATCTAGCACCTTAATCACCATGTCACCTGCTGCCCCCCCAGAAATGTTACCTTTAAAATTAGAAATATGGGGGCCAGCAGATGGTGTAGTGGTTTAGGTGCTAGACTCCCACAGGGTTGACTGCAGTTAGAGTCCCAGACCCGGCAGCTTCAAACTCACCCTGGCAATTGTGTGTGCATGCACAAAATCCCAAGAGGAGAATGGAGGAGAGGCTGTGGCATGGCCATCCACTCCAGGTGGTGATTTCTCACTTTTTCCCTCTCCATCTCTGTCTGTCTCTGTCTCTCTTTTGAGCACAGGCACCCTATAGCAAAATAATCTCTAAAAAAAAATTAGAAATAAGAATGTCCACTATCACCACTTTTAATCACTACAACCCTAGAGAGTTTAATCGATACAACCAGACAAATAAGTTGTAAGTGTTGCAAAGACTGTCATTCTTTCCAGATAGTATCATTGTCTACATTAAAACAAAAAGATTTTATGAATTTTATTAGAATAAATAAGGAGTCCAGCTGATGGTGTGGTGGTTAGGGTGGCTGGATCCCATGTGGTCAACTGCATGGTTAAGTTCCAAGCCCAGAGGCTTGAGAGACACAACAGGTGCATGCGTCTGTGTGCCCAAAATTATGAGAGGAGAATGGAGAAGGGATTGTGGCATGGCCATCCCTCCTGTGGAGAGGGGGGTGTGATTTCTCACTTTCTATTTCTGTCTCTCTTTCTCTCTTTGGTGAGCACACATGTACTACAGCAAATTAAAAAAATAAAAATAAATAAGGGAAAATAGATGTACTACTACATATAAGATAAGTGACAACACAAAATCACTGTTATAATCTACAAAAGGCAGATGGAAATTTTAATTTTTTTTGGGGGGGAGAGGTTTTTGCTATAGGGCGCGTGCGCTTGCCTGACAGACAGACAGACATAGAGAGACAGAAAGCAAGAAATCCCCCCCCAGAGGGGATGGCTACGCTGCAATCCCTTCTCCTCCATTCTCCTCTCAGGATTTGGGGCACACACGCACATGCACCTGGCGTGAGTTTAAGTCACTGGGTCCGAGACTTGAACCGCAGTCAATTATGTGAGAGTCCAGCGACATAGCCATTACGCTAACTGCTGGTTCCCGGAAATTTTAATTTTTAATTAAAAAAAATTTTTTTAAATTTATTTATTCATTCCTTCATTTTAATTTGACCAGAGAGACAGAGAGCGAGAGAGAGAGAAAGAGAGAGGAAAGTGAGAAAGCAAGCCACCAGGTCCAGGACTTGAACCGTGGTCAGCCATGTGGGAGTGTCCAGCACCTTAACCACCACGCCACCTGCTGGTCCCTTAACTTTTAATTTTATCATTAACAATAGTAACAAAATCTATAAGGTACATAAACATAAAAGTTTATTAAAAGACATTAAGGAATAATGGACACAATGAATTATAACTATGCTCATGAATAGTAAAACTGAATAGTGGGGCTAGTCCCATAGCCTACTGGTTAAGGGAACCAGATCCCACATGTCTAACTGTAGTTTGAATCCTGGCCCCTGCAGAATGACAAACACATAGGGCACATTTATGTGAGCGCCCAAAATCCTGACAGGATAGAGAAATGGAGGAAAGGGAATTATAGTGTGACCATACCCCACTGGGGGTTTCTCTCTCACCCCACCCTTTTCTCTCTCTCTGGCAAGCCCATGCACCCTCTAACAATTAAAAAAAATCAAACAAATAAAAAAGACAGTGTGGTACTGATGCTGGAATTAATAAGACTAATGGAAAAATAGCAAACCCAGAAGAGGATCCACACAGAGAAAACAGATACAGGCACCTGAAGCTCACTAAATCAGTGGGATTATTATCAGACTATTCTATAGGACAGGGAACACTGCTATCTGTATGATAAAAAGAACTAGATCCCTCCTATGATAAGTAATTTTAGGTGGATTAAATTCTGAATTTGAGGGGCTGAATGATGACACGGTGCTGAGGCAGACTCACATGAGAAGGTTCTGGCTTTGTGTCCGGAGACCTCCCTAAACACCCAAGCATGAGCATGTCTGTAATCTAGGGCTGGCTAAGCTAGGGGTAGATCATGGCCTAAGGACCCCACTGGAATTCCTCTCTCTCTCTCTCTCTCTCTCTCTCTCATGGAAAAAAGAAACAAATTTAAAAACAAAACAAAACAGAAACAGAGTCAGTCCATGACCCAGTGGTTAAGGCAGCTGTGTTCCATATGGCAGACTGTGTAGTTTGAGTCCTTGACCCAGTGGTTTGAGAAACAGGCTGGTGTGCGTGCGTGTGCACCCAAAATCCTGAAAGGAGGAAGAGATGGAAGAAAAGGGATTGCAGCATCACCATTCACCACAGACGGTGTTTCTCACTTTTCCCTTCCTCCCTCTGTCCCTCCAGTGAGCATACATACCCTCTGACAAAATTAAAAAACAAACAAAATGCCAAATTTGAAAAGCAAAAGTTGAGTACATGTATAAATATATTTTTTAAATTTAATATGGGATATTTTCTGAAGTAATTTAATAAAAATTACACATTGGAGGGGGTCAGCAGATGGCATACCAGTTACATTACTGGATTCCCACATGGCCAACCATGGTTCGAGTACCAGACCCAGTAGCTTAAAACTCATGCTGGGCATGTATGCATGCATGCCTAAGATCCTGGGAGAATGGGGCTGGCATGTGGCATGGTGGCTAAGGGTGCTGGACTCTCACATGGCAGACAGACTATGGTTTGAGTCCTGAACCTGATGGCTTGCTTTCTCACTTTCTCGCTCTCTCTCTCTCACCTTTCCCGCTCTCTCTCTCTCACTCTATCCCTCTCTGGTCATATTAAAATAAATAAATGGAAAAATAAAGTTAAATAAAATAATTCTTTAAAAAAAAAAGATCCTGTGAGGAGAATGGAAGAGAAAGGATTGAGGTGTGGCCATCCCCTCAGGGGTGATTTCTTGCTGTCTCATTCTCTCTCTCTCTCTCTGTGTGTGTATGTGTGTGTGTGTTTCCGGGGAGTGCACATGCCTTGCAGCAAAAATCTCCCTTATAAAAACAAAAAACAAAAAACTAGTCTCTGTCTATATTAAAGTGTACAACTTTTCCCTCCCTAATTGCCAGAGGGCACATGCACTTGCCAGAGACAGAGAAAGAGAGACAAAGCACCCCCAGAATGGGGTACAGTTGCCTTGCAATCCCTTCTCCATTTTTCCATGCTGTGGGATTAGGAGAACACCTGCACATGCACGTGGTGTGGTTTTCAATCTGCAGGGATTGGGACGTGAATTGCACAGTTGGACATGTATAGGATTCATGGGATCTGACCACCTTCACCACTAGGCTACAGGGCCAGCCCAAAATGTACAACTTTGATATACCAAAAATACCATAAACTAAGTAAAAAGACCAGCCACAGTCTTTTGGAAGAAGGTACATGCAAAGCATATAGTTGAGAGAAATCAGTACCTAAGGTGTAGAACATTTGAGAAAAACAAAATGAAGTGCACGGTCAGAGGCACAATGGTAAGACAACACTCTGTGATACTCAACCTAGAAAGTCTCAGGCTCATGTCCCAAAGCCTTCCTGTACATGCTGTGCACGCATGTCTCTACCTGTGATGCAGACTGGCTGGGGTGGATCTTGGCATGAAGACCCTGCTGATGGTGTCTCTCTCTGTCTCTTATCTTTCTCTTCTCTCTCCATCAAAGTAATAAATAAACTTTGAAGAAAAAAGGAAAAAATGGACCAACAATATGAGCACATAGTTTACAAAGAGAATATCCATATGGCAGAAATTATATGAAAAAATGCTCAACTTCACTAGTAATCAAGAAAATGCAAATTAAAATTTAAATACAGTGAGACACCATACACCCCCACTAAATAAGCTAAAATTAAAAAGACTGACAGCCAGGCACTGTGGCATGTGCCTGTAATCCCAGAGACTCTGGGGGCTGAGGCAGGAGATTTTGAGCTCCAGGCTAGCCTAGGCAACAGAGCAAGACTCTGTCTTAAGCAGAAACAGGTGTTGGGACCAGCAAATGGTGTAGCAGCTATGTCACTAGACTCCCGCATGGTCAACCATGGTTCAAGTCCCAGACCCAGCGGATTCAAAATCACCACATTGGATGCGTATGTGTGCATGCCCACAATCCTGGGAAGAGAATGAAGGAGAAGGGATTGTGGCATGGCCATCTCCTCCGAGGGGGGATGGTTTCTTATTTTCCCTCTCACTGTCTCTCTCTCTCTCTCTTTGGCGATCACAAAGAAACCTAGGGCAAGAAAAAAAGAGCCAGATGTGGTGGTGCACACCTTTGACCCCCCAGGACCATGACAGAGAGAGACAGAGAGACAGAAAGCGAGAAATCACACACACACACACTCCGCCCCGGGGGCGGGGGATAGCCATGCCACAGTCCCTTCTCCATTCTCATCTTGGGATCTTGGGCAAGCATACACACATGCTTGGCATGAGTTTAAGCCACCAGGTCCGGGACTTAGACCACGGTTGGCTACATGAGAGTTCAGCGACATAGCCATAACACCAACTGCTGGTCCCTAAAGTTCCTTTTCTTTAAAAAAGAGAGAGAAGTACCCTTGACAGATTTCTGTCATGCCAAGATCCTCCCCACAAGCCTTCTTTACATCCAGCGTGTTCAGGTCACCCTGCGATCTGAACTGGGGGCCATCCACGTGGCTCCAGAATCCTGCAGTGGCTCTCTACCACTGAGGCTGGGCCACCATATGGAGAAATTTCTTAAAACTTCTTTATCAGAAGAAGCCAGACATGAAAAAATACATCCTATACAATTCTGGTCATGTTAAATGCTGAAAGAAGCAAAACTAATCTGCAGTGACAGAAGTCACTGGCTTTTCTTTTTTTAGAATTACTGTATTTAACTTTATTTATTTATTTATTTTAATTTGACCAGAGAGGAACAGAGCGAGAGCGAGAGCAAGAGCGAGTGAGAGAGAGAGAGTGAGAAAGCAAGCAAGCTGCCAGGTCTGGGACTCAGTTATGTGAGAATCTTGCGCCCTTAACCACCACACCACCTTCTGGCCCCTAAGTGGCTTTTTAAGACAATACAGCAGAATGCATCTTTGGGACGAAAGAAATAGTCTATATCCCGTTTGAATGAGAATCACACAGATACACCCATTTGTCAAAAGCTATCAAACCATAGTTTTTTGTTTTGTCTTTAAATTTGCCCTAAGGCACATGCACTTGCTGGAAAGAGAGAGAGGAGGAAAGTGAGAAAGTATCACCATGGGGTACAGATATGCCCCAATCCCTTCGCCATTTCGTCCTCCTTCTGGGATTTTGGGCACGAATGCATATGTGCCTGCTATGTTTTGCTTCCAAGTCACCAAATCTGGGACTCTGGGCAGCTGGCTATATAGGATCCAGCCACCTTAACTACCATGCCACTGTCTGGCCCAAACTGTATACTTAAATAGATGCACTACATTTTATTTAAGTTAATTCTCAATAAATTTTATTTAAAAAGAAAAAAACAAGGAAGGGCAAGAACGTGGTGTGGTGGTTAAGGCGCTGGATTCTCACATGGCCGACTGCTGTTGGAGCCCCAGACACAGTGGCTTGAAACTCGCACCAGGCGCTTGTGCATGTGTGCCTGAGATCCTGAAAGGAAAATGGAGAAGGGATTTCAGTGTGGCCAATCCCCCCAGGGATGTGATTTCTCACCTTCCAACCCTGTCCCTCCAGCGAGCGCACACATCCCATAGCAAAAATCTTTCTCTAAAAACAAAACAAAACAAAACAAGGGCCAGCATGTGGTGTGGTGGTTAAGGTGCTAGATTCCCACATGGCCAACTACGGTTTGAGTCCTGGGCCTGGAGGCTTTAAAAAAGATTAAAAAAAAAAAAAAAAAAAAGATAAATAGGTATTTTTTTAAAAAGAAAGAGATACTATTCACATCCACCAGATTAGCAAAGTTTGAAATGATGGAAAATGGCAAGGCTAATGAGAAACAAGACTCTTCTTTTTTTTTGAGAGGTTTTTGCTATAGGGTGCGTGCACTCGCCAGAAAGACAGAGAGAGAGAAAGTGAGAAATCATCCCCAAGGGGGATGGCCACACCACAATCCCTTCTCCTCCATTCTCCTCTCAGGATCTTGGGCACTGACACACACAGGCCTGGCATGAGTGTAAGCCACCGGGTCCAGGACTTGAACTGCAGTCAACTACATGGGAGTCCAGCGACATAGCCATTATGCCAACTGCTGGTCCCCAGAAACAAGACTCTTTTTTTTTCCTTTATCTTTTTTTGGAGAGGTTTTTGCTATAGGGCGTGTGTGCTCACCAGAGAGAGAGAGACAGAGAGAGAGAAAGCGAGAAATCACACCCCAGGGGGGATGGCCACACCGCAATCCCTTCTCCTCCATTCTCCCCTCAGGATCTTGGTCACATATAAGCCACCGGGTCCAGGACTCGAACCACGGTAGACTACATGAGAGTCCAGCAACATTAGCCATTATGCCAACTGCTGGTCCCAAAACAAGACTCTTATTCACTGCTGGTAAGAGTATCAATTAGTACAACTGTTCTGGAGAGATATTTAGGCACATCCAGGAGCCATGCCTATTTTTGTTGATACCAACTCCAGTCCTAGGTGGATGCATTATAGAAATTCTCCAAATGTGCCCTGAGACATAAACAAAACTATTCATTGCGGCACTACAGTAATAGCAAAATTTCTATGAGCAGAAGAATGAATAAATCAATGCCTCCTACGATATAGTTTAAATAAAAGGCCACAGCTATAGAAATCAACATCAGAACAGAAAGTTGAACTAAAATAGCAAGCTGCAGATATCATTGACGATACCATTTATTAAAATGGTTTCAAATATACACACCAC
Organism: Tupaia belangeri chinensis; assembly: GCF_000334495.1. Lineage (NCBI taxonomy): Eukaryota > Metazoa > Chordata > Mammalia > Scandentia > Tupaiidae > Tupaia > Tupaia belangeri. The sequence continues at coordinate 3,126,456 of NW_006159508.1, forward strand.
ACTTCACGTATATATGCATATATATATGTGCATATATTAAATTTAAAAAATAATTACTTTATATAACTTCATTTATTATTATTAGTTTTTAAATGTGACCAGAGAGAGAGAGAAGAAAAGTGAGAAAGCAAGCCGCCCGGTCTGGGACTTGATTCCCAAGGTTGGCAAGTGGGAGTCCAGCGCCCTTAACCACCATGCCACTTGCCAGCACCTTAAATGTATTTTTAAATACAAAGAAATAACATCAAAGTTAAGACAGTGGCAATTTCTGTGAAAAAAGGAGGAATTTCAATGGGAAAGAAGCATTTAGTAGAATTAAATTGTAATTTTTAATGTTTTATTTCTTAAGTTGGATAGTGGGTACACAGGTGTTCTTTGTACTACAATCTAAACCTTTTTATATCCCCGAAAGACTTTATAATGGTTTTTATGCATAATTTCCTCTTCTATCTTTGCAAAGCATGTGTTTCTTTTATTGCACAGATTGATTTGTTCTGCTTCTTAAGTTTTTGGTAATTGTATTCAAGGAAAACAATCTTGATTGGCATAAGGAATTCTTCATTTATTTATTTTTTTAAGAGAGATTTTTGCTATAGGGTGCATGTGCTCACTGGAGAGACAGAGAGAAAGAGAGAAAGAAAAGAGAAATCACCCTCTGGGGGAATGGCCACACCGCAACCCCTTCTCTTCCATCCTCCTCCCGGGATCTTGGGTATGCACGCACACGCGCTGGGCATGAGTTTTAAGTAGTCAGGTCCAGGATTTGAACTGCATTAGACTACGTGAGTCCAGCAAGGTAACCATTATGGCATCTGCTGATCTCTCATTTATTTTTTAATGCCTAAATTTTGCTTTATTTTCAACAGTCTTTTCCACAAAAGGGAAAAAAAAAAATCCTCAGAGCATTTGCTGTAAAAGCTTAGCATCAACATTTAAATAAATTGTATGTGTTAAGTGAAAAGTAGGGACAATTTCTCTCAAAAGCCCATTGTACATTATACTGTTAGCTAGTACAACAAGTTTTATCTTCACAGGGATTGAAAAACTCATCTACTTGGTTCTTAAATGACATGCATAATAGTAATTATCAATTAAATTCAACTCGGTCCTTATTTTGGATCTTGAGATTGAGTCAAAATTCCCTACCCCTCATTTACAAAGGCAGAGTTACTGTCTTATAAAAAGCAATGAAGGGGGTCCGGCAGGTGGAGTGGTGGTTAAGGCACTGAATTCCCACATGGTAGACCATGGTTCAAGTCCTGGTCCCGGTAGCTTGCTTTTTCACTTTCCGTCTCTCTTTGTCTCTCTCTCTCTGGTCAAATTAAAATAGTAATAATAATAAATAAAGAGGAACAGATCATCCTTTTTTAAAAAAGCAGTGGAGGAACCAGATCACAAAATGGTTACATCACTGGACTCCTACGTAGTCAACTGCAGCCAGAGTCCCAGATCCAGAGCTTAAAACTCACACCAGACACATGTGCGTGTGTGCCCAAGATCCTGAGAGGAAAATGGAAGAGAGGCGATTGTGGCATGACCATCCCGGGGGGGGGGGGGGTGTTTCTCACTTTCTGTCTCTCTCCCTCCATCTCTCTAGTGAGCACACATGCTCTACAGCAAAAATCTCTCTAAAATAAATAAAATAAATATTTTAAAAACAATGGAGTTTCAGGGCCAGTAGGTGGCAATGGTGGCTAGGGGGGTTGGACTCCCACATGGCCGACCACAGTTCGAGTCCTGGACCTGGTGGCTTACTTTCTCACTTTCTTCTCTCTCACTGTCTCACTCTGTGGTCAAATTAAATAAATAATAAATAAAGCTAAATAAGACAATAAAAAAAAGGAGTTCCAACTAAGCACAAAAGCTCTGGGATGGACCTGGCCTGGTTTCCAGCTCTCTCACATGAAGTCAGCCATGTGACCTCTCCATTGCTTCACCTGTAACCTGAGATACTAAACAACCTCAGAGGGTTTTGTATAAATAAGGCAATTCATGTCGTTGCTGAGCATATGGCGAGCTCCGTAATATTTACTTCACCTACTCCCATCCCACACATGCAAGCAATTTTGTACAATGCAAAGGTGCTCACAAAGATGACACACACCCTAGCTTTACTGCTTCAAAGAGCTGCATTTAAACCAACAATACAGGAGTGTTTCTGTTTTTCTTCAAATATATTACATCACATCACACAACCGTATCTTTAGTAATCATAAATAAAGACACGTTGGGGCTGGCAGGTGGCATGTGGCTAAGGTGCTGGACTCCCACATGGCTGACTACAATTCAAGTCCCGGACCTGGTGGCTTGTTTTCTCACTTTCCTTCTCTCTCTGTTTCTCTCTGGTCAAATTAAAAATAATAATAATAATGAATAAAACAAAATAAATAATTCCCCCCAAAATAAATTAAAGCACATGAATTAAAGGATAGATAAAGCCCTAACATGAAGTTTCCTAGAAAGAGGAATTTTATGAAAGTCAAAAGCTTAATGTTGTCTTCCAGATTGTTCAGTATTATTATCTAGGGTTTAAATACCTCCTTGGCACACTCATCCCCACCTGTAAAGCTAAAGTTATTTAACACATCACTCAGGAACCTCCTGCCCGATCTGACCATCCTCTTCTGACACTTCATGACACTATCTTGACTTACTGACCTATAGCAATGTGGTCCCCAAAATGTCCAGCTCTGGTGTGCTCAAGCACAGTAATCCCAATTTTTGCTGACTCCTCAAAGAATTTTTAAAAACTGGGACCAGCAGATGGCGTAATGGTGACGTTGTTGGACTCCCATGTAGTTGACCGCGGTTGAAGCTCTGGACCTGGCAGCTTAAAACCCACACCTGAAACATGTGCATATTGCCCAAAATCCTAGAAGGAGAATGAAGGAGAAGGAATTGCGGCATGGCCATCCCCCTTGGGGGCTGATTTCTTGCTTTCTGTCTCTCTCTCTCTCTCTGGCAAGCATACATGCTCTTTAGCAAATATCTCTCTTAAAAAAAAAAAAAAAAAGAAAATCTTTAAGAAAAATCCCTCTTAAAAAAAAAAAAAAAAAAGAAAAAAAACTACATAACCTACTCCAACACTTGACACCTGACAATTTTTAATTTTCTCACTTTCTCTCTCTTTCTATGTCTCTCTCTGGTGAGTACACGCACCCTATAGCAAAAAATAAATAAATAAATAAGCAAATAGAAGAGCATCTAATGAGGGCCAGCCAGATGGCACAGTGGTTAAGGAGGCTGGATCCCACATGGCCAACTGTGTGGTCTGAATTTCAGACCCAGTGGCTTGAAAAACATGCTGGATGTGTTGTGTGTGTATCCCCCAAATCCCCAAGATGAGAATGGAGAAGGGACTGCAGTGTAGCTATGGGTGTTTCCCACTTTCTCTCTAGCATCCACATGCACCCTATAGCAAAGTTAGAAAGAAAAAAAAACTAATGAATACAAATGAATGAATCCACTACCATATTTTGATACACCTAAGAACTTCCATTCGGGGGCTGGCAGGTGGTATGATGGTTAAAGTGCTGAACTCCGACATGGCTGACCACTGTTTGAATCACGGACCTGGTGGCTTGCTTTCTCACTGTCCTTCACTCTCTCTCTCTTTCTGTCTCTCTCTAGTCAAATAGAATAATAATAACAATAAATAATTATTTAAATATATATGTATATTAAAATGGAATAATATATTAAAAAAACCCTTCCATTTAAAAAAATATACTAACAGGAGTTAGCAGATGATGCAGTGGTTAAAGTGCTGGAATCCCACATGGTTGAATGCACTGTTTGAGTCTGGACCTAGCAGCTTGAAAATCATGCCAGGCATGTGTGCATGCGTGTCCAAAAACCCTGAGAGGAGAATGGAATAGAAGGGACTATAGCATGGCCATTCTTCCTTGGAAGGGGATTTCTCACTTTCCCTCTCTGTCCCTCTCTCTGGTACAGACCCTATAGCAAAATCCTTAGAAAAAAAGAAAAGCAAAGAAAGAAAGAAAAAAAATTCCTGTTTCTCTAATCTGTGTTAAGTATTTTTCAAGTTATCATTATAATTATTAATAGTAATAATTAAACATGAATTACAAAATGTCATGTAATTCATTTTTAAAGTAAAATTGTATTAAACTTACTGTATTTTTTAATTAAGTGGATAATTTTTTCTTTTTTTGATTTTATTTAAATTCTTTTTTTTTTTCATTTTAATTTGATCAGAGACGGACCAAGTAAGAGAGAGAGAGAGAGAAATCAAGCCACCAGGTTTGGGACTTGAACCGGGGTCAGTTATGTGGGAGTCCAAAGTCTCTCACCATCATGCCACCTGCTGGCCCCAGTATTTTTTTTCTTTTCTTTCAATTAGTTTATTTTTTTAAGAATTATTTTATTTGACTTTATTTATTTATTTATTTAAATTTAGCCAGAGAGGGACAGAGTGAGAGAGAAAGAGAGAGGAAGAGTGAGAAAGCAAGCCACCGGATCTGAGACTCAAACCATGGTTAACCATGTTGGAGTACTGCACCCTTAACCATACCACCTGCTGGCCCCAAGTTTATGTCTTTTTAACAGATGTAATATTTTTTAGGTTGGTATAATTTCTACAGATAGTTAAAGCTTTTATTTTATTTTAACTTTTTGTTTTTGCTAGGGGCCTAAGCACTCACCAGAGAGAGAGACAGAGAAACAAAGGGATGGAAAGTGAGAAATCACCATCAAGGGGGATAGCCATGCCACAACCACTTCTCCTCCATTCTTTTGGGATTTTGAGCACACACACCCTCTGTGTATTGTCTTTTATTTCTCTGGAGAGACAGAGACAGAAAGCAAGAAATCACCTCCCAGAAGGATGGCCACAATGCAATCCCTTCTCCATTCTCTTCTTGGGATCTTGGGCACGTACGCACGCCCAGCGTTGTGTTTTAAGTCACCCAGGACTCGAACCACAGTCAACTATGTGAGAGTCCAGTGATGTAACCATTATGCCATTTGCTGGTTCCCCAGCGTGTTTTTCAAGCCACAGGATCCAGGTTTCAAACCACGGAGTCAGCCATGTGGTATCTAGCTGCCTTAACCACAATGCCACCAGCTGGTCTACAACTGGAAATTTTACAACCACGTTAAATGATTACTTCTTATTGCTGGAAGATGAAATTCATCATCACACATGTCCCAACTTCGAATAGTCTCACCAAAAAGAAATGAAAAGTTCGTGAAATGGTGGATATGTTAGCCTAACATAATCATTCCAGTGCGTACATGTAACATAAAAAACACTGTTCCCCCTAAGTAACACAATTATTATTTGCCAATTAAAAATAAAGAAAGTGCGCTGAGCAAGCAGGTTGTGTGGTGGTGAAGGCACTAGATTCCCACATGGCCAACCACAGTGTGAATCCTGGACCAGGAAACTTAAAGGTCATGCCAGGCATGTGCGCATGTGAAAACCTGAGAGGAGAATGGAGGAGAAGGGTCTGCAGCAAGGCCATCTCCTTAGGGGGTGATTTCTCACTTTCCCTCTCTTTCTCTCTTTTTCTCTGGCAAGTATATACACCCTATGGCAAAACCTAAAAGAAATTTTTTTTCCCAAAATATACCCAGATAAATGGACTTTAATGATCAATCAGCTATCAAATCAATTCCACTCTTCAATTGTGCTGGAATGAAAAAATTGACAAACGCCAAATTTGCAAAAGGATCTGTTGCCCATCATTAATGTCATTTACTCTCACTTCCTAGAACGTACTAGATGAAAAAATATTGGGTTGTCAGTGGGACTAGCAGGTGGTGTGGTGGTTAAAGACGCCGGACTCCCATGTAGCTGACTATGGTTCAAGTCTTGGACTTGTCAGCTTGCTTTCTCACTTTCTCTCTCTGTCTCTCTCTCTGTCTTTCTCTGGTCAAATTAAATAATAATAATAGTTAAATAATTCTTTAAAAACTTAAATAAGTAAAATACATTGGGTCTTCAGGAAAGTCATGATGCATTTTTGCATAGAGAAACATAGAAAAAAATATGTCAATCATCTAATAATTAGACCAAGACTTATGAGATCACTGCTAAACACACTATTCCCCTGCTTAAAGTCACCAGATCTAAATATGGTATTAGAGAAAAGATGAAATATTAAAATATTTAAATACATCTTTGTCAATACAATATTTTCATTAAATATTTGTATTTTATCATGTGCTTTAAATATATTTTCATCAAAACCTCAGAAATGCATACCCAGCCCATTCAGTTGACTGAAAAATTTGCAATGTTAATCCTCACTTTCAAAAAAAAAATCATTCAAATCAGGTGTACTTTCTTAAGGAATAGACCGGTTTTTTTTTTAATTCAAATGATGTGTAAATACACATTTCCCTATGATAATCTTCCCACTTTTATATTCTAAGACAAATAAAGAGGAATAAAGAGTAAGGAAGGGAAAGAAGAAAAGGGAGGAGGAAAGAGGAAGAAGAATGGAGAGAGGAGAAGAGGAGGAAGAAAAAGAGAAGAAAGACACAGAAAAAGAAAGAGAGAAAGAGATGGGGGAAAACATGACATTAAGCATTGCCATGAGTCTGCTGCTTGGATGAAATGAAATGCTTTGGGATAGTTTCCCATGAACCTTACCCATTCTCAGTATTTCCTCCGAGTGTCCTTTTTGCTGTCACTGAGTACTGAGATGGTAAAGACATTGTCTTTAAAAGAAAAACACGGGGACCAGCAGATGGCATAATGGTTACAATGCTAGACTCCTAGGAAGTCAACCACGGTTCGAGTCCCAGGCCTGACAGCTTAAAGTTTAGGGCGGGCACATGTGCATGCATGCCCAAGATCCTGAGATTAGAGGAAAAGGGATTGTGATGTGGCCATCCACCCTGGGAAGTGATTTCTCACTTTCTGCCTTTCTCTGTCTCTCCAATGAGTGGATGCATCTTATAGCAAAAAATCTTTCTTATAAAAAAGAGAGAGAGAAAGAGAGAGAGAGACCAGCAGTTAGCATAATGGCTATGTCGCTGGACTCTCACGTAGTCAACCGCGGTTCGAGTCCCAGACCCGGTGGCTTAAACTCACGCAGGGCGCATGTGCGTGCGTACCCAAGATCCCAAGAGGAGAATGGAGGAGAAGGGATTGCAGGATTGGCCATCCCCCCGGGGGGTGATTTCTCACTTTCTGTCTCTCTGTCTCTGTCTGTCTGGTGAGTGCACACGCCCTATAGCAAAAACCTCTCCAAAAAAAAAGAGAGAGAGAGAGAGAGAGGCCAGCAAGTAGCATGGTGGTTAAGGGCACTAGACTCCCACATGGCCAACCAAGGTTCGAGTCCCAAACCTGGCAGCTTGCTCTCTCACTCTCTATCTCACTCTGTTCTTCTCTGGTCAAATTAAAATAAATAAATAAAATAAAATAAAGCTAAATAAAATAATTCTTTAAAAAAAGAAGAAAAAGGTTTTCAGGGCCAGCTGGTAGCATGGTAGTTAAGGCAATTGTATCCTATATGGCTGACTGCAGTTCAAGTCCTGGAACTGGCAATTCAAGCTGTTTTTCAAGCAGCTTGTGTGTGCATATCAAAATCCAGAGAGGAAATGGAGAAGGGACTGCAGCATAATCATCACCCCTGGCAGGGGAGGGGAGAGCTTTCTCATTTTCCCTCTCTCTGTCTCTGGTAAGAGCACATGCCCTGTACCAAAAAAGACAACCAAAACTAAATCATTTCTGCTGCTACATTTATAAGGCTCTAGTACACCCCTACTTTCACCTCCGGTTCTCCACCACTCACCTCCTGCTGCTTCCTTGCTGTTCCTCAATAGGCCAAATGCACCTCCTCCTCGGGAGTTTCGACTTCATGTCCTCTCTGCTTAGAACTCCCTGGCCCTAGGACCAGCAGTTGGCTTAATGGCTATGTTGCTGAACTCCCATGTAGTCAACTGCGGTTAGAGTCCTGGACACATAGCTGGGTGCCTGTGCTTGTGTGCCCAAGATCCTAAGAGGAGAATAGATTGTGGCATGGCCGTCCTCCCTGGGGGGTGATTTCTTGCTGTCTGACTCTCTCTGTCTTTCTGTCAAGTGCATGCACACTATAGCAAAAACTTCACCAAAAAAAAAAAAGAACTCTGGCCCAGATATCTTCTCAGCTGCCTTCCATGTCCCTCCCGGTCCTTGTTAGACATATCCGACCAAAGAGGCTTTTCCTAATCCTGGTACACACTCATATACTCTGCAAATCCCCCATCCTGTTTTATTTCTTATCACCACTCATTACACATTAAAATATTACAGTTCTTGAGAAGAGAAATTCTGTTTTGTTTACTGCTATTATCTCTAGCACCTAGAATAATCCCAAACAGTCAGTGCTTAATAAATGTATGTTGAATCTAACAAATAAATGAATGGGGAGCTATAAAAATCAACTCGTGATTGACTTTTTAAAATAAAACTTGCTCAATGGTTTAAGACAACTTACATACTCACTCCTCTATCAAAAATAAAAATACTGGGGACTGGCAGGTGGCGTGATAGTTAAGGTGCTTGACTACATAGTTGGCCAACTACGGTTTGAGTCCCAGACCTGGAGGCTTGCTCTCTCACTTTCTCTCTCTCTCTCTCTGGTCAAATTAAGAATAATCATAAATAAAATTAAATATTTTTTTTTTAAAAAAAGAAGAAAATAAAAATACTAGTCCAGTAAATGGTGTGGGAGTTAAGGTGCTGGATACCACACAGTTGACTCTGCAGTTCAAGTCCCGCACCCAGTGGCTTCAAAAACACGCCAGGTGCATGTGCATGTATGTCCATAATCCTGAGAGGAAAATGGAAGAAAAGGGACTATGGTGTGGCCATCCTCCCGAGGGGTGATCTCTCACTTTCCCTCTCTCAATCTCTCCATCTCTCTCTAGCAAGCACATGCACCCTATGGCAAAAACTTAAATTAAATACACACACACACACACACACACACACACACTCTGGCCCAACCTCAGTGATGTAGGCAGCGGCATACTAAGCTACGACACTTGCAGTCAACACAGTCAAATGCAGGTTCCGATCCCCAGGTCAGCCTAAAAACACACAGGGTGCCAGTGTACTCAAGATCTTGACAAGAAGGGCAGATGGTATGGTGCTGGACTCCTATATGGCCAACCATGGTTCAAGTCCCAAACCTGGTAGTTTGCTTTCTTACTTTCCTTTCTCTCTGTCTCTCTCTGATAAAATTAAAAATAAATAATTTTTTTTTT
>NW_006159508.1:3135842-3152915 GCF_000334495.1 Tupaia belangeri chinensis
CGGGTCCGGGACACGAACCACGGTCGACTACGTGGGAGTCCAGCGACATAGCCATTACGGTAAGTGCTTGTGCCCAAAAATAAATAATTTTTAAAATTAATAAAATCAAACAAATAATTATTGGGACCAGCAGGTGGCATGGTGGTTAAAGCACTGGACACTCCCACATGGCCGACTGTGGTTCAAACAAATAATTATTAAAAAAAAAAAAAAAAAGGTCCTGACAAGCGAGAGAACTGGGGGGAGATCTGTGGCATAACTGGATCTTGTCAAGGGTGCCTGTATCTCTCTTGCATGTGCACACGTGTGCATTCTCTTTTATAAATAAAACAAATCTTAAAAATAGATTTAAACATACATATTTATGTATGCATATATTTGGTATGTATATATACATATTTGGTCATCAAGAAAATCATATTTTTCTATGTTTTTCTATGCAAAAATGCATCATGACTTTCCTGACAACCCAATATGTACACAGACACCCGTATATACCAGTGCCTACCCGTATACAAGGTACTAAACTGTGTTGTGAAGCATAGAATTTCTGTTCTCAAAGAAAGGAGTTCTAGACTAAAAGGGAGCTAAAACATGCTTCAAGAGAAGATAGACAGTAAGAAGGCTACTGCCTACAGGAAAATAAAGAGCTAAAGAAGTTTAGCTTCCACTTGAGGGCTCAGTATTTCTTCTCTCATTTGATCCTTCTGTGGGAAATTCCCCACTTAAGTGATAAAGGCACAGGCTCAGAGTGCCGCAGTGATTTAGCTGTCCACAGTCACCCAAGGTCTCCTGACTCCAAGCTATGCTTCTTCTAGTCCCAGACTATTCTTTTCGACATTTACTGCTTTAAGAAAACCAAGTGAAAGGCAAGTCAGGTGACATGAGGGTTAAGGCACTGAATCCCACAAAGTAGGCTGCACAGTTGAAGTCCCAGACCCAGCAGCCTGAAAATCACACCAGGTGTATGTGCATGCATGCCCAAAATCCCAAGAGTAGACTGAAGGAGAAGGGATTGCAGGGTGATGATTCCCCCCTAGAGGGGTGATTTCTCACTTTCTCTGTCTTTCTTTCTCTCTCCCCAGCGAGCACACATGCCTTATAGAAAAAAAAGAAAAAAAATAGAAAGAAAGAAAAAGCCAAAACTGTAAACAAAACAAAACAAGTATAGAAAACAGTACAGATAAACAGCCAGGCTGGTAGCCTGACGGTTAAAGGGAAGCCAGATTTTGTATAGCTGACCTTGCAACTCAAATCCCAGCACCAGAAGTTTGAACAATAAGCAGGGAATGTGAGCATGAATGCCCCAAATCCTGACAGGAGGGAGAGATGAAGTAGATGGGACTGCAGCATGACCTTGCCCCACTGGGGATGCTTTCTCCCTCCCTCTCTCTCTGGTGAGCACACATGCCATCTGGCAACTTAAAAAAATGCATCATGACTTTCCTGACAACCCAATATGTACACAGACACCCGTATATACCAGTGCCTACCCGTATACAAGGTACTAAACTGTGTTGTGAAGCATAGAATTTCTGTTCTCAAAGAAAGGAGTTCTAGACTAAAAGGGAGCTAAAACATGCTTCAAGAGAAGATAGACAGTAAGAAGGCTACTGCCTACAGGAAAATAAAGAGCTAAAGAAGTTTAGCTTCCACTTGAGGGCTCAGTATTTCTTCTCTCATTTGATCCTTCTGTGGGAAATTCCCCACTTAAGTGATAAAGGCACAGGCTCAGAGTGCCGCAGTGATTTAGCTGTCCACAGTCACCCAAGGTCTCCTGACTCCAAGCTATGCTTCTTCTAGTCCCAGACTATTCTTTTCGACATTTACTGCTTTAAGAAAACCAAGTGAAAGGCAAGTCAGGTGACATGAGGGTTAAGGCACTGAATCCCACAAAGTAGGCTGCACAGTTGAAGTCCCAGACCCAGCAGCCTGAAAATCACACCAGGTGCATGTGCATGCATGCCCAAAATCCCAAGAGTAGACTGAAGGAGAAGGGATTGCAGGGTGATGATTCCCCCCTAGAGGGGTGATTTCTCACTTTCTCTGTCTTTCTTTCTCTCTCCCCAGTGAGCACACATGCCTTATAGAAAAAAAAGAAAAAAAATAGAAAGAAAGAAAAAGCCAAAACTGTAAACAAAACAAAACAAGTATAGAAAACAGTACAGATAAACAGCCAGGCTGGTAGCCTGACGGTTAAAGGGAAGCCAGATTTTGTATAGCTGACCTTGCAACTCAAATCCCAGCACCAGAAGTTTGAACAATAAGCAGGGAATGTGAGCATGAATGCCCCAAATCCTGACAGGAGGGAGAGATGAAGTAGATGGGACTGCAGCATGACCTTGCCCCACTGGGGATGCTTTCTCCCTCCCTCTCTCTCTGGTGAGCACACATGCCATCTGGCAACTTAAAAAAAAAAAAAAACAAGGGGCCAGAAGGTGGCATAGTGGTAAAGGCACTGGACACCCACATGACTGACTATAGTTCAAGTCCCAGACCTAGAAGCTTGCTTTTTCATTCTCCCGCCCCTCTGGTGAGCGCCTATGTCCTATAATAAATTTTTATTAGTTTTTAAAACATAATAATAATAAATAAATTAAACTATTCTTTTTAAAAAGTATGAATGGGGGCCAGCAGTTAGCATAATAGCTATGTTGCTGGACTCCCATATAGTCGACTATGGTTCGAGTCCCAGACCCAGTAGCTTAAACTCACACTGGGCGCATGTGCGTGTGTGCCCAAGATCTTGAGAGGAGAATGGAGAATGAATTGCGGCATGGCCATCCCCCGTGGGGGGTGATTTCTCGCTTTCCGTCTCTCTGTCTCTGTCTGGTGAGCACACGTGCCCTATAGCAAAAACTCCCCCCCAAAAAAATAATAAAAATGTGTTATTAAGGGCCAGCAGGTGGCATGGAAGTTAAGGTGACTGGATCTTTTGTGGCATAGTTTTAGTCCCAGACCAGCGGCTTGAAAATCACATCAGGCACATGTGTATGCGTGCCCAGAATCCTGAGAGGAGAGGGGATTGCAGTGTGATCATCCCCTCTGGGAGCTGGTTTCTCACTTTCCCCATTTCTCTCTCTCTTTTTCTCTAGGGAGTCCATGTGACTATGACCAAAAAAAAAAAGTTATGGTATCCTACCCATTATTAACTGATTATGATGATTAATAAAAATAGCACAGATTTGGGAACCAGCAGTTAGCGTAATGGCTATGTCGCTGGACTCCCACGTAGTCGACCGCGGTTCGCGTCCCGGACCCGGTGGCTTAAAACTCATGCCGGGCGCATGTGCGTGTGTGTGCGTGCCCAAGATCCCGAGAGGAGAATGGAGGAGAAGGGATTGCGGTGTGACCATCCACCCTGGGGGGTGATTTTTCGCTTTCTGTCTCTCTGTCTCTCTCTGTCTGTCTGGTGAGCGCATGTACCCTATAACGAAGGAAAAAAAAAACTCTCAAAAAAATAGCACAGATTTTCATTAATATTTTGATAATATCTAACAAAAAAATGTTTAAAACATAATCTCTTTAACTTTGGCTGTTTTTCCACATTGGAATTTAGCCTATATTATCAGTTGTGCTAATTTGTAAAGGTATATGAAAACAATTGTTCTCCACTATTGTTTTTTTGAAAAACAAGAGTCAAACTAACCATTCCATGCCAGAGTAGGGTATAGACATGGGAATCAGAACTCAGGGCACCACTTATCACCATGTAAGTTTAGACATACTAGTTAATCTATCTACGTTTTAATCATAAAATGCAGATAATAATAGTACTGCTTCCTAAGACTGTAATGAGAGTTGGGTGACAGATTACATGTAAAAACTTAACAAGCGATGGGCTTATCTTAAATATTCAATTAATGTTGGCTATGGGTGCACCCGAGCACACCTGTGATCCTAGCTGGCTGGGAGACAGGGGTGAGCATCACAGCATGGTGAGACCCCGACAAGGGTGTGCATTTCTCTCTTTCTCTCAGTGAGAGAAAGATTAGCAATAATCATCAGTATTTATCTATGGGACGATTACCTGTTAAATGAATTACGGACCCTGCCATGTGGTAGCAGGCTATATAACACATTGCTCTTCGATGCAGAGTCAGATAGAAGATGAGGGTTTGGATCTCGAATCAACCTGAAGCACACGAGGCACGTTCGTGCCCATGATCCTGGCTGGCTAGAGGGCTGAGGGAAATCACGATGCAAAGCGATCCTATCGAGGGTGCCTGCTCTCTCGTGGAAGAAACAGAAAAAAAAATAAACTTTTTAAAAAAATGGATCAGCCTGGTGGCGTGGTGGTTAAGGTGGCTGGATCCCAAGTGGCCCATTACGCAATTTAAGTCCCAGACCCAGCAGCTTGAAAAACACGTCGTGTGCATGCCCGAAATCCCAAGAGGAAAACTGAAGAGAAGGGATTGTGACATAGCCATCCCCCTGGTGGAGGTGGGGAGGTGATTTCTCACTTTCCCTTGCTCGCTCTCTCTTTCTCTCTCTCTTTCTCTCTCTCTCTCTCTCTGTCTCTTTCTGATAAGCACACTCGCCCTATAGCAAACTAAAAACAATAAAAAGAAAAAGAATAATGGCTCATCCATACAATGGAATACTACATAGATAATGAGAATGAGAAAGATTTATACGAAATGATACAGAAAGAGTTCCAAGATATACATCTTGGAGTTTCATTATGTGAAAAAGGCAAATTGTTGAATAAGATTATAGATGATCCTACTTTTATTTTTAAAAAGGTAAATATTTACTTATATATCATGTAATTGTGTGTATATATGCATGCATAGGTTTATATATCTGCATATCATGTGCATGAAAAATTTCTGGAAGAATATCTAGAAACTAGGTAGTGGGCTGAAGTGAGAGGTACACATTAGCTTCTCACATTTTAACACTGTTTTCCCAAAAAGAGCAAAGTTTTAATTAAAAAAAAAAAAAAAGAAGAATGTTGAAAGTGACTTGCTTACCAAAATGGAGAAAAAAGCACTTCGGTTAGAGAAAAGGCATTGACAAAATAAGGTTTCCTCTGAATTCTAAAATTGGCAGCACAGAACGACCGGCACGCATACTAAAGGCAACAGTCCACTGTGAAAGAGCAGACTCTAACTGAGGCTCTGGGCAGTGTTCAATCCTATCAGAGATCTATTAATTACCGACTTCTGAAAATATCCACCTTATCTGCAGAGTAAAAGCACTAAGACTTTCATCTTCGGTTTCAAATATTGCTTTTTATTTTTAAAGTACTTAAAGACCTACTGGATTTATATAATATTGACCTAACCCGCAAAAGAAATGATACAATTGATTTTCAAATTTCCATCACCTGGTGTTTCATTTTGATTATTTTTTTTTAACTCAGGCTTAAAATAACACTACAAGAAATTTAAACATTATAAAATCTTCCCCAAGTCTCGCCACCACAACACAAAGCAATAACAAATTAAAGATCAAAACTCTACCACGAAGCAACTTTAAGAAAGAACATCTAAGGAACAGACCAAACTTATAGCCAGACTTTGCATACTAAAGAGGCTTAAAACTCCAAAAGCATGTTTCTGCAAAGACTGACCTGTGGCACAGAAGTCCAGAGGCAGAAAGGTCAAAAACTCAGTGACAACTACTATATACCCTTCAGAAGTCCAAACTTCTCAAAGGCAACTAGCAAAGAATGTCCCCCTTTGAAATAGGCAGCAATGCTTGGTTATGTTAAAAAGATGACTTGTCAGGGCCAGACTATGACACAAGGGTAAAATGCAATGCTCTGCAAGGCAATTCCACAGGGAAAGGTTCCTGATTCAAGTCCAGAGACTTCCGTGAGTATGCTAGGCAGGGTACACCCTTGCCCACGATCTGGGGCGGACTGAAAGCTGGAGAGTCAATTGTGCAGAAGGACCCTGTTGAGGATGCTGTTTCTCTCTCTTAGAAAAAATAAATTAATAAACATAAAAGAAAAAAAAAAAAAAAGACGATTTATCTATATGTTAAAATGCCAAAAAGAACATTAATCTCCTTGGCAGTGTTGAGAATTCTTAGATGCTACTGGAAGGCAAACCGCCTGAAAAATCTAATTTATCAATCACATAAAACATTAAGAACATCACCATCCTAAGATTAATTAGTTAATAAAATTGTTTATCAAAGGAAGTTGTGAATGTGTTTACCAAAGACAAGACAGCCCTATCAATGAGATGGTTTCAGCATTAAGGAAAATGATCTGGGGTCTCTTTCCCACCTGAAGAGCTCTCTATCAGACCTTGCTCCCTACATCCCAGAAAAGGAAGCAGACCCTGTAGAAAAGAACTGGAGTCACAGCTCACCACTGGTGGGCCAAAGTCAAGGAAAAGGAGCCCCCCTCCCTTCCCTTAGTGCCTGTGGTTTTAGCACTGCCTTATTCAATAAATAACATTTCACACACTTTCCTAGTCCCAGCGTAGGGGCTTTTCAATAATAACATGATAAAAACCCACAAATTTACCTGAGTTCAGTCACTTCTCACCACTTCCACAATACTCCCCTAGAATAAGCTCCGTTGTCTTTTTTTTAAGAATTATTTTTATTTAACTTTATTTTAATTTGACCAGAGAGAGACAAAGCGAGAGAGAGCGAGAAAATGAGAAAGCAAGCCGCCAGGTCTGGGACTTGAACCATGGTCAGCCATGTGAGTCTAGAGCCCCCAACCACCAGGCCTTCTGTCAGCCCCCAAGCTCCATCTTCTTTTACTTGACGAGTCTACCAGCACCTGTAGTAGACCCCTCAATTTGTTTTCTACCCAGTTCGAAGTGGTGTTTTTAACATAGATCATATCTCTCACTAAGATTTTCCAAACTCTTCCCTGTCACACCTGGAGGGAAATCCCAACTCCTTGTGTTGGTACATAGGTCCCGGCTATAGGCCCCACCTCTCCTCCTCCTCATCTATCACTTACTTGCCCTTGGACTAAATTCTAGCCCACATGGGTCCTCCTTCTGTTCTGCAGACAAGCCAATCTTGTTCTATCTCAAGGCCTTTACACTGGCTATTCCCTCTGCCTAGAATCCTCTTTCAAACCTTTCCAAGCCTGGCTCTTTCTCACACTGAGGATGCAACTCATACCATCTTTCACAATCTGACATTCCTATGGATTTCCCTCTTGTGTTTTCTTTTTTTTTTTCTTTTAGTTATAGGGTATATGCATTTGCAGGGGGGTGGGGGGGTGAACACACTGTAGACCCCGCTCCTTCAGTCTTGGGATTTTGAGCACACACATGCACCCAGCGTGTTTAATTTGACCAGACAGGGACAGAGAGAGAGAGAGGGAGAGAAAGTGAGAAAGCAGGCTATCAGGTCCAGGACTAGAACTGCAGTTGGCCAAATCGGAGTCGTCCAGCACCTTAACCACCACGCCACCTGCTGGTCCACACCCTCCCGTGTCTTCTGTCTTCTCATCCCACCATCACCACTAGCTGGCTGGCTCCATGAGAGTAGGAACCCGGTCTTAACGTGCCTCTGTACACACAGTGCCAGGCATAGTCACAGAGCTCAATGTTAATCAATGGTTAGAAATTATAATTATTTTTAGATCACTGAATTTTTATTTTCAATAAACAGATGTTTAAAGTACACGGGGCCAGTAGGTGGGGTGGTGGTCAGGATGTGACCTAGTCACTTTCCTTCTCTCTCTCTGGTCAAATTAAAATAAATGAACGAATAAATAAAAATTAAATTTAAAAAGAAAATTAAAAATAATAAAAATTTAAAAAATTAAAAGGTACAGGAGGTTGTGTTTTTCTTTTCCTTTTTTTTTGTTTTAAGGTTTTTGCTGTAGGGCATGTGCGCTAGCCAGAGAGAGACAGTGAAAGGAAAAGTGAGAAATCAACCCCCAGAGGGTATAGCCATACCACAATCCCTTCTCCTCCATTCTCTTCCTGGGTTTTGGCACGCACACACATGCACCTGGCATGATTTTCAAGCTACTAGGTCCAGGATTCAAGCTGCGGTGGGCCATGTGGAAGTTCAGTACTGTCACCACTATGCCACCGACTGGACCCCCCTGGGTTTTCTTTTAATAGGATCCTAAATTAGAGAACAAAGTATTTGCATCTTATATCAAAACAGGGGCCAGCCCAATAGCCTAAAGGAAGAGAGAGCCAGATCCCAGATATGTGACTATGGTTCAAATCCCAGCCCTGCAGTTTGGAAAAGCATGCCCCGAATCCCAACAGGATGAAGAGACATGATGAAAAAGGAAAAGGGACTATAGCGTGACCATGCCCCACTGAGGGGCGTTTGCTCCCTCTCATTCTGCCTTTAATGTCTCTCTGGTGAGCACACACACACCCTTTGGCAAGTAAAATTTTTAAATTAAACAAAGGGCTAATTTGTTTTTTTAATTTACACTTAATCATTGTACATCTTCACAGCATATTTTTTTTGAGAGATTTTTGCTACAGGATGTATGCGCTCACCAGAGAGACAGGAGAGAGACAGACAGATAGAAAGCAAGAAATCACGCCCCAGAGGATGGTCATACTACAATCCCTTCTCCTCCACTCTCCTCTTGGGATTCTAGGCACGCACACATGCACACCAGAATTTTTTAGAGATTTTTGCTATAGAGCACATGTACCTAACCAGAGGGACAGAGAGAGACAAAGAGACAGAAAACAAGAAATCACCTCCCAGGGGTGATGGCCACATCACAATCTCTTCTCCTCCATTCTCCTCTCGGGATCTTAGGCACACACACACCCGTGCCCAGTGTGAGTTCTAAGCCACTAGGTCTGGGACTCGAACTGCAGTCGACTGTGGGAGTCCAGTGACACAACCATTAGCTATCTGCTGATCTCTCCCAGCATGAGGTTCTTTTTTTTTT
Organism: Tupaia belangeri chinensis; assembly: GCF_000334495.1. Classification (NCBI taxonomy): domain Eukaryota; kingdom Metazoa; phylum Chordata; class Mammalia; order Scandentia; family Tupaiidae; genus Tupaia; species Tupaia belangeri. The sequence goes on from NW_006159508.1 coordinate 3,144,703, forward strand.
TTTTTTTAAAGATTTATGTAAGGGGTTAAAGGTGGTGTGGTTAAGATGCTGGACTCCCACTTGGCCAACCTTGGTTTGAGTCCCAGACCTGGCTTGCCTTCTCTCTCTCTCTCTCTCCCTGGTCAAATTGAAGAATAATAATCAGTGAATAAAATTAAATTAAAATAATTCTTTAAAAACTGATTTATTTAGTTTTATTTATTTATTTTTAACTTGTCATAGGGTATATGTGCTAACCAGAGAGAGAGAAAATGAGAAAGCATGAAAGCAAGCCACCAGTTCTAGGACTCAAACTCTAGGTCAGCCATGGTGGAAGTCCAGCACCTCAACCACCACACCTCTGCTTGTCCCTCCCTAGTGTGATTTTTTTTTTTTTTTGAGAAGTTTTTACTACAGGGCATATGTGCTTGCTAGAAAGACAGAGAGAGACAGAGAGACAGAAAGTGAGAAATCAACCTCCCAGGGGGGATGGCCATGCCGCAATCCCTTCTCCTCCATTCTCCTCTCGGGATCTTGGGCACACACGCACATGCACCTGGCATGATTTTAAGCTATTGGGTCCGGGACTCAAACTATGGTCGGCTACATAGCAACACAGCAACACAGTCAGTATGCCAGCTGCTGGTCCCCCTAGTGTGAATTTTAAGCTGCAGGGTCCGGGACTCAAACTAGGGCCGAAGATATGGGAATCTAGCAACATGACCATTATGCCATTTGCTGGTCCCTACAACATAGTTTGGGAAAGCATATGCTTGTGGTGCATATTAATCAAGTCAAAGATATTACCATCTACATCATCCTCTTAATATATATATTTTAAGTCTTCAAACTAAGAAAATCATTGGCAAATGAGAAAAAGGAGAGGCTGGACAGTGCTGCAATGAGTGGTAATACACCGCTCTAAGGCTGACCTTCATGGGAGGGTTCCAGGTTTATATCCAGAGATTTTCGTGAACATGCTGGGTGTCAGCTTGCCCATGACTCAGGGCTAGCTGAGCCCTGAGGGTACTGGGCAGTGTGAGGACCCTGCTGGGTGAGCCCTCTCCCTCTGTTATTTCTCTCTTTCTGTCTGTCTCCTCACTCATGGAAGAAGTAAGTGCTTTATTTTTCTTAAAAAAAGAGAAAAAGGTATAAATAGCTCACAAAAAAAGAATGACTCCCTAAAGACGAACAATATTATTCTAAACAAACAAAAAAATTAAAACTACCAGAAGGTGATAGAGGTTAAGGTACTGGATCTCACAGGGCTAACTCTCTGGTTTAAGTCCTGGACCTGGCGGCTTGAAAATCATGACAGGTGAGTATGCATGCATGCTCAAGATCCCAAGAGGAGAATGGAGGAGAAGGGACTGCAGAATGGCCAGCCCCCCGGGGGATGATTTTTCTCTCTTTCTCTCTCTCTCTCTTGCTGTCTCTGGTGAGTGCAAGCACCCTATAGCAAAAACTAAGAAAAGATAAATACTACCAGCTACTATTTTTCACCTTTCAATGTGAAGACCAACACTTCGCACAGTATGAAGAAACGTGCTCTTGCAGGCACTGCTGGTGGGAGTATAAATTAATTACAGTCGTTTTGGAGAGAAGTTTAGAATTATCTATAAAAATGACAAGTACAGATGACCTTTGTCCCACTGATATAACTTCCAGAAATTTATCCTGTGGATAGACTTGTATAAAGGAAAATAATATATTAAATCATCAAAAAAGTCATGACCCATTTTTCTTTTCTTTTTTATTAAGAGAGAGCTATAGGACACATGTGTTCGCCAAAGAGACAGAGAGACAGAAAGCAAGAAATCACCTCTGGGGGGAGATGGCCACATTGAAAACCCTTCTCCTCCAGGGATTTTGGGCACACACGCCAAGCCTGAGTTTCAAGCCACCGGGTCTGGGACTTGAACCACTATCAGTCATGTGGTAATTCAGCAATGTAACCATAACGCCATCTGCTGGTCCCAGTGACAAATTTTCTATGCAAAAAGATGTCCTGACTTTTCTGATACCCAATATATGTACAAGAGTATTCATTCCAGCATTTCCTATAAATAAGAAACAAATGTCCAGCAATTTGGGGCAACTATATAATGGACTCATATGAAATAATTGCCATGACTTGTTCCTAAGTTAAAAAGTAACTTTTGGGACTGGCAGATGGGCTAAAGATTATGTTGCTGGACTCCCACAGAGTCGACCACACAGTTCAAGTCCCGGGTCTGGAGGTTTAAAACTCATGCCAGGGTGACCATCCCCCCTGGGGGGTGATTTCTCGCTTTCTGTCTCTATGTCTCTCTCTGTCTGTCTGGCGAGCGCATGCGCCCTACAGTGAAAATCTCTCAAAAAAAAAAAACAAAATAGGGGGGTTCTCTTTCTTTCTCCCCAGTGAGTGCACATACCCTACAGCAAAAATCTCTCAAAAAAATAATAGTAATAAAAAGCAACTTTTATGACTGTGTACGTCACTTTTTTTTTTCTTTTTGTAAATATATAACAAGTTTGCAAATAGATAAAATGTCTCTGAAATTACACGCAAAATACTGACTTTGATTACATCTAGGAAAAAGAACTGAATAGCTAGGGAATGAAGAAAGGCCTGCTCTTGTAGCTTTCAGACTTTGATTTATCCATTTATATGATCATTAACCACCTCAAACAGATCAACTTAAAAGTATCAACCTTATCTACAAAAGGTTTCCAAATTAGGACCAGAAGTTGGCCTGGTGGTTAAAGCACTGAACACTCCCACAGAGCTGACCAGTTTGTAGTCCCGGATCTATCTGGTGGCTTGCTTTCTCACATTCACTCTCTCTCACTCTCTCTGGTCAAATTAAAATAAATGAATGAATAAATCAAATTAAATAAATAATCCTTTTTAAAAAGTTTCTCAATTATTACTCTGGAAAATCTTTCAAGAGTTCTTCCAAACTTTAGATTGTTACTTTTTTTTTTTTGAGAGAGATTTTTGCTATAGGGCACGTGCCTTGCAGAAAGACAGACAGAAAGTGAGAAATCACCCTCCAGGAGGGATGGCCAGGCCACAATCCTTTCTCCTCCATTCTCCTCTTGGGATCTTGGGCATGCACGCACATGTGCCCAGCTTGAGTTTAAGCCACCAGGTCCAGGACTCAAACTGCGGTCAACTACGTGGGAGTCCAGCAACATAGCCAACTGCTGGTCCCTAGATGGTTATTTTAAAATTTCAGAGTTTAATAAAAGGAAACCATATTCTGAACTTTATTCATTTTGTACAAGTACTTGAAAAATAATTGTTTATTTAAAAAATTAAATAAGCACAGAATGCTATTCCTTTATTTATTTATTTACTTATCCCTTGCCACAGGGCAAGTGTGCTCACTAGAGAGAGACAGAGAAGGAAAGTGAGAAAGCAAGCCACCTGACCTGAGACTGGGACCACAGCTGGTCATGAAGGAGTCCAGCACCTTAACAACCATCGTGTCATCCTTTCTGATTCAACTAAGTTTTGGCCCCTGAATCCCACTGCCTTACCCCAAACAGCTCTTCCAGTTACACAATAAGATATTTTCTTCTGGAAGGTTATATTCTGAAATGTAATATAAACAACAGATATTTACTGTGCCTGAATAATAATCAGTTTTTCTAAATGATGCTGCGATACGTAAGAGAATTTACCTGCCTTTAGGGCTTTTCATCTAATCAGCTTTAGGAGCTAGGACATGTTTATATGAAAAAATAACCACCATGCTAGGAAAGATATTGTAGGAGCCAACTATATAAAAAACAACCCCTTGAGAAATTCAGGAGGACATAACACATCTCCTAGGGTAGTCAGTAAAGGCTTCAAAAGAGGAGCAGAATCTGTGTTGAGCTTGATGAATGATCCAATCTCGGCAGGCCAGAGATTGCACAGTGACGCTTAGGTAGTTCAGGAACAAGAGAGCAGGCCAGGCTGGACAAATGGAGCCTGCAGGTGGCACAGGACACTCCCAGTTTCCGAAAAGTCCTCTTAATAAACCCCTCATGCCTGTACCCTTCCACCGCCCTGGGATGACTCTTCGCAGTATTTCCCAGAGTTGTCAGTCGTCTCCATTTTCGCCAAGTAATCCAAGCTCTTACAGCCCCTCCCTCTGCATCTTCCTGTGTCTAATCCTCTCCCTCTCCAAGTCAGGGAGACAAGTCACCATGGTCATTTCTTTGTATACATAAGTCACTCACCCCAACCTACCCATGGCAGGTATCTAAGAAACCACTCAGCCTGGGCCTGGCAGGTGGCATGGTGGTTAAGGGCCCTGGAATCCCACGTGGCTGACCATGGTTCGGGTCCTGGACCGGGTTGGCTTGCTTTCCCACTTTCCTTCTCTCTCTCTCTTTCTCTCACTCTGTTCCTCTCAGGTCAAATTAAAATAAATGAATGAAAAAATAAATAAAGCTAAATAAAATAATATTTAAAAAAGAAAAGAAACCACTTGGCCTGAAAGCTGCAAGAATTCCCCCTTACATTGGAGGCTTTCTATCATCTGCTCTTCATCCACCTCTCACTCCATCACTAAACTCACCGAACGCATTTCATGCCTATGCCCCATGCTTTTCCTTTTGTTTAGAAAATGCTCCTTACTTCGTTCCCAGGTGGGACACAACATAGTTGCGCAGGCTGCATAAACTATAGTTTTTATTATTGACAACCCGTCAGTATCGGGCAGTGCACAACCTTCATGATCTTCCAAGGATGGCCTGTCTCCATCCTTCCCCACCCAGCTTACAGACCCTCTCAGAACAAATGAACTCTCATTTGTGTCTCTGATTCCTACATCATCCACCTAACATTGACTTTTCTTTTTTTTTTTAAGAATTATTGACTTAATTTTATTTATTCATTTATTTTAATTTGACCTGAGAGAGACACACAGAGAGAGAAAGAGCGAAGAGAGTAAGTGAGAAAGCAAGCCACCAGGTCTGGGACTCTAATGACGGTTGGCCATGTGGAAGTGTCCAGCACCTAAGCCACCACGTCACCTGCTGGTCCCCAACATCGACATTTTTTTTTTTTTGAGAAGTTTTTGCTATAGGGTGCATGCACTTGCCAGACAGAGACAGACAGAGAGACAGAAAGCGAGAAATCACCCCCCAGGGGCGATGGTCATGCCACAATCCCTTCTCCTCCATTCTCCTCTCGGGATCTTGGGCACGCACACACACGCGCCCGGCGTGAGTTTTAAGCCACCGGGTCCAGGACGTTTTAAGCCACAGAGTCCGGGATGTGAACCGCAGTCGAGTACGTGGGAGTCCAGCGACATAGCCATTACGCCAACTGCTGGTCCCCCAACATCAACTTTTCTTTACAACAGAAAGCTAGGATATGTGGAATGTCGACAGTGCCTTGAACATAGAATACTCAGAAGATGCTTGCGAATTATGATGGACAAGTCAAGAATGGCAGGTTGTGGTTAAACTGTAAAGTGCCTTGAAAGGCTAAGAAAGAAGTTTTGGCTTTATTTGGCAGGCACCAGCCAAACATGACCAAATGATCAGAGTGATGTTTTGGAGACTGGTTTCAGCAGTCACAAGCAGGCAGGGTTTGAAAGACTGTACTTAAAAAGTGCCAGTGCAGGGACTCCGCCACTGAGGCCAGTGGGGGACTTCCTCTATAAAGTGTGGCATCCTTGTCATCCTCTGGTTTATCTGTTTGGGATTACAGATATCGGTTTTCATAAGCATATGCTCAAGAGTGAAGCTTAACACTGGGTCATTAAGCCAAGAAAAACATGCTTTTGTCTGAAATATCTGAGTATCTAGGAAACATCTCTGACTTCAATAATTATATACAATACAAACACAAAATACACATACATAAATTACACATTACTCTTATCTTCTCTCTTTTGCATTCTCCCTATTTTCCATTTCTGTTGCTTTCCTTTCTGGTTTTCCTGTCTCTGTCCCTAAAATCATTACTCATCCCCCTCATTTCTTTCCAAATGCTCTCTCCACATTAATGATCTCCAGACTGTCCTGTCCGTCTCTAAAGCTCTCTTCCACCCCCAAAAATGGATCACTCAGCTATTTTGCCGTTTTTGCTTATATATTGTTTAGCCAACTCTCTCATTATCTTAACTAACAGCTCGATTCTGTTTCCTTTGCGAATGTAGCTCAACCCTTCACGAACCTTAGAATTCCACAATTAGTGAATCATGTCAAGGCCAATCATGAATGGCTCATTTTCCTATAGCCCCTCAAAAACAAAATCAAGAGCGCTTATGTATTTAGGTATATAAATTAATTTCATTGTGTTATTCGAGTCATAATTCTTATCTGCAAATTGAAAACAGAACTTAATAGACTAAACAAAATGAATTTCCTAATGAATTTCCTTTCAAACCACATATCTTGAATTTCATGCCAAGATGGCATATCAGCAATAGATTCTGTGGGACTAGACAATTTATTTACTTCTTAGATTTATATAAAAATCTTTGCTCTACAGAAAAAAAAAATTACATGGAAATAATCCGCCGTGGTAGCAAGCATCACTGGTAACACATGCACACCTCTCAAGAAAAGGCTACGGGCACAACCTTGAATTGAAAAAGTGAATGGAGAGAGGACCTTAAAACAGCATCAAGGTGAAACAGAAGATAATATTTGGTTTTTCTGCCATAAGGCTGTCTCTCTGGAAAGCTTACTCCTCCCCATCAACCTGCAAAATAAACTCACTTGTATTAAAGACTCGAAAGTGTTATCGCCACTGGAAGGTAAGCACAATCTTAGGAACTATTAAAATATTTTCTCTTAATCTTAGAGAGGTGAAAAAAAAAAACTACTCAAATATGATCTCTGGAAATAGAGCAGATTAGATTCTTCCCCTTGCCTAAAGTAATGGTCTTTCCCCTCCCCAAATGAAAGTCCCTCTGAAAGGCAGTGGTGAGTCTCTGGTACCAATGGTCCACAGAAGCTTTACTAACCAAAATCTGTAGAAATAAGAGAGGGAAAGGAGCGCACAGAGATCCAATATCTAGAGTTATTGTTAAATTAACGTCCTTCATACCACAACAATTGTTAAAGTATATATCATGCAGAGGTCGGTGCATATAGAACCTATGGGCAGGGTACAGCTGATGGCTTCGTCTAGCAACATTTCTTCTTTCTAGACACCACCAAAAAATGGCAAATAATTAAACTGCTTTTAGCTCAAGGTTAAATTGTTCGAAACCAACCATCCAAGTTTGAAGAAATCTAACTAGCTGGTTGCTGTTTGTTCAAAAGTAAGCTACAGAGATGGGAGAGGTTTGTCTGTCTCTTATCAGCTCTCCCTCAAGAGAAGCTTCTGGGGCACCAGGCAGACCTGGCTTTTGACCTGGCTTTTGCCCGGGAATCAGAAGTGGAGACCCCGCTCACTAGTTGGCTGCTCCTGGGGCCTCGCTGGACCCGGAATTCAGCCTGGTTCTGCCGCCAGGAGGCAGGTAAGACAGAGACGGGACGAACTGACTGACGGGACGGAGAGACGCGACAGGACGGACTGGACGGGCAGAGAAGCAGTGCGTCCTACCCGGAGGGCTCCCTCCCAGGGACGGCGGAGTACCTGCTCCGGTCATCCAGGCTGCGGTTGTCGGCGGCCGCCATGCGCCAGTCCGGCAGCGTGCTGGCGCACAGCACCACCATAGACACGATCACGAACACCACCGACACGCTGGCCAGAATCTGCGCGGCCAGCGACGAGGTGGGCTCCTCGAAGGTCCGTCGCATGCGTTCCAGCCAGCGCCTGGAGGGGGCCGCCTCGGCGCCGCCGGCGCGCGCCTCGTCGCGGCCCAGCGCGCCCGGCTCGTCCGCCGAGTAGAAGGTGTAGGTGTCGGACATGCGGTCGTCCAGGCGGCGCTGGCAGCAGTACTCGAGGTGCGCGCCCTCCAGGCCCCAGTAGATCATCTCGTTGTAGAAGGACAGCTCGCACATCCGCGGCGCGAAGCGCAGCTTGCCGTGGCCGCGCACGTAGAGCAGGATGAAGCCGAAGGCCTCCGAGTGCCGGTCGAAGAAGTACTCGTTGCGCTCGCGGTCGTAGTCGTCGCACACCTCGAGCACGTCGCGCTCCGAGCGGCAGCCGTGCAGCCGGCTCACGCGGCGCAGAGGGAAGTCCTTCAGCAGCTCTCGGGACAGCGAGTACCGGGCGCCGCCCACGTTCAGCACCACCGAGGCCGCTCCGCTGCGCCCGAAGGTCATGGCTGGGCGCCCCGGGGCCCCCCCGCCCG
>NW_006159508.1:3153385-3170437 GCF_000334495.1 Tupaia belangeri chinensis
CCCCGCCTCGTGACGCCGTCCTCCCCCTCCGCTCGCTCCGGCAGTGGCCGGGAGGGGTCCGCAGGGCGGGGATGTGAGAAAGGGGAGCCCCGGGTGGAGCGGGGAGCCAAGCCCCGAGGCCCGGGTGTCTGCTCCGGCGTGCCACCCCGGGCCATCGAGATGACTTGGGCAGCCCCACAGGACCCTTTTAACAGCCCCCAAACGGAGGCGACTGGAGGGTGACGAGAGGCGCAGATGTGAGGACTGGGCTGCGGGGTTTCAGGGGCGGAGACAGACGGCGTTTGGAGAGGTTTTTCCAGAAACTATCTGGAACCCAGCGCGGTTTCTGAGATCGCCCGGGAGGATTTCTCAGAGAAGGCACCCCAGGCACTGCCTTTCCAGGCGACTTTGCTCTTCTCCCCGCACCCGGCGACCCACGTACCGCGTGCTCCGAAGGCGGCCACATCCCAGCCCCCAGCCTCGGTGCTCCCTCCCGCCTGCCCACAGCGAAGTGGAGTCCCGGCTCCTCCCCGCTTTCTGGGGCGCGGGGTCCTGAGAAGGTGCCAACATGCTGCGCGCCTGGACCCCCCCTTACCCCCGTAATGCCTCCGGTAGAGTGCGGTGAAAGTCTGGGGAGAACCGCCTCACCATTGGCAAAACCCGAATTTCTCGTTGACTTATGCATCGTTTTCATAATGCCTCAGTTTCCCCCATGCACCTCCGACCGGGCTGTAGCGCCGGCTCTAGGAGCGTGAAGAACCCGCTCCCGGCTTCAACTACCCAGCACTCTGGTCGTTCGTTGTCCAGGGAATGGGTCACTTAGCAGGGATTATTTAAAACTGCTATCTGCAATTCATGCGACATCGACACCCGCGGAACAGGTGAGTTGTAAGGCAAACTGCTAGGTGCAGCACAACGCCTCATGGAAAAATAAGGGTGGGGTAGGATGCAGTCATCTGACCACAGAGAAGCACGGCTGGGTACTGGGAAAGCTTTTACTTTGCCCTCCACTTTTCATAATTTTGTAAGGTCGTCGTGTGCCCGCTAGAGGTCACCATAAAGAGTCCTTTTGCTCGGATTCTCTTGTGCATTCCTACCCAGTGAAAAGGCAAGCAACCCAGAAATGTGAAGTGCTCTCTCAGATTAATATCACTCTGGGTGGTTTCTTGAAGAATGAAAGTCTCTGTAGATTGTTTATCCCTAGACTTGATCATTTATCCTAAAAGCACTTAATGTGATTGAGAACTGAAAAACAGGAATAAGTTTATTTGCTAAGTAGCTACTAAACAAGAAAACATCTTTAAGAAAGTGTTTCAAGACAGTTGAAGGAGATGATGGCCATGGCTTAGCAGATAGAGCAAAGCATCCCACGTATCAAGATCTTAGAGTGAGGCATTAAATTCTGTTTAAAAAAAAAAAAAGTGAATACATTTGTCTGTCAGAAACAATAAAGATCTCAACTGCAATCTTTAGATTTCATCCTGTAAGTAATGGAAGCCCTGAAGGTTTTGATAACAGAAGTGTCTTGGTGAAAGCTTTACCTCAGAAAGGTATTTTTACCCTGTGTATTTTTCTAAGGAATGAGAACCATACTCTATTTTATTTATTCTTTCCTTTATTTTAATTTGACCAGAGAGAGAGAGAGGAAGTGAGAAAGCAGCCACTGGGTCCTGGATTCAAACTGTGGTCGACCATGTGGGCGTGTACAGCACCTCGCCTTAGCCACCATGCCACCCGCTGGTCTCCCAAAAGGGTCAGTTTTGAGAAACACTTCCACCAATGACTCAACAGGCCTTGGAGATGGATTTGTTACAGACTTTAGGATGGAGAAAAGTTTGCAGGTATGAGCCAGACGAGCCTGGCATCACTCCAGCAAGAGCCAATTCTTCTGGAAGTTGAAGGGCCAGCCAGGTGGCTGGTGGTTAAGTTCGCTAAATCTCACATGGCCGCCTGCAGGGTGGAAATTCCAGACTTCCAGCTTGAAAACCGTGCCCGGCATTTGTGTATGTACCCAAAATCCTGTGAGGAGAGTGAAAAAAAGATGATAATGTGGCCATCTCCCTGGGATGGAGGGAGGTTTCTCACTTTCTCTAACTTTCTCTCTTCAGCAAGTCTAATACACCTATAACAAGCTTTTTAAAAAAGAATTAATTATTTAATTTTATGTATTCATTCATTTTAATTTGACCAGAGAAATGGGGAGAGGGTTGGGGGAGAAAGACAACAAACCACCAGGTCCAGGACTTGAACTGTGGTCAGCCATGTGGGAGTGTCCAGCACCTTAACCACCATGCCACCTAGCCCTGCCCTATAACAAACTTTAAAAAAAAAAAAACTTTGTAGAAGCATCACAAGCAACAGATAATAGAATTACTATTATGTTGGTTATTTGCTCCAACATTCCCTTATTTCCTGTGTTCTCTATATGTAATCCCTTTACAGTCTGTTAATTGAACCAGTTGAAGAAACATCTCATTTTATTTCATTTTTTTAAAGAACTATTTACTCAATTTTATTCATTATAGTTATTATTAATTTGGTATAGGGTATGCTGCGTTCACCAGAGAGATAGACAGAGAAAGAGAAGGAGTGAGAAAGCAAGCTGCCAGGTCTGGTTCTCGAACCAAAGTCGGCCATGTGGGAGTCCAACGCTCCAACCGCAATACCACCTGCTGGTCCTAGAATATCTCATTTTACACCAAATTTGAGCTTAGAAAACAAATTAATTGGATGGCCATGCAATTTATGCCTCCTACGTATATTTTCATAAAATTTCATTGAAAGATGGGGTTAAGTCATTTCCTTTGTTTCAACAGTAATATACTTATTTGCTTTTAATATCATCCACCATTTCTTCAGCTGCCATATCCTAATTACTTTCTTAAATAAAACAGAAGGATATAGAAATTATTGACTTGTCTCAATATAATCTGGTTTTAAAAGTATTTTTTTTAATGCTTTCTTGGGACCAGCAGTTGGCATAATGGCTATGTCGCTGGACTCCCATGTAGTTGCCTGAGGTTCAAGTCCCAGACCCAGTGGCTTAAACTCACACTGGGCGTGTGTGCATGTGTGCCCAAGATCCCAAGAGGAGAATGGAGGAGAAGGGATTGCGGTGTGGCCACCTCCCCCAGGGGGTGATTTCTCACTTTTCGTCTCTCTGTTTCCCTCAGTCTTTCTGGCGAGCATATGCGCCCTATAGCAAGAAAAAGCTCTCTTTAGAAAGCATTGTTCTACTTTGAGAAGAAGATATTGAGAATAATTACATCTAAATTCTCTCCAAGGTTTGGGATAAAATTTAGGTTCTTCATATTTAGGTCTTCAGACTACATTAAAATTTAAGGCCTGGGGCCAATGAGCGGCGTGGTGATTGAAGCATTGGACACTCCCACGTGGCCGACCACAGTTTGAGTCCCAGATCGGGTGGCTAGCTTTCTCACTTTCCCCTTCTCTCTCTATGTGTCTCTCTCTCTCTGGCCAAATTAAAATGAATGAATAAAATTAAATAAATAAATTTTTAAAAATTAAGGCCAGCCAGGAGGTATGGTGGTTAAGACTGCAGGATCCCACATGGCCAACCACCATTTGAATCCTGGACCCCATGGCTTGAGAAACACACTGGACACTTGTGTGTGTGTGCCCAAAATCCCAAAAGGAGATGAGACGAGAAAAGACTGTGGCATGGGTATCCTCCCTGGAAGACGCTTTCTCACTTTCTCTGTCTCTCTCGCTCTCTGCCTGTCTCCAGTGAGGGCATGTGCACTATAGCAAATTGGAAAAAAAAAAAAAAATAGTATTAGAACGTTAAATGCATGAAAGCAAGGCATAGTGGCACTGCCAGTAGTCAGAGTCCAGCCACTCTGGAGGCTGAGGCAAGGGAATAGGAAGTGAGGGGGTGTTGCCTGGGCAACATGGTGAGACCCTGGCTCTTTTTTAAAAAGGGGAAAAAAATAAAGATACTTTAGATTTTGGGGGGCCAACTCGTGGCATAGTGGTTAAAGACGCTGGACTCTCACATGGCTGAACGCCGTTCAAATCTCAGACTTGGCTGCTTGCTTTCTTGCTTTCTCTCTGTCTCTTTCTCAGGTCAAGATAAAACAAATAATAATAAATAAAGTTAAATAGAATCATTCTTTTTTTAAGAAAAATGATTTGGTCGCACATGTACACATGCTGGGCATGGTTTTCAGGCTGCTCGGTCCAGGACTTGAACCAAAGAGTCGGCTCTGTGGCTTAACCACCACACCACCCACTGGTCCTGAACCTACAGGTTTTCTATTTTCTTCCTTTTTTTTCTTTTTAAAGAGGTTTTTGCTATAGGGCCTATGCGCTCGCCAGAGAGACAGAAAGCGAGAAATCACCCCCCAGGGGGGATGGCCATGCCAAAATCCCTTCTCCTCTGCTCTCCTCTCAGGACCTTGGTCACACACGCACACACACCAGGCATGAGTTTAAGCCACCATGTCCAGGGCTCGAACTGTGGTCGACTACATGGGAGTCTAGCGACATAGCCATTACGCCAACTGCTGGTCTTGAACCTACAGGTGTTCTAATCTCAATTTATCAACCCATTTTAGAGAGGAGTAACAAAGGATGCGACTATAACTTGCTCGAGATTCCCTCACAGCAGCAGCATGGCAGAGACAAGGCTAGAATCAGGTTCTCTAGTGTCACTCTTTAGTCATTTCTGTGTCTGATTATAGTCGTAACTCCTACACCATCTCTCTGGACCGCAGTTCTTCCCTGCCTCTATGAAGCTTGCATGACACCATACAGCTCTTCTTAGCCATTTTCAAGGCATTCCCTAGGTAAAAAGCTAAAACTACTGGGACCAGCAGATGGCGTAGGAGCAGTTACATCACTGGACTCCTGCATGGCTGACCACTGGTTGAGTCCCAGACTCAGTGACTACAAACTCACTTGCAGCCCATGTGCGTCCGTGCCCAAGATCCCAAGAGGAGAACAGAGGAGAAAGGATTGCAGCGTGGCCATCTGTCCTGGGGGGCAATTTCTCACTTTCTGTCCCTCTGTCTCTCCGGCAAGCACACACACCCTATATAGCAAAAATCTCTAAAAAATAAATAAATAACCTGAAACTACTACTACATACATCTTACTACATAGATCTATAAAACTTCAAATTGTCCACATAATAAATCGCTATTACTGCCCTCCCGAGAGTCAAATGCTGTCTGCACAGCTTCTGTGCTATGTGACCTGGAGCAAGGTTCCTTAACCTCTGATTCTCAGCCTTCTCATCCATAGAATGAAGATGATAGCTACGTTAAAGAGGTGTTGTAAAGAGGTGTTGTAAGGGTGGAAACCAGCAGTTAGCGCATAATGGCTATGTCGCTGGACTCCCACATAGTCAACCACGGTTCACATGCGCCCGGCTTAAAACTCACGCCGGGCGCATGTGCGTGCATACCCAAGATCCGAAGAGGAGAATGGAGGAGAAGGGATTGCGGCGTGACCATCCCCCTGGGGGGTGATTTCTCGCTTTCTGTCTCTATGTCTCTGTCTGTCTGGTGAGCACATGCGCCCTATAGCGAAAATCTCTCAAAAAAAAAAAAAAAAAAAAGAGGTGTTGTAAGGGTTAAATGGGATGATGTGAGGGTTATGTATAGCTCAGTTTGTGACACTGGAAAAGCACTTCATGTACTCTTTCATTAGCCCAAACAGGCCCTGCTCATTTCTTATTCCTGGGTTCTAAAATATCGGGCCGTTGGAAAAGTCATGATGTGTTTTCATATGTTTTTCTATGCAAAAATGTGTCATGAGTTTTCTGCCGACCTAATACAAATCAGACAAGTTGATTGATTCATCTAAAAATGTGGAACCTCAAAGAAGTAATCTGAAACATGAACAATTCCATGAGAAGTTGCGACCCTTAAACTACTAGCTCTGGGTTGAATACAGATTCCTCCATCACTTTGCACCGCGGGGCTGCCTGTGCTCAGGCACTCTGAACACTCTCCTGCCCCAAAGCTTTAGAAATCGAAATGCCCTGCAGGCAGTTCTGTTCCGTGCAGTTTACTTATCAACTCCGCCTGCTTTAAAAAGCCCATGCTCTGCTCGTAGGTCCACGTTTGTGTTTACATCTGTTTATTTCTCAGCCTCTACAGAAGCAGTGGATGCTTGAAAAAGTCATCTTTTTCAAATGGGAATGTAGCCTTGCAACTTCTCTAATTTTATATAAATGACTCTAGTGACTTGGCCCACTATAAGACAACTACCCTGTAGAAGGCAAAACTCTAATGTTCAAAAAGGACTTGAGGTTATCCCAAAGTCCAGATAGTACTCTTATTTTAAAAACTTGGGGCCCACAGGTGGCATGACAGTTGAGGTGCTGGACTCTCCCACATGGCAACTGTGGTTCATGCTTTTTCACGTTCCTACTCTCTCTCTCTCTAGTGAGCATATGTGCCCTATAGCAAATTAAAAACTAATAAATAATAAATTAAATTAAATAAATAATATTTTAAAATTCTAATATGGGGAGGTATTAGTGAAAGGGTATAAAGTTTCTGCTTCAAAATAATTACATCCTAGAGTCTAGTTCTCTTTCCCACTATACAAGATGGCAGGTGAAAAAGCTGCAAAGCAGGATACTCAGGAGAAGAAACCTGAAGCCAAGAAGGCTGATGCCAGTGGCAAGGTTAAAAAGGGTGACCCCAAAGCTAAAAAGCCCAAGAAGGGGAAGCCCCGTTGTAACCGAAACCCAGTCCTAGTCCGGGGCATCGGCAGATACTCCCGGTCTGCATGTATTCCAGGAAGGCCATGTAAAGAGGAAACATTCTGCCACTAAATCCAGGATCGCAAAGAAAAAGAAGGGAAAGGTTCTTGCAACTGTCACAAAACCAGTTGGTGGAGACAAAAATGATGGTATTCTGGTGGTTAAACTGTGCAAAATGCCTAGGTATTATCCTACTGAAGATGTGCCTTCAAAGCTGTTGAGCCACGGCAAAAAGCCCTTCAGTCAGCATGTGAGAAAGCTGCGAGCTAGCATCACTCCTAGGACCATTCTGATCATCCTCACTGGACGCCACAGAGGCAAGAGAGTGATTTTCCTGAAGCAGCTGAGCAGTGGCTTGCTACTTGTAACTGGGCTGCTGGTTCCCAATCGAGTTCCACTGTGTAGAACACACCAGAAATTTGTCATCACCACCTCCACAAAAATTGATATTAGCAAAGTAAAAATCCCAAAGCACCTTACCAATGCTTAATTCAAGAAAAAGAAACTGCGGAAGCCCAGACACCAGGAAGGTGAGATCTTTGACAAAGAGAAGGAAAAATATGAGATTTTTGAGCAGCACAAGAGTAATCAGAAAGCTGTGATGAAATTTTACCAAAAATTAAAGCTGTTCCTCAGCTCCAGGGTTAACCAATCCGCGTTTGCCCTTACAAATGAAATTTATCCTCACAAATTGGTGTTTTAATTTTTTTGTCAAGAACCTAATTAAATAACTGATCATATAAAAAAAGTTAAATCCTAGAGCTCTACTATACAACATTATGCCTATAGTTAGTTACAATAGTTATAGCACAATATTGTATTGTATTCTTAAAATTTTGCTAAGAGTGTGTATCTTTTTTTTTTTTTAAGAGAGTTTTTATTGCTATAGGGCATATGTGCTTGCCGGAGAAATAGAGACAGAAAAAAATTTCCTTCCTGGGGGGGGGGGGGGGGGGGCTTGGCCACACCGCAATCCCTCTCCTCCGTTCTCCTCTAATGGAAACACATACACACACAACCAGCATGAGTTTTAAGCCACCAGGTCTAGAACTCAAATCGCAGTCGAATATGTGGGAGTCCAGACGTAACCATTAAGTCATCTGCTAGTCCCGAGTGTGTATCTTTTTTTTTTCTTAATTATTTAATTTTGTTTATCCATTCATTTATTTTAATTTGACTAGAGAGAAAGAAAGAGAGAAAGTGAGAAAGCAAGCCACCAGGTGTGGGACTGGAACTGTGGTTGGCCATCTGTGAGTGTCTGGTATGTTAACCACCACGCCACCTGCTGGCCCCCCAGGTGTATATCTTATAGTAAGTGTTCTTATCATTATCATCATCATCATCAATAGAACAGGAGGAAAATTTGAAGGTGATGTATATATTTCAAGACCAGCAGATGGTGTAATGGTTATGTCTCTGGACTCCCCTGCAGCTTAAAACTCACACCAGATGTATGTGTCTGCGTGCCCAAAATCCTAGGAGGAGAATGGATTGCAGCGTGGCTATCCCCCAAGGGATGATTTTTCACTTTCTGTCTCTGTCTCTCTCTGTCTCTCTAACAAGAGTGTATACCCTATAGCAAAACTCTCATAAAAATAAATTAATAAATAAAAATAAAGATGATATATTTTTTTTAAAAGAATTAATTTTATTTATTCATACATTTCTTTTCATTTGTGACTAGAGAGAGAGAGAGACAGAGGAAAGTAAGAAAGCAAGCCACACAGGTCAGGGACTCAAATTGTGGTTGGCCATGTGGGAGTGTCCAACGCCTTAACCACCACGCCACCTGCTGGCCTCATGGTGAAGTATGCATTTAATGGCATAGATATGGTGATGGCCTCATTGGTGTATACTTATCTCTAAACTCATCAGTTTGCATGCATTAAATATGTACAGCTTTTTTAATGTCAGTGATACCTCAATAAAGTGATTTTTTAAAAAATAATTATTTTATTTTATTTATTATTTGATTTGGCCAGAAAGAGAGAGAGGGAAAGTAAGAAAGCAAGCCACTAACTCTGCGATTTGAACTGCAGTCGGCCATGTGGGAGTCCAGCACCTTAACCATCACGCCACCCCCATTAATGAGGTTTTAAAAAGAGATTTCAGGGCCAGCAGATGGTGTGGTGGTTAAGGGTGCTAAACTCCCACATGGCCTACTGTGGTTCGAGTCCTGGACCTGGCAGCTTGCTTTGTGGTGTGGTGGTTACAGTGCTGGAGTCTCAGATCTAGCAGCTTGCTTTTTCACTTGCACTTTCTCTCTCTCTCTCTTTCTCTCTCTCCCTGTCTCTCTCAGGTGAGGACATATGCCCTATACAAATTAAGAATAATAATAATTGGGACTGGCAGGTAGTGTGGTGAGTAGGATACTGAACTCCTACATGGCTGACTGTGATTTGAGTCCCAGACCTGGAGGCTTGCTTTCTCACTTTCCCTTTCTCTCTCTCTGTCTCTGGCTATGTGGTGGTTAAAGGCACTGGACTCCCACATAGCCGGCTGACCATGGTTCAAGTCCTGAACCTGGTAGCTTGCTTTCTCTCTTTTCCTCTGCGTGTGTGTGTGTGTGTGTGTGAGATCAAACTGGAAAATAATAATAATAGAATTTTTAAAATTTAAAACAATAACAATAATAAATAAAAATAAATAAATTATTATTAATTTTTAAAATAGCAAAATAGGAGCCAGCAGGTGGTGTGGTGGTTGAGGTGCTGGACTCCCATGTAGCCAACCACAGTTTAAGTCCTGAACCTGGCGGCTCAAAACTCATGCTGGGAATGAATAAATTAAAAAAAAATTAAAATAAAATAAATTTTTAAAAAATTAGCATAAAAAAAACTCATGCTGGGTGCATGTGTATGCATGCCCCAAATCCTTAGAAAATGGAGGAGAAGGGACTGCCACATGGGCATCTCCCCAGGGGGGTAATTTCTGGCTTTCTGTCTCACTGTCTCTTTCTATCCCACTGGTGAGCAGCACATGTGCCCTCTAGCAAAAAAGAAGAAAAACTCTCAAAATTAATTAATTAATTAATTAATTAAAAAGAGATATCAGAAAGAGAGAGATCTGTCAGATGCCCAAGGTTGAGGCAGGAAATATGTGTAGGGGAGAGAAGAAAAAAAAAACTGCTTTCTCTACCCTCCTAAGTTCCCTGCCCGGAGTCTTGCCATTGACAAAAGACAGATGAACAAAAGTAAAACACCTTATTAACTTGTACATCACGTGGGACAAAATGAAAAAGATAGTTAGATGCTTATATAGCACTTCAACAAAGAACATTTGTAGAGGAGTAACAAGAAAAAGTAAAAGGAGTTTAGGGATGGCAAACTATGGAAAGGTACATAATATATGGAGAAACTAATGGAAGATAGGATTGTTTTAGTAAGATGTGTTATACAGATTTATCTGGGTTGATGTGTCTAGAGTATCTTCACTGGTTAGGAATTCTCTTGCTTCTTACTGTAGAAGAGGACAACAGAATTTGCTTTGTCTCCACTTCTCATATGCCTTCAGCTCAAAACTATTCTTTATGTCAAAGTGGCATATGGGGGCCAGCAGATGGCAGAGTGGTCATGTCTCTGGACTCCACATGACCAACCATGGTTTAAGTCCCAGACCTGGTGGCTTGAAACACAACAGGCACATGTGCATGTGTACTCAAGATGCCAGGAGGAGAATAGAGGAGAAGGGATTGTGGCATGGCCATCCCCCCGAGGGGTGATTTCTCACTTTCCCTCCCACTGTCTCTGCTTCTCTCTGGTGAGTGCACATGTCCTATAACAACAACCTCTTATTTAAAAAGTGACATATGGGACCAGCAGGTGGAGTGGTGGTCAAAGCGTTTGGACACTCCCACATGGGCAACCACAGTTCGAATCCTGGATCTGGTGGCTTCCTTTCTCACTTTCCCTCTCTCTCTTTCTCTGTGTCTCTTTCTAGCCAAATTAAAATAAAATGAATGAATAAATCAAGTTAAATAAATAATTCTTTAGGGGAAAAAAAGTGGCATGTGTAGGGGTGACATGTTCTACCCTTTGCGTATGGTACAGTGACTTACGCTGTCAGCCAAGCCCCTTCTCATGCTATGGCTTCATTGAATAAATCACTCTCATACCTGGCTCCAGAGCGCACAGCTAATGCTCAGCTCAGGAAAAGCCAGGTCCCAAAAGACAGCCATGGTTTGAATTCCCAGCCAGGTCAACCTGAAACACAGTGGACACATACATGAACGCTCAAGATCCAACAGGCTAGAGGACTGGAGGAAGAGGATCATGGTATGACCAGACCCTAGACAGTGCTCGTTTCCCTCCTCTCTTACACATGTACTTGCACATGCTAATCACGAACAAAGGAAAAAACTACGCTCAGAACCATCCTATTTACACACATCACATTCTTAAAAAAAAAAAACTTTATTTATTTTAATATGACCAGAGAGGGACAGAGGACAGAATGAGAGAGAAAGAAAGTGAGAATGCAAGTCGCCAGGTTCAGGGCTCAAATAATGGTCCGCTAAGTGGGAGTCCAGCACCCTTAACCACCATGCCACCTGCGGGCCCCTTGAAGTTTGTTTATTCCATGCATGAGAGAAGCAGTGTCCCCAGCAGGGTCTTGACACCGTGATCCTCCACTAGCTCGGCCAGCCTAGATCAGGGGTACACACAGGCCTGGTGTACTCAGGGAGGTCTTGGTCTGCCTCACAGTGTGTTACATTTTTATCACTGTGCCACCATCTGGCCCCCAGTTTTAGCTTTTTTTTTTTTAATATCACAGCCATCCCTTTAGATTAGACCTGAGTGTACTTTTTCACAATATTTTAATGAAGCATTACAATTTTTAGAGTTTAAAAAAAGTCAAATAAAATTATAATAATAACAAATGGAATTAAATAAATAAATATTTTTAAAAATAGGGATTAATAATCAGATGATAAGAAGAACTCTAACAGCTCAACTACAAAAATCTAATATTTCAATAAAACATGACCAATTGAGGACTAGCATATGGCATAATGGTTACATCACTGGACTTCCATGTAGTCGACTAGAGTTCGAGTCCTGGACCTGGCCCCTTAAATTCACGCTGGGCGTATGTGCATCTGTGCCGAAAACCCAAGAGGAGAACAGACAAGAAGATGGCATCCTTCCTTGGGGGCGGGGGGGGTGATCTCTTGCTTTTTGTCTGTCTGTCTCTCCGGTACGCGCACGCACCCTATAGCAAAAATCGCTCTCAAAAAAATAACAATAGGGCCAGCAAGTGGCATGATGGTTAAGGGCACTGGATTTCCATGTGACCAACCACGGTTTGAGTCCCAGACCTAGTGGCTTGAGTTTCTCACTTTCTCTCTCTTCCTCTCTCTATGACTCTCTCTGGTCAAATTAAAATAAATGAATGAAGAAGTTATTAAAAAATAAGAATAATTAATAAAAATGTAAAAATTCTTTTTTAAAAAGCTCAGCACATAAATGACTCTACCTGTTAAAATTTTTAATATACATATGTACTGATTCAGCAGGTTTTTTTTTTTTTTTTTGGAGAAGTTTTTGCTTTAGGGTGTGAACTCGCCAGAAAGACAGAGAGAGACAGAAAGATAGAAAGCGAGAAACTACCTCCCAGGAGCGATGGTCACGCCACAATCCCTTCTCCTCCATTCTCCTCTTCGGGATCTTGGGCATGCACACACATGCGTCCAGCGTGAGTTTAAGCCACCGGGTCCGGGACTTGAACCATGGTCGACAACATGGGAGTCCAGCGACATAGCCATTATGCTAATTGCTGGTCCCCTGGGGAAGCACATTTTAATAGTCAACCAAGATAATGGATTCTACAGTGATTTCCAAAAACACATTAGCCATTATGCCATCTGCTGGTCCCTGATCCAGCGGTTTTAACAACAAGAACTTATTTATAGATATATTCACATATTTCAAAAAGACATGTTTAAGGATCATCACATTATTTTCTTTTTTTTTAAAGAATATTTAATTTTTTTTTTACTTTGCTATAGGGCATGTGTGCTTACTAGAGAGAGAGAGAAAGCAAGCCGCCAGGTCTGGGATTGAACTGTAGTGGGCCATGTGGGAATCCATTGTTCCAATCACCATGCCATCTGTTGGCCCCATTACATTATTTTCTATGGCAAAAGTCACGAATAACCAAAGTTTCCATAATTAGGGCATTGATTATTTAAATAATGGCACATTCATGAACCTAGTGCTGCTGTTCATACAGGTATAGAGCTATTTCAAAGCCAAATTGCTAAATAAAAAAGCCAAGGTCCTGAGCTGTAGGCTCAATTATTTTCTGTTTATATTAAATAGATACAGTACGTGAGTTATGGTTGGGATAATGGTTTGTCCACCACAGGTACATGTGTTGGGACTTGCTTGTATTGTAAAGGTGTTGACTGAAATCTTAATCTCTTCATGGTGTGCCTAGCCTGGAGGCTTGCAGTGTGATTAGTCATTAAGGCAGTGCCCCTGTCACTGAGTTCTGGTGTTTATAAGAGAAGAGAGACCAGAACAGATAAAAACTTAAGGGAAGGCTGCCCTCCACCATATCGTGCTCTTACCAAAAGTGTGGATTGAACCTTGGACCTCTGAACCACAAGCCATATAAAACTGTATTCTTCAGAATCACTCAGTCTCAGTTACTGCTGTCAGCAATGTAATAATGGACTAAAATAGATTAGGTTTCTGAAAGGATACATAAAATATACATGGTTGTTTCTTTCTTTCTTTTTCTTTTTAATTTTGCCAGAGGCTTAAATATTTGCCGGATAGAGACTGAGTGAGGGGAAGAAAGCACCCCCTGTGGGGAATGGTCATGCCTCAATATCATCTTCACTTCCCCCTCCATTTTTGATTTTTGAGCACACACATGTGCTTGGCATGTTTTTTAAGCCACCAGATCTGGAACTGGAACTGTTTATCAGCCATGTGGGATCCAGCCACCTTAACCACCATGCCACCAGCTGGCCCGAGATGGTTGTTTCTTGTTTGAGAGACTGAAAAGACAGGATAGATTAAAGGCCAAATTGTTATGGTAAATCTCTTTTTCTTCCTTTTTAAATTATATGCAGAGATTAAATTTATATATTTTAAAAGAGTTATTTTATTTATTCATTCAGGGTTTTTTTTTTTAGAATTATTTTATTTATTTATTTATTTAAATTTGACCAGAGAGGAGAGGCAGAGAGAGAAAGAGAAAATGAGAAAGCAAGAGAGAGGGAGCAGGAAAGTGAGAAAGCAAGCTGCCAGGTCCAGGACTTGAACCACGGTCGGCTTTCTGTGAATCCAGCACCCTGAATCACCATGTAACCTGTCCCTGAATCACCATGTAATCTGCTGGCCCTCTTTCAGGTATTTTCAATTTGACCAGAGAGAAACACAGAGAGAGAAGGAAAGTGAGAAAGCAAGCTACCAGGTTCAGGACTTGAACTGTGGTTGGCCATGTGGGGAGTCCAGCGCCTGAACCACCATACCACCAGCTGGCCCAAATGAATAATTTTTTTAAGAGATATTTTTGTGACAGGGCACATGTGTGTGCTGGAAAGACAGAGAAAGAGAGAGAAAGACAGAAAGTGAGAAATCACCCTCCAGAGGGGATGGCAACACTGCAATCCCTTCTCCTCCATTCTCTTCTTGGGATTTTGAGCACTTAGCACCCAGGCCCAGCATGAGTTTGAACCAGGACTTAAACCACAATTGGCCATGTGGGAGTCCAGCGACCCAATACATAAGTTTTTAATAGTTTTTTTAAAAGTCTCAGAACAGGGCCAGCAGGTGGCGTGGCCTCTCACATGCTTGTGGTTCAAGTCCAGACCTGGCAGCTTGCTTTCTAACTCTCTCACTTCCTGTGAGTCAAATTTGGTCAGATTTTAAAATAAATAAGTAAAATTAAATAATTCTAAAAAAAGAAAAAAAAAAAAAAAAAGAACATGTCCAAAGCCATGCAATACCAACACCAAGAATGAACTCTCATAGGGACTATCTACTTTGATATATCACTCTGGAGTAGGATGCTGGACTTCCACATGACCGACCATGGCTTGAGTCCTGGACCTGGCAGCTTGCTTTCTTACTTTCCCTTTCTCTCTCCCTCTGTCTCTCTGGTCAAATTTTTAAAAATAAATAATAATAACAAATAAAATTAAATAAACAATTTTTTAAAAAAGCCTCAGCACATATCCTACCAGCTTGTTTCTTCAGGCCTAGTCTTGTTATGTCCTGCCTCCACCTCTGTTCAGTTGTACCTGGAGCCTTGGCACCTGCTGCTCCTCCTGCCTGGAAAATTATCCTCAGAGTATTGTGTGACCTGGCTCCTTCTTCAGTCCAGCCTCAGTTCAAATGTCACTTCTTTACTAAAGCTTTCCCTAACCACCCAACCACCCATTCTAGAGTATGAACCTATTTTTATTTTTTTCTTCATTCTCTTATCCTTGTTAAGAAAAAAAAAAAACTAACATGGGGGCCAGCAGGTGTTGTGGTGATTAAGGCACTAGACTCTCTCATGGTTCAAGTCCAGACCTGGCAGCTTGCTTTCTTACTCTCTCACTCCCTGTCTCTCTTTGGTCAAATTTAAAAATAAATAAGTAAAATTAAATAATTCTTAAAAAGAGAAAAAAGAACATGTCCAGAGCCATGGAATACCAACACCAAGAATGAACCCTCATAGGCACTGTGCACTCTGATATACCACTCTGGAGTGGAATACTGTTTATAGGGGAGACTGTGCTTGCGGGGGTACAAGGAGTACATGAAATATTTCTGGATCTTTCTCTATTTTTCCTAAGAACCTAAAACTACAAAGTAAAGCCAATATTTTTAAAGATCATCCTGCTCGTCACCTGTTACTTGCTTACCATCTGTCTCCCTGCCAGATTCTGCTTCCTTCCTTTGGAAGTAGGGGCCCTGGGGTCAGTTCACAATGATACCCCCAGAACAGTGCCTGGCTGCTGTCAAAGTTTTGTAACTATTTGAAGAGTGAAGGGATAAGTGATTATTATGTTGATTTAAACACTGTTCTCTGAACACTGAGCTGGCACTAGCAGGGTGTGCATATAGGAGGCTGGAACTGACCAACTGGGAAACCCAGACTCTGCAAAACCCACTTCAGTTTTGTGAAATGGTTGGCGTGCTGGTGGAGAAGATCTTGGCACTGCTTTCCCCTGTACCTCCAGAGTGTGCCAGCTTCCTGGCATCTGAAAGCACTGCAGAAGGCCTACTCATTTAGCAGGCCCCAACCCTGGGCCTGTGAGTACCCCCAAAATTCCTTACCTAGGGGTGGTCTAGCCAGAGCAGTTCTTAGCATCAGCTCCAGTCATGTCTGGGTCCCTCTCATAAATGCACACTGTCCCTGGAGGAAAGAGTTAATGTGGAAGTTGACTGACCAGGAGCTGCAAAGAAGAATTGTACCAGCGTTGAATCAAATGCTTCAAATTATAAACTGTATCCCAAAAAAAGCTGTTCCAAAAAAAAAAAAAAAAAAAGACTGTCCAAAAAGAATTGGATGTAGATTTAAGAGGTTCTGTGTGTCTTGGCTCAGGAACTATAGACAACACAAGAAGAGGGACCAGCAGATGGCATAATGGTTACGTTGCTGAACTCCCACGTAGGCAACCACAGTTCGAGTCTCAGACCTGGTGACTTGAAACACTCCAGGTGTATGTGTATGCGTGCCCAAGATTCCAAGAGGAGAATAAAGGAGAAGGGATTATGGGATGGCCATCTTCCCTGGTGGGTGATTTCTTGCTTTCTGTCTCTGTCTCTCTCTGTCTCTCCAGCAAGTGCACTCGCCCTAAAGCAAAAATCTCTCTTAAGAAAAGAAAACACGAGAAGAAATTTAGGAGGCTGTTGTCCTGATGGTAGATTGACATCTCAGAGGCCCAACTTTCTGACTGGATGCTCAGAATGAAGGGAGGAAGCCTTCCAGCAAAGCAGGCCTTGAGCCCAGACAGGAAGTGGGAGAACCAGGCAGAAAAAGAGATTTCCCCCACTCTGCCTGCTATCACATCACAGGGCATATTCAAATAGCCTGGGAGAGGATTCTTCTCAGATGAAAAATCAAAGACATTTTCGAAATGAATGAAAGTTCCCCACTGTGTTCTATCCATTCTGCAAAGAGGAGAACTGCCTTTACCAATATTAATGAACCAAAAATTAACTAGTTTAGAAGTCAGCTTTCAAAAGCACCTGCTGTTCTCACCCTTCTGTCCCTCTAACAATCTTATTTTCCAGCCCCACAGTCTCAACCCTCCTCCCACTATGCCCAGTGCTATTATTTCTGTCTCAGAGGAAAGGCTGGGGCCAGGGTTGACTAAAACTATGCATATGGCA
>NW_006159508.1:3170468-3176284 GCF_000334495.1 Tupaia belangeri chinensis
TGGAAACGATCTTCTCATTGGAGATGCTACCAAAATAACATTGGCTCCACACTTAATAATTGATAGACTCTTCAACAGCAATTGTATTTTCACCAAAGTGCAGGATTTAAAACACATAATTTTTTTCCATTTCTTAACAAGATATAAGATAAATTAAACTCTGCTGCATGTGATCCCATTATCCTTCTACGGCAAAACAAAATAACAACTCTCAGGCATTTGCTTTTTTTAAGAATTATTTAGGGACCAGCAGTTGGCATAATGGCTATATCGCTGGACTCCCATGTAGTTGACCACGGTTCGAGTACCAGACTAAACTCACACCGGGCACATGTGCATGCATGCCCTAGAGGCAAATGGAGGAGAAGGGATTACAGCGTGGCCATCTCCCCTGGGGAGTGATTTCTCACTTTCTGTCCCTCTCTCTCTCTCTATCTGGTGGGTCCCAAAAGCAAAAACTCTCCAAAAAAAAAAAAAAAAAATTTAATTTAATTTTTTAAAATTTGACCTGCTGGGACTAGCTCGGCATGAACACATTTGTTTGAGTGGGGAAGGCTGTGGATTAGAAATAGACGCTATAACAAACACACAAAGACATGCAAGTATAGAAGACCGAGGATTGGGTGGGCACAGCTTCTGTGATGGAGAAGTTGCGACCAGAACCAGCCTCAGGTTTATTCTTTTACAGGGAAGAAAATGGGGGAAGGGGAAAATGGGATACAAGAGGAATAGAGAAGAAAGAAGTGGAAAGCAAAAAGAATAAGAGAGGGAAAATTGGAATGCAAAGCCAGTTGTTTTTGGACGTAAATCGTTTGAAAATATAAAAATAACTGGCGCTATATAATTTCTCTTATCTTTCTGGGGGGACAATCTAATAAATGCATGTGACTTCCTTTAGCCTGATACTGTATCTGTATCGGGGTGTTGAGTATCAACAACAACAGGAAGACAACCATTGACAACAGGCAAATACTCCTTTCGTATATAAATGCTTTTCAATAGCCCTGCTAAAGTAGCTTACAGAAGTGCATTTCTGCATGTGTCTATAGGCCACATGTTTTAATCACATGTTTTCAAATTGGCTGCTTTCCACATGGACCAGAGAGTAGAGTGAGAGAGGGAAAATGAGAAAGCAAGCCTCCAGATCCGGGACTCGAACCACAGTCAGCCATGTGGGAATCCAGAGCCCTTAACCACCATGTCACCTGCTAGCCCTGAGACATGTTTTCTTACTAGTTAGCAAAAAATAATACGCTGAGTGGAAAGCTGAGAAATACAGCAAACTGGAAGTCTTGTTTTTAGAAGCGGTTTGGAGAAGATGTGATTAGGTTGGTGTGAACCTGTCTGAGGCCTGAGCCGGAGAACTGAGCCCATGGCTCAGCAAAAAATGTTGAAATGAGTGCTTGCATTAGCTTTCTCAGCTTTTCAGGATTCTTCTTCCAGGGCTCTACCTCCGTGCAGCTGTGTGTCTGAGCAACATCAGATCCCACCCCAAGAAGAGAACCTTGTCCTCTGTTTGAAGCTAATACTTTAGGCCTTCCAAGCAGGAATTTTCCTTTCCAGAGGAGAGTAATCACAAACAAAAATTGTTGTAACAGAGGACACAGAGAAGCTTTTTATATCCTTTCACTTTCTTGTGACTGGTGAAATTACAAGAACAATTAGAGCAGATGACAGTGTAAATCTCCGAAGAAAGAAGGAAAGCTTACCATGTTTCCTTTGACAGTGCCAACATGTTCTCTCCTCAAGATACAGTGTGTATTTAACTTAGACAGAATCAAGGGAGTAATAAACACTCAAACATTGTACCAGTAGCCTAGCACGGTAGCAACAGATACTTATGGGAAGGGAGAAATTGTATATGACTTTCTCTGAATCAGCATTAGTCAAGACTTCGAATTTATATCCTATTGTGCTTTCACCCTAGTAACCAACTCAAGAGTGATATTTATATTCCACATAGATTAAACATCATGAGACATTCCCTTACTTATAGAACTCTTAGGAAAACTTCAGTTTTAATGGTGCCAAGCAAACCACCAATTCTCTCACACTGTGAAAATGTAAGGTGTATACAAGTAATACTGCCACTTCATTGCAGCAGTCCCCATGGGGTCCCCTGGAAGAATGTGCACTCACTTCTACTGACTTGCTAAATAATAAACTAGGCACAGGACGGCTGGCATTCTCATTTACTTCTACAATGGGCATCCCATTTCATCTTTTCCTCACCAAATCCTTGGTTACACGTTTAAGGTACTTTAGGGGATGGGACTGGCAGGTGCTATGGTGGTTAAGGGCACTGGACTCCCACATGGGTGACCACGGTTCAAGTCTCGAACCTGGGGGCTTGCTTTCTCACTTTCCTTTTCTCTCTCTATCCTTCTCTGGTCAAATTAAAATAAAGTTAAATAAAGTAATTTTTTTAAAGGGTACTTTGAGGGTTTCCTTTTTTTTAAGTTTATTAATTTATTTCTTCCTCCACAGAAGAGAGATAGACATACACCAAACAGGGTCCTCATGGTACAATCCACCCCCTAGTCTCAGCTCCCCTGGATGATGAGCACATATGTATACCCAGAATGCACAGGAAGGGGCCAGCAGGTGGCGTAGTGGTTAAAGTGCAGGATTTCCATGTAGTAAACTAAAATTTGAGTTCTGGACCTGGTGACTTGAAACACACTGGGCATGTATGTGTGCCCCAAATCCTGAGAAGAAAATGGAGGAGAAGGGATTGCAGTGTGGCTGTTCCCCCAGGAGGCAATTTCTTGCTTTCTGTTTCTCTGTCTCTCCAGCGAGTACTTGCACCCTGTAGACTTTTAAGAATTTTAAAAAATTATTTAGTTTATAAAATTTACTCATTCATTTATTTTTAGTTTGAGAGAGATAAAGAGCGAGAAGGAGGGAAAGTAAGAAAGCAATAAAATTTACTCATTCTTTTATTTTCAGTTTGAGAGAGATACAGAGCGAGAAGGAGGGAAAGTAAGAAAGCAAGCCACCAGGTCTGGGACTTGAATTGTGGTCGGCCATGTGGGAGTGTCTAGCACCTTAACCATCACCCCGCCTGCTGTTCCCAAGAATTTTTTTAATTTAATCTTTTTTTAAAAAAAAAATTATTTTATTTTATTTTATTTATTCATTTATGTTTTAATTTGACCAGAAAGAGACAGACATTGAGAGTGAGAGAGAGAGGAAGCGAGAAAGCAAGCCACCAGATTCAGGACTCGAACCCTGGTCGGCCATGTGGGAGTGTCCAGCGCCTTAACCACGCCACCTGCTGATCCCTTTTAATTTAATCTTATTCATTGTCATTTTATTTATTTATTTATTTTGAAGTTGACCAGAAAGAGAGAGAGAAGGAAAATGAGAGAGCAAGGTGCCAGGTCCAGGACTTGAACTGTGGTCAGCCATGTGGGAGTCTAGCTGCCTCACCCACAACACCACTTGCCAACCCCACTCCATAGATTTTTCTCTCTAAACAAAAAAAAAAAAAAAAAAAAAAAAAAATAAAAACCCAGAACCTTCCCATGTGAGTTCACTTGCATTATCACTGCCAGGCCCCTAAAGTACTTTTTTGGATATTAAACTGAGGTGGTTTATATTGCAAAACCAAATAGGACCAGAGGGAGAGTAAGGAATTAAATGAAAACTACTTGCAATACCTAGTTCCTGTTCAGAACTGGAGTGAAAAGGGACTGGGAAATCATTGAGCTTGGGTAGGTCAGTCTCAGTCTGACAAAGGTCCTTAAAACTGAACAGGCTGGGGACCAGCAGTTAGCGTAATGGCTATGTTGCCGAACTCCCATGTAGCTAACCATGGTTCGAGTTCCGGACCTGGTGGCTTAAACTCACTCTGGGCATGTGTGCGTGCTTGCCCAAGATCCCGAGAGGAGAACGGAGGAGAAAGGATTGCGGTGTGGCCATCCACCTGCTTTCTAAAACTCTCTCTCTGTCTTTCTGGCAAGCACATGCGCCCCATAGCAAAAACCTCTCCAAAAACAAAACAAAACAAAAAAACTGAACAGGCTGAATACTAAATAAATAATCTTCCTGAGAGGGATACTAGGAGATGTGGGAAGGAAAGAACAATGACTGCATCCAGGGGAAAAGATTCCAAGTTAAGGAAAACCTCCAGAGGTCACCTGGCCAGTGGTGAGACCACACGTAAACCTTGCAAGACACCTAGCCCCGTGAAAGGACACATCTAGGCTTATTGGTCTTTGGGTGCAACTCCCAAGCCAGAGAAGGAGGCACATTTGGGAAATGAGGCCCGGATGATCTGAAGCCCAGAAGATGGGTGCTGGAGTCAGTGAGCCAGGGTGACCAGAATCTGGGCCCTCTGGGCAAATGGGGCTCATACCCAAGAAGGCCCAGTAAGGATTTCAGACTCTTAGGAGACTCTGCGTTGCTGGGCCCCTCCTTTACCGCTGAGGTGAAAAACTGATGTGAGAGCCGAAGGAATTCCAGGTCTGCAATATGAAAAGGCAAACAAGGGTCCCTTAGGACAAAAATATTGTGGTCCCTTAGCTTACTATTTTAATGCCATTTTTGTTGTTGTTGTTTGTAGAGGTTTTCGCTATAGGGCGTGCGCGCTCGCCAGACAGACAGACAGAGACAGAGAGACAGAAAGCGAGAAATCATCCCCTGGGGGGATGGTCACGCTGCAATCCCTTCTCCTCCATTCTCCTCTCGGGATCTTGGGCACGCACGCACACGCGCCCGGCATGAATTCTAAGCCACTGGGTCCGGGACGCGAACCACGGTCGACTACGTGGGAGTCCATTACGCTAACTGCTGGTTCCTGTTGTTTTGTTTTGTTTTTGGAGAAGTTTTTATATAGGGTTTGTGCGCTCACCAGAAGGACAGAGACAGACAGAAAGTGAGAAATCACCCCCCTCAAGGGGGATGACCATACCACAATCCTTTCTCCTCCATTCTCCCCGGGATCTTGGGCACGCACACACGCCCAGTGTGAGTTCAAGCCAATGGATCTGGGACTTGAACCATGGTCAACTACATGGGAGTCCAGTGACATAGTCATTACGCCAACTGTAAAAATAAAACAACAACAAAAACCAAAACCAGAAAAACTATTGGGTCATCAGGAAAGTCCTGACACATTGTTGCATAGAAAAACAGGAAAATACGTGAGTTTCCTGACGACGTCATACTGTTTTCTTTGTATGTATATACCTGAGTTTATTTTAAAAGCTCTTAATCTTGGGGCCTACAGGTTCTGGATTCCCATATCGCTGACCATGGTTCAGGTCCTGGACCTGGCACTTGCTTTCTCCCTTTCTTTCTCTCTTTTTGTCTCTCTGGTTAAATTTAAAAAATAATAATAACAAATTAATTAAATAAACAAAATTCTTTTTAAAATTTTAAAATAAAAACTCTTAATCTGTGTTTGTTAAACTAAAGGGAGAGGACTTAGGGGCTACATTTGGGTTTTATTGTGACAGCAGTAGAAACAAATTGTAAAAAGTACAAGAAATATTGCTCCATTATGGAAGCAGCTTTTTTTAAAGCACAGTGGGTACAAATGGACATACAGACATGGTGGCTTACTTTCTCACTTTCTTTCCTTCTTTTTTTTTTTGAGAGGTTTTTGCTATAGGGCACATGCGCTCACCAGACAGACAGAGACAGAGAGACAGAAAGTGAGAAATCACCTCCCAGGAGGGATGGCCATACTGCAATTCATTCTCCTCTCAGGATCTTGGGCATGCACACACATGCACCCGGCGTGATTTTAAGGCACTGAGTCCTAGACTTAAACCGCGGTTGACTACATGGGAGTCCAGCAACATAGCCAT
>NW_006159508.1:3176474-3180592 GCF_000334495.1 Tupaia belangeri chinensis
GCCCAGCGTGATTTTTAAGCCACCGGGTCCAAGACGCAAACCGCGGTCGACTATGTGGGAGTCCAGCGACATAGCCATTACACTAACTGCTGGTTCCCTAATTTTATTTATTATTATTATTATTATTATTATTATTATTATTATTAATTTGCTATGGGACACTAGAGAGAGAGAGAGAGAGAGAGAGAGGGGAAGTGCCAAGTCTGAGACTCGAACCCCTGTTGGTCATTGGGAGTCTAGCACCTCAACCAACATATCACTTGCTAGCATTTCTGTTTGTTTTTCTTTTAAGTGAGAAATCAGCCCCCAGAAGGGATGGCCACACCACAATCCGTGTTCTTTATCTCCTCCTAGGATTTAGGGCATGCCTGCACACACGCCCAACAGAACTGTGAAGTTGCTAGGTCTGGGATTCAAACCACTGTTGACCATGTGGGAATCCAGCACCCCAACTACCACACCACCCGCTGGCACCAAAAATGTATATGTCTTTATGAAACTTAAGACTTTTCTGTTTTGTAGGTATGCAGGTGATCTCTTCTTCCTCAGTAATTTAGGTTGAATGCTAATGTTTGCAGGCTTACAAACGCAAGGCAAGGCTCTGTTTTATTTAACAAAATGGCAATACCCTTAATTTGGAAGGAAAGAAATGGTTGCAGGAGCTTCAGTTTCCACTTGAAACTTGGACATATGATTGAAGAATCTAGTATGACAACGCATGAACCTATTTAAGCAGCTTTAAGTGTAGAGAGAAAGGAGACAATGACCATCAACATAAACCAAGAAATTGGGTAGCCAAAGTAGAAACCCAGGTCCATGCAAAAGTATTGTATACTTTACCTTAGGCCAGGAAATAGCAAAGGCTGAAAATATAGTTGAGTAAGCACACCTAACGCTCAGATCTTGGTTTCAATTTTATTTTCTTGGCACCAGCAGGTGGCATGGTGGTTAAGGTGCTGGACTCCCATGTAGCTAACTATAGTTTGAGTCTCAGTCCTGGTGGCTTGAAACATATCGGGCATGTGTGCACAGGTGTCCAAAATCCTGGGGGAGAATGGAGGAGAAGGGATTGGGGCGTGGCCATCCCCACACACATCCCCCCGGGGGAGTGACTTGTCAGTTTCTCTCCATCTTTCTCTCTCTCTGGCAAGCACATGCACCCTATAGCAAAATATCTTTTCTCCCAAAAAATTGTTTTTCTCTGTTCACAATAGAACAAAGTGTGTACGCGCACATGCACGTGTGCATGTGAGGGTGTATCTCAGAGTAAAAGAGTGAGAGAAAGGAGCACCCTCTACCCTCCAAGTCTGTTCTTGCCATAATCCCTTTCCATCCGTCCTCCAACCTGTCCAATCTTGGGTACTGATGTGGGTCTCGTGTGGAAGATTGACAAGGCCAGGTATTTATGCTGTAGTTTCCATGTAGGATCCAGTTTTTCTTTTTTCTTTTTCTTTTCTTTTCTTTTCTTTTCTTTTCTTTTTTTTTTTTTTTTTTTTTTTGTGTGTGGAGACAGAGAGTTTTTCTATAGGGTGCGTGCATGTGCCAGAAAGACAGAGACAGAGAGATAGAAAGCGAGAAATCACTCCCCAGGGGGGATGGCCATGCCACAATCCCTTCTCCTCCATTCTCCTATCGGGATCTTGGGCACACATGCACACGTGCCCGGCGTGAGTTTAAGCCACCTGGTCTGGGACTCGAACCGCGGTCAACTACATGGGAGTTCAGGACATAGCCATTAGGCTAACTGCTGGTCCCAGGATCCAGCTTTTCTTGAGCAGAGCATCACCACTGTGCTATGGATATAGCCCAGGATCTAGGGGGGTTTTTTTTATTATTTTTTTTATTTTTACCAGAGAGTACATGCATTCACCAGAGAGAAAGAGAGGCAAAGTGAGACAGCACCCTTAGGAGAAATGGTCACGCCACAATACCTTTTCCTCCATCTCTCCTTTCTTTGGAGGTTTTGGGCACACAAACACATGAGCCCAGCATGTTTATCAGGCTGCAGGGTCCGGGCTCCAACTACACAGTTGTCTGTGTAAGACCGAGAGCCTCAACCGCAACACCACCAGCTGGCCGCAGAATCAGTTGTTGTTATTGTTTTTCATTTTAGTTTAGTTTTTTGCTATAGAACACATGTGTTTGCTGGAAAGAGTCAGAGAAAGAGAGAGAGGGCATGAGAAATTACCCCCCAGAGGGATGGCAATGCTGCAACCCCTTCTCTCTCCTCCTTTTGGGGTTTTAGGCACACAAGCACATGTGCCCACAAGTTTTTAGGTTGTCGGGTCTGGACTCCACCCTCACAGTTGGCCGGGTGGGATCCAGAACCTTAACCACCACACCACTTGCTGGCCCCTCAATGACTCACTTGATGGCATGTCCCTTCCAAGGTTAGGTTACAGAAAGATGATGGCTTCCTTCTCCCGCGCTCTCTCATTGCTCATCCTGAAGGAAGCCACTTGCCCCATTGTGAGCTACTCTACCAAGAAGCCCACACAGAAAGGAGCTGACATCTCTGGCCACCAGTCAGGGAGGACTTGAGGCCAGCCAACAGACATGTGAAGCCTAGTGATGACTATCATGCTAGTCAGCAAATTGACTGCAGCCTCATGGAGACCCTGAGCCAGAGATACCCAGCTAACCTGCACCCGGCTTCCCAGCCACAGAAACCGAGATGATAACTCTGTTTTGTTGTTGCTGTTGTTTTGTTTTGTTCTTATAAGAGAGATTTTTCCTATAGGGTGTGTGCACTCGCCAGAGAGACAGAAAAGAGAAATCACCTCCCAGCAGGGATCGCCGTGCCACAATCCCTTCTCCACCATTCTCTCCTTGGATCTTAGGCATGCAGGCAAGCACACGTGCTTAAATGTGTGGGATTCAGGCTCAAACCAGAGTCGACTACATGGGAGTCAGTAACGTAATTATTACGCCATCTGCTGGTCCCAGTAACTCTGTTGTTAAGTCACCTAGTTTTGGAGTGTTTTATTATATAGCAATAGGTAACTAATACACTTCCTAAATCTTTGTACGGTCTTCATGGGCAACTCAAATTGGGTGTAGCCCAATGTCACCCCTGGATTCCAGACAGCATTATGCAGGGCCACTAACTCAGGGGTACACAGGAGGAAAGAATGGATCTGGAGAGTCAGGGGGCAGCCCTTTCTTTCTCATTAATCAAACCAGTATGGGAAGCCCTTTGTTAGACCAGCTAATCTGGGCTGGCTAGAGCTCACAGGATTGCACCTAATTCCTTCTAAAGCAGCCGAGTCACGCTGTCCAAGTCTAACAAAACTGATAATTTCCTAACCTCTCCAGCTGTGGGATGCAGATAGCTTGAGTAGTCTTTCTTTTTTCTCTTTCTTTTTACCGTTGGGTGTGTGCATTTGTCAGAGAGTCAGAGAGACAAGAGAGGGCAGGGGATGGCTACACAGCAATCCCTTCTCCTCCAGTCTCCTCTTAGGATCTTAAGCACACACACTCGTGTGGGACTCTAACCACATAGTCAGCCATGTAGCATCCATGCCTGGACCTCCTTGCCACCTGCTGGCCCTATAATTTTTCTAATCTTAAACCCGAGTAGGGAGAGTGAGGCACTTACAACCGCCCTCTCTCCCTGACTTCACTTGCTGTACAATAAGCTACCTGTGTCTCCATTGTTTGTCAAGAGTATAGTCGGGGGACAAGCGGTTAGCGTGATGGCTATGTCGCTGGACTCCCATGTAGTTAACTGCGGTTCAAGTCCTGGACCCAGCGGCTGGAACTCACACCGGGCAGGTGCGCATGCATGTCCAGGATCCTGAGA
Source organism: Tupaia belangeri chinensis (assembly GCF_000334495.1). Classification (NCBI taxonomy): domain Eukaryota; kingdom Metazoa; phylum Chordata; class Mammalia; order Scandentia; family Tupaiidae; genus Tupaia; species Tupaia belangeri. Next base: position 3,180,277 of record NW_006159508.1, read on the forward strand.
GGAGAATGGAGGAGAAGGGATTGTGGCGTGGCCATTCCCCCTGGAGGATGATTTCTTGCTTTCTGTCTTTCTGTCTCTCTCTGTCTGGCGAGCACACGTGCCCTATAGCAAAAACCTCTCCAAAAAAAAAAGTATGGTCGGAGCACGATGCCATTCCCGGGAAGGTAGGGGCAGGCGCAATCAGTGGGCTGGCCCTGAAACAGTGTTCTTTGCTCCCACTTTCAGGAAGGGGTCATCAGCTCTTTCGGAATGAAACCCCTAGGCACAGTGCTTAACAGAGCTGGGAAGAGGAGGTAGGCCATGCTCTGGTTTAGGG
>NW_006159508.1:3180604-3186697 GCF_000334495.1 Tupaia belangeri chinensis
AAGACAGGAAGCCAAAGAATAGTCTCAATAGTGAAATGAAGCACTACCAGGTAAAGGCGGAAGGTGCAGGATCCTCTAAAACAAATATAGACCATAAAATATAGACCTGATGGGGACTAGCAGGTGGCATGGTGGATAGGGCACTGGACACTTCCACATGGCTGACCATGGGTCGACGCCTGGACCTGGTGGCTTGTTTTCTTCGAGTCCTGGACCTGGTGGCTTGTTTTCTCACTTCCCCTCTTTTTTTCTCTCTCTCTCTGTGTCTCTCTCTGCCAAATTAAAAATAAATGAATGAATAAATAAAATTTAATATATATATATGTGTGTGTGTGTGTACACACACATACATATAGACCCGCAAGTTACTTCCCAGAGTCTCCTAGGGAAACTATAAAGCACTAAAGTAGCAAGCTGTGACTCTGCTAAGATTACCACCACCTAGTGTGTGTTCCAAGCTGTACACATTTTCTTTTTTTTTTGGAGAGGTTTTTGCTATAGGGCGCGTGCGCTCGCCAGACAGACAGACAGAGACAGAGAGACAGAAAGCGAGAAATCACCCCATAGGTGATTGGGATGGCCATGCCACAATCCCTTCTCCTCCATTCTCCTCTCGGGATCTTGGGCACGCACGCACACGCACCCGGCATGAGTTTTAAGCCACCAGGTCCAGGACGCGAACCATGGTTGACTACATGGGAGTCCAGCGACATAGCCATTACGCTAACTGCTAGTCCCAAGCTGTACACATTTTCAAAGGGCGTGACTAAAACCACCCATGAAGCTCAGTTATGTTAAATAGCCTGCCCTATTCTGGCTTCCGTAGCCCCTCCCTACTGGGCTTCAGCACCCCGTAACCTGAAGCTGGTAACAAACTGAACCAGGGTATATAATCTGGTATTCGGATAATAATTCATATGACAGGGGTCAGCGGATGGCGTAGTGGTTGAGGCACTCCAGACTTCCACATGGCCCACTGCAGTTCAAGTCCTGGACCCGGTGACCTGAAACTCATGCCAGATACATGTACCTACATGCTCAAAATCCCAGGAGGAGAATGGAGGAGTAGAGATTGCGGTATGGCAATCCTCCTGGGGGTGATTTCTCACTTTCTCTCTCTGTCTCTCTTTCTGGCAAGCACATGTGCCCTTTAGCAAAAATCTCTCCCTAAAATTAAAAAAAAAATTTTTTTATTTATTTGACAGGTTTCCCTTGTCTGAAAACAGGATCAGCACACTGGGGTGGCACCCATGGGTCTTGTCTGTGTTTCTCCCCCGCTGCTGGCTAGGGCTGACTGATGGGAGTTGACAGCTGGCCCAGTCTGGGATAGCCACTTTCTCCCGCCTGTAATTTGGAGCAGTCAATACATCAATATAGAGCCTGAGGATTTGGGGAGTTGAATCCAGATCATTGCCCAAGAGAAAGTGTCCCTGAACTCTAGCTACTAAGCTTCCTGTAACTATACAGATCCTATATTTTCTTAGATTTGATTATTTAGTTCCAGCTTTTTCAATTCCCTGAATCTCCCAGAAGCCTTCCATTAAACTGCCAATAACTTTTTCTTCCACCCCAGACTTGCCAGAGAGACAGAAAGCAAGAACTCACCCTCCAAGGTGGGGGGTGGCCACACCAAAATCCCTTCTCCTCCATTCTCCTCTTGGGATTTTGGGCATACATGCACATGTGCATGGCATGAGTTTCAAGCCACCAGGTCTGGGATTCAAACTGCAGTTGACTATATATATATATATATTTTTTTTTTTTACGAGGTTTTGCTATAGGGTGTATGCGCTCACCAGAAAGACAGAGAGAGACGGAGAGACAGAAAGTGAGAAATCACCCCCCAGCGGGGATGGCCACGCCACAATCCTTTCCCTCCATTCTTCTCTCAGGATCTTGGGCACGCACACACATGCGCCCAGTGTGAGTTTAAGCCACTGGGTCAGGGACTCAAACTGCGGTCGACTACATGGGAGTCCAGCGACAGCCATTATGCCAGCTGTTGGTCCCAGTTCCATCTATATTCCTTGAACTTGGCCCCACAGTTCTAAACATGGGTTGGCTTAACCACTACCATGGGGTTGGATACTAGATACCTCCCAAATTCATTCTCCTTTTCCTCCGGAGTAAGGAAAGGAACAAGGTGAGGCTGCTTGTCCTAGGTGATCTCCTGGTGAGGTGTGGCCTACAGTAAGAGAACTGCTGGGAGCTGAGGCCCTGAAGGCAGCAGTGTCTCCCTCACAGGATCCCTTCTGCTCTCCCTTTTGCTGGAACCAGTGTGCAGGTTAAGGTGCTAGATCCCACATAGCCAACTGCATGCTTCCAGTCGAGACTGGTGGCTTGCATATCACACCAGGTACATGTGCATGCATGGCCAAAATCCCAAAGGGAGAATAGAGGAGAAGAAATTGAGGCATAGCCATCCCCCCAGGGGGGTGATTTCTCACATTCCCTCTCTCTCAGGAAAGCCCAAGTGCCAGATAATAAAAACTTAAAAAAAAAAAAACTTAAAAACAAAAAAACCCTCATTCCAGACAGTATAAAGTGGAAGGCATTAGACCCTTTCCTTCCTTTTCTTTTTTTTCTTTTTTTTTTAGAGGTTTTTGCCATAGGGGTGTGTGCGCTCGCGAGACAGACAGAAAGAGACAGAGAGACAGAAAGCGAGAAATCATCCCCCAGGGGGGATGGCCATGCTGCAATCCCTTCTCCTCTGTTCTCCTCTCGGGATCGTGGGCACGCACGCACCCGGCATGAGTTTTAAGCCACCGGGTCCAGGACGTGAACCGCGGTTGATTACATGGGAGTCCAACAACATAGCCATTACGCTAACTGCTGGTCCCCCTTTCCTTCCTTTTAAGGAGACTCCACAGAATACCATGTAATACTTTTACTTGTATTACATTAGCCATAACATGCTTACCTGGCATACCTATAACCAAGAGAAGGTAGAAAACACCTTTACCTAGGTATATTGCTGCCTTGAATAAAATCAGGGTTGTGACACTAAGAAGGAAGAGAAGAACGAATGCTGGAGTAAGCAATGCGTTTGTACGCTTTGGGTGTACATGACCTGCATCATTCTGAAGGGATCCGGGTAGTGGTCCTGTAGCTTCCAGCATGGGCATGTTGATAGCAGAGAGAGCACAGGGCATTTAGCCTACATTGCTCTCCCCCTGGGCTGAGCACAAACGGGGGTCGGGGGGTGGGAGGCTGAGCGTAAATCATGTCTGTGCACGGGGCAGGATGGAAACCGTCTTCAAGGCTATCCCGACTCAGTAGCAACTGGGGATTAGGAGTATGTAACAGCCCTCGTACCCTACTTTTGACCCCAACACAGGTGTCTCAACTGGTAGCATGCCTTCATGTCAGTGTCAGATCAGCTGGGTGCAAGGGAAATAAGGGGGGCATAGGTAGATCCTAAAGTCCCTGTGGAGTACATTCAAGGTCATCAGTATATTGCAACATGGGGCTAGAACCTCGTAACAGTGACACAGACCTAAACCTTACTGGAAAGCCCAGGCCACCCCAATCCCCATACAATAGGCCTCCACGTTCTATACTTGTCAGGGCTCTCTGACCTCATCCCAGCATAACCAGGCACACAGGCGTATGTTTACAGACACCTTTGTTGTGTGTCTTCCAAAGACACATGCATGTCCTGAATGTGGTCATGGGAAAATAATCGGACAAGTCCCAGGTGCAGAACAAGTTGCTTATACTCTGCAGTGTTAAGAAAGACAGAAAAGTTGGGCCAGCAGGTGGCATGGTGGTTAAGGCACTGAACTCCCACATGGTTGACCACAGTTTGAGTGCTGGGCCTGGCGGCTTGGTTTCTCACTTTCACTCTCCGTTTCTCTCTCTCTTTCACTCTGTCACTTTCTGGTCAAATTAAAATAAATAAAGTTAAATAAAAAAAATTTTTTTAAATAAAGAAGATTGCTGGAGAAATATTCAGGAATAGAGGAGTCTGAGTACCTATGATAACTAAATAGAGTCCACAATCTTTATTGATCATAGTTCAAAAAGGAAGCCGGTCCAGCTGGTGACACAGTTGGTAGTGAACTGAACTGCAGTACTAAACAAGACCAAAAACAATAAGCGCCCTCTATCAGGGCATTATTGGGACAACTAGGGATATCGTAATGGTGACTGTACAGTGGATGAAACTATGATATGTTAAAATTCCCGGATGTAGGGGAACCAGCAGTTAGTGTAATGGCTATGTCGCTGGACTCCCACGTAGTCAACCGCGGTTCGCGTCCCGGACCCGGTGGCTTAGAACTCAGGCTAGGCGCGTGTGCGTGCATGTCCAAGATCCCAAGAAGAGAATGGAGGAGAAGGGATTGCGGCGTGACCATCCCCCATGGGGGGTGATTTCTCGCTTTCTGTCTCTATGTCTCTGTCTGTCTGTCTGTCTGGTGAACGCACCCTGCCCTTAGGTAAAAACTCCCCCCAAAAAAAAAAAAAAAAATTCCTGGATGTAGGTGCTGGCAGGTGACATGGTGGTTAGAGCTCTGGACTCCCACATGGAGTCTAATAGCTTGAGTCCTGGACCAGGTGGTTTGTTTTCTCACTCTCTCTCCCTGACCAAATTGAGCAAGAATAAATTAAAAACAAACAAACAAACAAAAACACTTGGATATGGACCAAGCAGGAGGTGCAGTGGTTAAGATCCTGGATCCAACATGGCTGATCCTGTCCCTGGATTTCTGGGCCCAAGTGAAAAACACACTGTATATGCCAGAATCCCAAGAGGCAAGGAGAAAATGGTTTGTGATGTGGCCATCCCCGTGGAGAGTGATTTCTTACTTTTCCGTTCTCTCTCCAGAGAGCACACGTACCCTATGGCAAAAATAAATAAATAAATAAATAATTTTTTAAAAAAGGAATTCTAGAATGTGGTCATTGTTATCTGGCTATGGGAAAGTGTTATTCTCGGGAGATTCATGTTGGGTAGTTTGGGGGTGAAGTATCAGGGTGTCTGTACCTGACTGCCAAGTAATACAGCAAATAATAATTTTTAAAATTTTTATTTTTCATTTTTTTAAGAATTATTTTATGGGACCAGCTGTTGGTGTAATGGCTATGTCGCCGGACTCCCACGTAGTCGACCATGGTTTGAGTCCCAGACCTAGGGGCTTAAACTCACACCAGCTGCGTATGCGTGCATGCCCAAGATCCCAGGAGGAGAATGGAAGAGAAGGGATTGCAGCCTGGCCATCCCCCCTGAGGGGTGATTTCTTGCTTTCTTTCTCTCTGTCTCTGTCTCTCTGGCAACCACACGTGCCCTACAGCAAAAATGTCTCTAAATAAATAAAATAAAATAAAATAAATGCTTCAAAGTACTCATTTTACATGGACCCCTGCACCGTTAGTCTCCCTGCTTCAGTCACAGTAATAGTCGATTAGGTGACAGTTTTCTCGAAATCCTTTCTGGTCCTGAGGATACACTCCAGCCTCTTGATAGGATTTAGATATTTCCCAGGTCTTCTCAGTAATGCCTGCTTAAGTCACTTCAGCTGAGGCCCTTTCCCAGACAGCACTGTCAATTAGCAGGACTCCAGGTAAATAACAGAAGCCTTGCTCAAACCAGCTTAGGCAAAAAGGAATAGGAACCTTGAAAAACAGCCTTGGGAGGGATTGAAATGTAGATATGGAGTGCAGGGAGGAGCTAAGGTGGCTATTTTCTCAGTTTCTCCTGTGTGCCCCCTCTGGGAGGACACTGAAGCTACTTGCTTAATTCTACTTTCTCTGCAGACCCACCTGCTCTGTGCTCCTGGGGAAGACAGCTGACCCACACTCAATTCCAGCACGCACGTCTGTGTACTCCTAGACCGAGTACAGGCGCACAAGGACCTGGCCCATCCCTAATTTCCTGAGCAATTGACCCACTTGCCTCTCTTACTCCTATTACCTATGATCAGAGGAGCAGGAACCCAAATGATAATGATGGGCCTGGGCCCAAGTCTGTGAAGGGAAAGCGGAGAGGGAGGGAATACAAATGAATTCTTTCACAGTGCAGGACATTCGCTTTGTGTTATGTGAGAATCTAACAGGATTCCTGTTATAGATCCCCACATGTGAAGGAAAGAG
>NW_006159508.1:3186858-3187860 GCF_000334495.1 Tupaia belangeri chinensis
TCTCACTTTCTGGTCAAATTAAAATAAATAAAGTTAAATAAAAAAAATTTTTTTAAATAAAGAAGATTGCTGGAGAAATATTCAGGAATAGAGGAGTCTGAGTACCTATGATAACTAAATAGAGTCCACAATCTTTATTGATCATAGTTCAAAAAGGAAGCCGGTCCAGCTGGTGACACAGTTGGTAGTGAACTGAACTGCAGTACTAAACAAGACCAAAAACAATAAGCGCCCTCTATCAGGGCATTATTGGGACAACTAGGGATATCGTAATGGTGACTGTACAGTGGATGAAACTATGATATGTTAAAATTCCCGGATGTAGGGGAACCAGCAGTTAGTGTAATGGCTATGTCGCTGGACTCCCACGTAGTCAACCGCGGTTAGCGTCCCGGACCCGGTGGCTTAGAACTCAGGCTAGGCGCGTGTGCGTGCATGTCCAAGATCCCAAGAAGAGAATGGAGGAGAAGGGATTGCGGCGTGACCATCCCCCATGGGGGGTGATTTCTCGCTTTCTGTCTCTATGTCTCTGTCTGTCTGTCTGTCTGTCTGGCGAGCGCACGCGCCCTATAGTGAAAATCTCTCCCAAAAAAAAAAAAAAAAAATTCCTGGATGTAGGTGCTGGCAGGTGACATGGTGGTTAGAGCTCTGGACTCCCACATGGAGTCTAATAGCTTGAGTCCTGGACCAGGTGGTTTGTTTTCTCACTCTCTCTCCCTGACCAAATTGAGCAAGAATAAATTAAAAACAAACAAACAAACAAAAACACTTGGATATGGACCAAGCAGGAGGTGCAGTGGTTAAGATCCTGGATCCAACATGGCTGATCCTGTCCCTGGATTTCTGGGCCCAAGTGAAAAACACACTGTATATGCCAGAATCCCAAGAGGCAAGGAGAAAATGGTTTGTGATGTGGCCATCCCCGTGGAGAGTGATTTCTTACTTTTCCGTTCTCTCTCCAGAGAGCACACGTACCCTATGGCAAAAATAAATAAATAAATA
>NW_006159509.1:0-7978 GCF_000334495.1 Tupaia belangeri chinensis
AATAAAATAAAAAATTATTTTAAAAAATCCATACTTTGATGATTGTTCACATTATTATTATTTTTCTTTTTTTGGAGAGGTTTTTAATACAGGGCACGTGCACTCACCAGAGAGACAGAGAGAGAGAAAGCGAAAAATCACCCCACTAGGGGGAATTGCCACACCTCCTCCATTCTCCTCTCGGGATCTTGGGCACGCACGCACATGCGCCCGGTGTGAGTTTAAGCCACCTGGTCTGGGACTCGAACTGCAGTCGACTATGTGGGAGTCCAGCAACATAGCCATTACGCTAACTGCTGGTCCCCATTCACGTTATTATTAAAATAATTCAGTATTGGGGCCGACAGATGGCATGGTGGTCAAGGCACTGGACTCCCACGTGGCTGACCATGATTCAAGTCTGGACCTGGGACTTCCTTTCTCACTTTCCTTTTCTCTCTCTCTCTCTGTCTATCTTGGTCAAATTAAAATAATAATAATATTAAACAAAAATAAATAATTCTAAAAGAATATCCAGCATTATATTACTCATTAAATATTGTCTCAGGGCTGCCAGGTGGCATGGTGGTTAAAGCACTGGACTCCCACATGGCCAACTGTGGTTTGAGTCCTGGACCTGGAGGCTTGCTTTCTCACTTTTACTTTCTCTGGCTCTTGAAAACAATAACAAATGGAATTAAATAAATATATAACTATTTTTTAAAAAGTTATCTCCATTAACAGTTTCATTTCAACAGCAGTTATATTTTAGCAAGAATCAATCCTATAAAATTACTTTTATATACTACCCATTGCTTCGGTTTTTTAAATTTTACAGTGACCATAATAGCCACTAAAATTCTAACCTTAAAAAGCAAATTCAGAATATCATAAAATAAATATTACCCTTAATCAATAAGAAGTTAACAAGATTAACTTTAGAACTACATCACTGCTAAATGATATTGCTCGCATTATATAAAAAAGTAGCGAGGCCAGCAGGTAGTGTGATGGTTAAAGCATGGACTCCCATATGGACAACCACTATTTGAGTCTTAGACCAGCTGGCTTGAAAATCACACTGAGTATGTGTGTGTGTGTGAGTGCTCAAAACCCCAGAAGAATGAAGAAGGGATTACAGCATGGCCATGCCCTCTGGGAGGTAATTTCTCTTCCTCTCACTCTCTCTCTCTCTCTGGTGAGCACATGCACCCTACATGAAAAACAAGAACAAAGTAGAAAGGCACTAAATAAAAAGTATTTAAAGTTTCTGCTTATTTTAGAAACAAATAAACTGTATATTCCCCTCAAATACAATGAAACTATTTTACTTTAATGAATACATTATTTAGCCTGAGCCTAATAAAATGCTGGTTTTAGAACATTTAATACCACTTAACTAGGTCCTGGACCTGGTGGATTAAAAATCATGTTGGGTATGTGTACATGTATGCCCAATTTCTCGAGAGGAGGTTGGAGGAGATTACGGTGTTGTCATTTCCTCTGGTTGTTATCTATCACTTTTTTCTCTCTGTCTCTTTCTAGTGAGCACATCTACCCTATGGCAAAAACTTAAAAAAAAAAAAAAAAGTACCACCTAAAAGGCTGAAAAACGTATGAGAATGATTCTCCATTATGTATAATGTTTGAAATTATAATTTAGCGACCATCATATGCCAATCAATTTTACTGATATAGGATGCTTTACATCAAGGCTACATAGACAATGTGATAAGTGATACTAAATCTAACAACTCATTCCACTCTCATGGTTGACCAAATAGTGAGTTTACTCCCTGACAAAATAACCCAAGCAGTGGGTTACCAGAATCATTATTAGTTCCTAAATCCTAACCACTAACTTTGCCTAGTTATCAATTTAACTCTCACCACTTAACCCCAGAAAAGATATCAGAGTCGATACGATGGAAGATAATATTGAAATACGTAAAGATATTGAAATACATAAAGAATAGTAGCTTTCAAATTTTTTCTAAAAGCAATCTGCAATAAAAATATATTTCTCAGCTTGATCCCTTGAAAGCACACACACAAACACAAGTATCCTTAAGTTTCATAAAATAGTTTTATTATGTATAGTAGATTCTATTACTTAGTGTTCTATTATTTGCAAAGTCCCTGGTCTTCACCCACTAAAATGCTTTTGCTACCACTAATGGATAGCAATTTCAGTTTAAAATTGGTATGAAATAGTTCTGGGGGCACTATGTTGAAGTACAAGAATTAAAAATTGTAAATAATCTCTTTGTACTATTATAAACACACAGTTAACACTTCAAGGTATGTTCTATGTATACACAGAATTCTAACTAGTTGGGTATGTTACCTAGGAGCTTTCTCAAATATTCTGTCAACAAAGATTATTATTTTAAAGTGTCTAATTTTTTAGGATTATTTGATTATTTAATTATTATTACAATTATTTTAAGATTTGCTATAGGGCACATGGACTCACCAGGGAGAGACAGAGAGAGAAGTGAGGGGAGTGAGAAAGCAAGCTACCAAGTCCAGAACTTGAATCATGGTAAGCCATGTGGGAGTCCAGGGCTTTGACCACCATGCCAGCATGAAGATAATTATCTCATAATAAAAAGGAAATAAAGTATCAATTCATGCTATAACACTGATCAATCTTGAAGGCCTTATCATAGCATAAAAAATTACTCACAAAAATCAGTTATTGTATGATTCCACTTATATGAAATGTCCAGAATAAGCAAATGTATAGAGGTCAGAAAATGAATCAGCAACTGCCAATGGCTTTGCGGGTGGGAGGAAAATCGAGAGTGACAGCTAATGGGAAAACCATTTCTTTTTGGAGTGATGAAAACGTTCTAAGATTGACTGTGGAGATAGTTATAAAACTCTGTGAACACATGAAAAATCATTTAATTGCCAAGTTTTAACTGATGAGTCATTTAGTAGGTGAATTGTATCTCAATAAAAGTCTTTTAAAAATACACATCTTTAAGAATTGCTCAATCATAATCTTTTGACACAGAACCTACATTTTGACAAGTTCCATAAGGTTAACTCCTAAGGAGCCAATCTAGCATCAGTCTCAAAATTTGTGAACCATGGACCAGCAGTTAGCATAATGGCTATGTTGCTGGACTCCCACGTAGTCGACCATGGTTTGAGTCCTGGACCCAGTGGCTTAAACTCACGCCGGGTGCATGTGTGTACGTGTCCAAGATCCCGAGAGGAGAATGGAGGAGAAGGGACTGCGGCGTGGCCATCCTGCCTGGGGGATGATCTCTCACTTTCTGTCTCGCTGTCTCTGTCTGGTAAGTACACGCAACCTATAGCAAAAACCTCTCTAAGAAATAAAAGAGAAAAAAAATTTGTGAACCATAACATCAAACAACTTAAAAATATTAACACAACAGCTTACTTTAAAGGACCAGCTTATAAATAAGTTGCACAGTAGTGTGGAAGAAGAAGAGAATGTTTAAAACACTTATATCCTCTTGGGTAAGTCACATGAAGGCAAAGATTGTATTCCTTATTCAGTATTCCATATTGCTTTATACATAAGGTATGCAAATATTTTGGAAATAAAAATATCAAGCTGTTCCTCTGAGAGTACACAGGTATTTTTAGGACACTATTTCTATACTTAAAAATACAGTATTATAAGACATCCATACAAAAGAACCGGTTTGTATTCTACAAAACCAGAGCTAAAATACATTCCTGGAGCTCCTCCTGGTGGCTTAACAACCACTTCTTTTTAAAAATAGAAACCTGAAAAACAACAGCAGCAAAAAACTTGGGCAAGTTGGTGGCAAGGTGGTTAAGGTAGGTGGATCCCACGTGTCTGACTACATGGTTTGAGTCAAGGCCCGCGAGCTTGAGAAACAGATTGGGTACATGCGCATAAGTGTCCAAAATCCCAAAAGAGAAATGGAGGAGAGATTAATGTTGTTGTGCCTGTCTCCCATGAGGGGCTGCTTTCTCATTTTCTCTCTCTCATGGGGGCTGCTTTCTCATTTCTCCCGCATCCCACAAAGCGAGCACACGTGCCCTCTAGCAAATTATAACAAACCAACAGACAAAAAACTGATTATTATGGGAACAGGAACAAATACAATCTTATATGTAAACAGTTTGATGATACGTTGAGTAATAATAGGTATTAGCTCAAATTTGTGCAATTAAAACATGACAGACAACATCATTAACTGGTTTTGACTTTCCATATAAATTTCTCATTTTCAAGCTTGAAAGTTAAAAATTCCAATAAGCCATTGTGAATTTGAATCTAAAAGATGCTTTAGTTTCTAGAAAGAAAAAAATAAATCTCTTTAAAACAGCCAGTGGCGTGGTGAATGTGGCTGGATCCCACATGGCAGACGATGTGGCTCGAGTTACAGGCCCAGTGGCTTCAAAACATGCTAGGTGCATGTGAGTGCATGTCCAAAATCCCAAGCAGAGGGAGAGACGGAAGAGAAGAGATTGTGGCGTGACCGTCCCTCACAGGGGTGCTTTCTCACGTCCTCTCTCTCTCCGCTAAGTGCACATGCCCTCTAGCAAATTAAAACATGAGTTATATAAATATCAAGGGAAAAGCTTACTTTAAAAATCATAGTTAGGGGTGGCCCCATAGCACAGTGATTAAGCTCTGTACATTGGTTGACAGTGGCTGGAATCCCAGCCTCAGTGGTGGATTGAAAAACATATCATGTGCATGACAAGATGGAGAATTGGAAGAGATGATACTACAGTGTGACCTCGCCCTGGGGGGTGGGGGTTGCGTTCTTCCTCTCTCTACTTCTCTGTCTCTCTATGCTGATCATGCATGCCCTCTGGTACAAAAAAAAAAAAAAGTTTAAATAATTGTATTTAAAATGCTTTAGAAATTTGGGTGGCATAATGGTTAAGGTGTTGGACTCCCACATGGCTCACTACAGTTTAAGTACTAGACTTGGCAACTTGCTCTCTTTCTTTCTCCCTCTCTCTCTCTCTGGTGAGTGCACATCCCCTATAGCAAATTAAAACAACAACAACAACAATAATAAATGAAACAAAATAAATCTTTTAAAAAATGCTTTAGAAATTTGGTAGTTTTTTTCCCCCGTTTATTTCCTTTCATTGCTAGAAAACTTCACAACTTCTGTTGCCTTTTCCTAAAAAATTTTCTTTTTTTTTTTAACTTTTTTTCATTGTGGCAAAAAATATACATAACAAAATTTACCATTTTTACATTTTTAAGTGTATAGTTCTGTGGCATTAAGTACCTTTACATTTTTGTACAGAAATTTCTTTCATTTATCTATTATTCAGAAGATTTAAGAGATGATACCTATTATATTATTCAGAATATCAGTAATTGGGATCTGAAAATTTCACAGCATGCTCTTCTTAAATACTGAATACATACTAATTGAAAATAAAGGTAACATTAAGAAAACAAACATATCATTAGATTCTATCAGCCATATGAAAACATGTTAAAATATAACATATTTTGCTGACTTAGAATTCATTTCAATCATTTGTTCACTCAAAAAAAAAAAAAAAAAAAAGAGAGAGAGAGAGAGCAGCTTAGTAGGTGTTACACTTCAGGCAGTTCTGAGGGATTTCCACCAGCCCCACAGCAGAGGCTTCCGTTTGCTAGCCCGAGACTGAGGCACCTCGGTGAGCTCTGCCACCCAGATGAAGCCCTATCCTACTCAATAAAATCTGAATCCCTGCTTTAAGGATGAAGTAGGGGCTCTTCAAATCTGCCCTTGGGTATCTGTCTCAGCACTAGGAGTAGAAGCTGCTTTTTCTATCTGCCATTATTGTATTCTTTTTTTTTTTTTTTTCTTGAGAGGTTTTCGCTATAGGGTGCGTGCACTCGCCATACAGACAGAGAGAGACATAGAGACAGAAAGCGAGAAGTCACCCCTCAGGGGGGATGGTCACACCGCAATCCCTTCTCCTCCATTCTCCTCTCGGAATCTTGGGCACGCATGCACACGCGCCTGGCGTGTTTTAAGCTACCGGGTCTGGGACGCGAACCGTGGTCGACTACATGGGAGTCTAGCGACATAGCCATTACGCTAACTGCTGGCTCACCATTCTTGTATTCTTTAGAGCTCTCTTTATCCATGAAAAACTAATTCTCTGAAAACAGTTAATAATTACTAATATTAAATTTCCCTTGTCCAAATCAGTGTGTGGTTTTTATTTCCTGATTCAATGCTATTACAACTTCCTTGTAGACTGAGTTACAGTAATCATTTTCAACTATTCCATGAAAGATTTTAACTAAAGTGCCCAGTCATTCCTACAAGATCATCTTACAGCAGTGCTTATACATATGTATGTATCTAAGCATGCATGTGTATATGTAGTCCAAAACAAAGTCCCAGATAGCAAAGTATGTAGTTAGCAGCATAAAGAAAATGTCATATTCCTTCAACTAATATTATTCATGGCTTTATCACTTAAATGCTACAGGCCTTAATTTTTTCATCTGAAATATGACAGAGTAGTCTATGAATGACTACATTTCTTTCTGCTGTATGATTTTTATTTATTTTAAAGTCTCAAATACAAAATTTCCCCCCATTTTAATAAAGTATATCACAAGTGTCTGCTGCTTTTATATACAACAGTAAGTGGTTCTGCTTAGGTAGTTCAAAAGTTACTTCATTTATAACATCTCTTTTTATTGTTTTTTGTTTGTTTGAGATTTTTGCCATAGGGCATATGTACTTGATGAAGAAAGACAGAGAGAGAGACAGAAAAAGGGAAAGTGAGAAATCATTCCTAAGTGGGGATGGCCATATCATGATCCCTTTCCTTTAATTCTCCTCTCAGGATTCTGGACACACAAAAACCTGGTGTGATTTTCAAGTCACCAGGCCCAGAGCTACAACTGTGGCTGGCAACGTGGGAGTCCAGTGCCTTAATCACTAAGCCATCTGAAGGCCTCATCAGCTTTATTACATCAATTTTTTTAAAGGGCTTTGTTTTCATGTAATATATCTACATAATGTTTATGACTTCTCTAAAGCTTCTTAGTTTTAGGAGACTAGTGAAGCAGAGAACAGCCATGTTCCTTAATAATAAAAACTATCCTATTAGTATCAGGATGACTGAATTCAGCTGCAATAAAATCAAGTCAGAATGATTTTTTCAGTAATTCACAGTTTGTAACATGATCATACCTGTTTATACTTTTGCAGTGGTTTCTTTTCATGTAATTTCTTATCTCCATATTTCTTATATGTTAAAGGTACTCCATATTTAGCAGCAGGCTTTGTAATCTTCTGTGCAGGCACAACAGAAACCACGTTTTGTCCAGAAGCTGGTCTTTTAGCTATATGAAAGACACAAAGAATTTTTTTCAGCAATTCTTTTTTTCTTTTTAAGAGAAATTTTTGCTGTAAGGCACATGTGCTCACCAGAGAGACAGACAGCAAGACAGAGAGTGAGTGAGAAATCATTCCCCGGAGAGGATGGCCATATTGCAATCCATTCTTCTCCATTCTCCTCTCAGGCTTTAGGGCAAACACATACACATGCCCAGCATGAGTTTCAAGCTGCCTGGTCTGGGACTCAAACTGTAGTCAGCCACGTGGAAGTCCAGAGCCTTAACCACTACATCACCTGCTGGCCCTTTAGCAGCTTTATATTAAATTTTTAATTTAAAAATTCTTCAAGTTAGCACTTTTTCATTTTTACAATCATAGACAGCATTTCATTTTATTTTATTTTAGAGAGATTTTTGTTATAGGGTATGCGTATTCGCTGGAGAGATAGAAAGTAAGAAATCACACCCCAGGGAACCAGCAGTTAGTGTAATGGCTATGTCGCTGGACTCCCACGTAGTCGACTGCGGTTCGTGTCCTGGACCCAGTGGCTTAAAACTCACGCCAGGCGCGTGCGTGTGCATGCCCAAGATCCTGAGAGGAGAATGGAGGAGAAGGGATTGCGGTGTGACCATCCCCCCGGGGGGTGATTTCTCGCTTTCTGTCTCTATGTT
>NW_006159509.1:8054-24016 GCF_000334495.1 Tupaia belangeri chinensis
TTGTATTCTTTTTTTTTTTTTTTCTTGAGAGGTTTTCGCTATAGGGTGCGTGCACTCGCCATACAGACAGAGAGAGACATAGAGACAGAAAGCGAGAAGTCACCCCTCAGGGGGGATGGTCACACCGCAATCCCTTCTCCTCCATTCTCCTCTCGGAATCTTGGGCACGCATGCACACGCGCCTGGCGTGTTTTAAGCTACCGGGTCTGGGACGCGAACCGTGGTCGACTACATGGGAGTCTAGCGACATAGCCATTACGCTAACTGCTGGCTCACCATTCTTGTATTCTTTAGAGCTCTCTTTATCCATGAAAAACTAATTCTCTGAAAACAGTTAATAATTACTAATATTAAATTTCCCTTGTCCAAATCAGTGTGTGGTTTTTATTTCCTGATTCAATGCTATTACAACTTCCTTGTAGACTGAGTTACAGTAATCATTTTCAACTATTCCATGAAAGATTTTAACTAAAGTGCCCAGTCATTCCTACAAGATCATCTTACAGCAGTGCTTATACATATGTATGTATCTAAGCATGCATGTGTATATGTAGTCCAAAACAAAGTCCCAGATAGCAAAGTATGTAGTTAGCAGCATAAAGAAAATGTCATATTCCTTCAACTAATATTATTCATGGCTTTATCACTTAAATGCTACAGGCCTTAATTTTTTCATCTGAAATATGACAGAGTAGTCTATGAATGACTACATTTCTTTCTGCTGTATGATTTTTATTTATTTTAAAGTCTCAAATACAAAATTTCCCCCCATTTTAATAAAGTATATCACAAGTGTCTGCTGCTTTTATATACAACAGTAAGTGGTTCTGCTTAGGTAGTTCAAAAGTTACTTCATTTATAACATCTCTTTTTATTGTTTTTTGTTTGTTTGAGATTTTTGCCATAGGGCATATGTACTTGATGAAGAAAGACAGAGAGAGAGACAGAAAAAGGGAAAGTGAGAAATCATTCCTAAGTGGGGATGGCCATATCATGATCCCTTTCCTTTAATTCTCCTCTCAGGATTCTGGACACACAAAAACCTGGTGTGATTTTCAAGTCACCAGGCCCAGAGCTACAACTGTGGCTGGCAACGTGGGAGTCCAGTGCCTTAATCACTAAGCCATCTGAAGGCCTCATCAGCTTTATTACATCAATTTTTTTAAAGGGCTTTGTTTTCATGTAATATATCTACATAATGTTTATGACTTCTCTAAAGCTTCTTAGTTTTAGGAGACTAGTGAAGCAGAGAACAGCCATGTTCCTTAATAATAAAAACTATCCTATTAGTATCAGGATGACTGAATTCAGCTGCAATAAAATCAAGTCAGAATGATTTTTTCAGTAATTCACAGTTTGTAACATGATCATACCTGTTTATACTTTTGCAGTGGTTTCTTTTCATGTAATTTCTTATCTCCATATTTCTTATATGTTAAAGGTACTCCATATTTAGCAGCAGGCTTTGTAATCTTCTGTGCAGGCACAACAGAAACCACGTTTTGTCCAGAAGCTGGTCTTTTAGCTATATGAAAGACACAAAGAATTTTTTTCAGCAATTCTTTTTTTCTTTTTAAGAGAAATTTTTGCTGTAAGGCACATGTGCTCACCAGAGAGACAGACAGCAAGACAGAGAGTGAGTGAGAAATCATTCCCCGGAGAGGATGGCCATATTGCAATCCATTCTTCTCCATTCTCCTCTCAGGCTTTAGAGCAAACACATACACATGCCCAGCATGAGTTTCAAGCTGCCTGGTCTGGGACTCAAACTGTAGTCAGCCACGTGGAAGTCCAGAGCCTTAACCACTACATCACCTGCTGGCCCTTTAGCAGCTTTATATTAAATTTTTAATTTAAAAATTCTTCAAGTTAGCACTTTTTCATTTTTACAATCATAGACAGCATTTCATTTTATTTTATTTTAGAGAGATTTTTGTTATAGGGTATGCGTATTCGCTGGAGAGATAGAAAGTAAGAAATCACACCCCAGGGAACCAGCAGTTAGTGTAATGGCTATGTCGCTGGACTCCCACGTAGTCGACTGCGGTTCGTGTCCTGGACCCAGTGGCTTAAAACTCACGCCAGGCGCGTGCGTGTGCATGCCCAAGATCCTGAGAGGAGAATGGAGGAGAAGGGATTGCGGTGTGACCATCCCCCCGGGGGGTGATTTCTCTTTCTGGCTCTATGTCTCTCTCTGTCTGTCTGGCGAGCGCACACGCCTATTAAAAAAAAAAAAAAAAAAAAACTCTCCAAAAAAAAAGAAATCACACACTAGAGGGGATGGCCACACCACAATCTCTTCACCGTTATTCTCCTAGCAGGATTTTGGGCATGCACACACATGTGCCTAGTTGTTGGGTCCGGGATTCAAACGATGGTTCACTACATGTGAGTCCAGAGACGTAGCCACTACACCATTTGCTGGTCCCACATGAACAGCATTTTAAACTTTTCATCAAATATCTTATTTATTCCTTAGCATATATTAATGCCTTAAGTACTTTACACCAAAGCCACTTCTGAAAGAGGCAAAAAGTCAAACTCCCTTAAGATGCTGTTCACTAAGATACTAGTTCACTGATGCTCACATGGGGAGATGCCTACAGAGAAATGAATGCTGGGGTAGCACCTCCATCTACCACAGCCTTGGTCTATTCTGACATCCCAGAAGCAACATTAATGAGCATAAAAGCAAACTAAAGCTGAATGAGATTAATAATCATTTCCATCCAAGGACACAAACATTGGAATCGAACCAGCTCAGATTATTCTGCCTATCGGGGACTGTTTTTTTCCGTAGAAGGTAGCTTCCAAGTAGCCTGAGTAACTTGGGAGTTGGCTTTCCAAACTGTTGCCACTGATGGTATGGTGGTAAAGGTGGCTGGATTCCACATGGCAGCCTGAATAGTTGGAGTCTCAGATCCAGTGGTGGGTGTGTGGGTGTGTGTGTGTGGTCAAAATCCCAAGAGAAGAATGGAAAATGGATTGTGGCTTGATTACCCCCTGGGGAGTACTTTCTCATGTCTCCCCTTTCCCCTGTCTCTCTCTAGAGAGTATACATGTCCTGAAGGAAATTAAAAAAAAATATGTTACCACTTATACCTTTGACAGTGACATCTACAAACCAATTTACAGTGCTCTGGGAGTTGTGCTTCTACAGTGGAGAAGCAGCATCACCAGGAAATGAGCTTATAGTCTCCCTTTCAGTATTTGGTCATTCTCCTTAGCTTTCCCCAATTCCATATTAACTTCAATTCTGCATCATCTCATTCTGTACTATCTCTTCTCCTGTTCTTCAGTCTCTTAGGATGAGCAGCTGGTGAATTAGCATTCTCATTGGTGGACATGGTTATGGGAGAAAGGGAGAGAGCTGCATGGTAGATTCAGGCTTCCACAGGAGGTAGTGCGGAGTTCTCAGGCTGGGCGTTGGCTACCATTGGAACGCCCACTGAAGCTCAATTCAAGGACAGAGTGTTGCTAAATGTATTAATATAACCTCTCCCCTGCAAAATACTGTGTATGCCAGAAAAGGAAAAAGTGGTACAAGAAGACAAGATATTAATAGTTCCATCCACATTCCAGAGAAGAAAAAACATTTCTTTTTTTTTTTTTTTTGGAGAGGTTTTTGCTATAGGGCGCGTGCGCTCACCAGAAAGACAGAGCGAGACAGAAAGTGAGAAATCGGGATGGCCACACAGCAATTCCTTCTCCTCCATTCTCCTCTCAGGATCTTGGACACGCATGCACACAAGCCTGGCATGAGTTTAAGCCACCAGGTCCAGGACTCGAATCACTGTCAACTACATGGGAGTCTAGTATCTGCTGGTCCCTGTCTTTGAGCATTTCTCAGGGTCAGTGACAAGGCTAATTGCAGCATAAAGCTTAAAGTAAGGAGCTGCATCCTGCAAAATATTTATAGGCCAGCACAGCAATACCACTCCCCTGACAACAAATAACTTTATAACTTCTACGTAGGCTTATCATGTGGAAAGAATATGCTGACACTGGATGCTTGTTTTTGTGACAATGAGGCTTTTAAGATTTGACTTCTTACGAGGCTTGACTGTCAGGAGAGAGCATGTTGATTCTGCTGTACATCTCAGTCTCTTGTTATTATTATTATTACTTAAATGCCACAGTGCATGAATACTTGGCAGAGAGACAGAGGGAGAAATACTCTTAATGGGACATGATCATGCCACAATCTCCTTTTCTCCATTTCACTATTCCATCAGGATTTTAGGTACACAAGTACATGTGCCCAGCATGTTTTTCAAGCTGCAAGAGGTAGCTTGGTTGTCCGAACCGTGGTTGTCACATTCTCAGTGTTTAAAGGTTACACTGTGAAGCCACTTCCTTCTGTGAGTTTTACTGAAGGTGAGTTGACTTCTCAGCATGATGGCAGGATAAGTCTATGGTATTTAAGAATTTAAAGACTTAAGTACGGGTGGCTTTCCTGAGAGCACACTGCCATACTACTTCCGGCCTATGAGGACTTATTTTTATGATATTGTATTTATTGTTATTATTAATTTATCCAATCTCAAAATGAGTAAAACATGCACAGCATTATGTTTGAAAAACCATGCACTCTTCACATCTCAATAACTGGCACTGATTTTAGAAATCCATTCTGAAATCATGGCATCCAAAAAAAATTTCCTCTTATACAAGTAAAATTAAATACCTATACATAGTATGTAACTGCAGCCATAATCCTACAAAGGCTCACACCACTTACCAAAAAAACTATCCTTAATAAAGTTCTTGGCTTCACAGTAACTTACTTTTCAAAAATTTTAGAACACAAAATATTTCTCAAAAAATTTACATAAGTATTTTTATAACATTCTATAACACTGTTCTCAAAATACTAGCTAAGGGGAACCAGCAGTTAGCGTAATGGCTATGTTGCTGGACTCCCACGTAGTCTACTGCGGTTCATGTCCCAGACCTAGTGGCTTAAAAAACTCACGCTGGGTGCGTGTGCACGCATGCCCAAGATCCCAAGAGGAGAATGGAGGAGAAGGGATTGCGGCGTGACCATCACCCTGGGGGGTGATTTCTCACTTTCTGTCTCTGTCTGGCGAGCGCATGTGCCCTATAGCAAAAAACCTCTCAAAAAAAAAAAAAAAATACTAGCTAAGCATTTCATGGAGATATGAGCTTTAAAATCAGACATCATTTAAGACAAAACATGGAAATTCTGTTATTAATTTGTCAGAAAGTGTTGTATACTGCCATATATGACCATTCTTTTCCTTTAAGTATGCATACAAGACAGAGAGAGAGGGAAGGAGAGAAGGAACATACTCCCTCATGGAGTAACGGGGCTTGATCATCTCTGATTCTCTAAATCATCATGACACTGAGCATGTCTGTCCACATGTCTTTCAAGCTGCTGTGGCCAGGATTTGAATCCTGGTTGGCCATGTGGGATCTTTCTTCTGGGCAGTGCCTAAGGACTGTGCTAGGCCACACAGCAATTCCTTCTCCTCCATTCTCCTCTCAGGATCTTGGACACGCATGCACACAAGCCTGGCATGAGTTTAAGCCACCAGGTCCAGGACTCGAATCACTGTCAACTACATGGGAGTCTAGTATCTGCTGGTCCCTGTCTTTGAGCATTTCTCAGGGTCAGTGACAAGGCTAATTGCAGCATAAAGCTTAAAGTAAGGAGCTGCATCCTGCAAAATATTTATAGGCCAGCACAGCAATACCACTCCCCTGACAACAAATAACTTTATAACTTCTACGTAGGCTTATCATGTGGAAAGAATATGCTGACACTGGATGCTTGTTTTTGTGACAATGAGGCTTTTAAGATTTGACTTCTTACGAGGCTTGACTGTCAGGAGAGAGCATGTTGATTCTGCTGTACATCTCAGTCTCTTGTTATTATTATTATTACTTAAATGCCACAGTGCATGAATACTTGGCAGAGAGACAGAGGGAGAAATACTCTTAATGGGACATGATCATGCCACAATCTCCTTTTCTCCATTTCACTATTCCATCAGGATTTTAGGTACACAAGTACATGTGCCCAGCATGTTTTTCAAGCTGCAAGAGGTAGCTTGGTTGTCCGAACCGTGGTTGTCACATTCTCAGTGTTTAAAGGTTACACTGTGAAGCCACTTCCTTCTGTGAGTTTTACTGAAGGTGAGTTGACTTCTCAGCATGATGGCAGGATAAGTCTATGGTATTTAAGAATTTAAAGACTTAAGTACGGGTGGCTTTCCTGAGAGCACACTGCCATACTACTTCCGGCCTATGAGGACTTATTTTTATGATATTGTATTTATTGTTATTATTAATTTATCCAATCTCAAAATGAGTAAAACATGCACAGCATTATGTTTGAAAAACCATGCACTCTTCACATCTCAATAACTGGCACTGATTTTAGAAATCCATTCTGAAATCATGGCATCCAAAAAAAATTTCCTCTTATACAAGTAAAATTAAATACCTATACATAGTATGTAACTGCAGCCATAATCCTACAAAGGCTCACACCACTTACCAAAAAAACTATCCTTAATAAAGTTCTTGGCTTCACAGTAACTTACTTTTCAAAAATTTTAGAACACAAAATATTTCTCAAAAAATTTACATAAGTATTTTTATAACATTCTATAACACTGTTCTCAAAATACTAGCTAAGGGGAACCAGCAGTTAGCGTAATGGCTATGTTGCTGGACTCCCACGTAGTCTACTGCGGTTCATGTCCCAGACCTAGTGGCTTAAAAAACTCACGCTGGGTGCGTGTGCACGCATGCCCAAGATCCCAAGAGGAGAATGGAGGAGAAGGGATTGCGGCGTGACCATCACCCTGGGGGGTGATTTCTCACTTTCTGTCTCTGTCTGGCGAGCGCATGTGCCCTATAGCAAAAAACCTCTCAAAAAAAAAAAAAAAATACTAGCTAAGCATTTCATGGAGATATGAGCTTTAAAATCAGACATCATTTAAGACAAAACATGGAAATTCTGTTATTAATTTGTCAGAAAGTGTTGTATACTGCCATATATGACCATTCTTTTCCTTTAAGTATGCATACAAGACAGAGAGAGAGGGAAGGAGAGAAGGAACATACTCCCTCATGGAGTAACGGGGCTTGATCATCTCTGATTCTCTAAATCATCATGACACTGAGCATGTCTGTCCACATGTCTTTCAAGCTGCTGTGGCCAGGATTTGAATCCTGGTTGGCCATGTGGGATCTTTCTTCTGGGCAGTGCCTAAGGACTGTGCTAAAGGTCAGCTCTTATATATAATTTGAAGGTGCATTTTTTGTGAATTACATTTATCTTACAATTATCCCAACTTACATGGACAAATAGTTCCAGTATAATTAGGCTTGATTATTGCAAAAAGATGAAAGGCCCCACATTAAATTTTATTTACCTGGTACAGGCTGTGCTCCAGACTTTGTAAATGTTTTTAGACAAAATTCTTCTGCAATAAGCTTAGATTGAAAGAGAAAACAAAAGTTAGAAAAAGTGTTAAAATTTGAAAATTAAAAAAAAACGCATTAATTAGAATCTATTTTTTTCTTTTTAAATTGTAATTATTTTGCCAAGTAAACCACTAATTGAAACCAAGTATCCCACTCAGCAAATTCCTTTCATGAGAATTCCTTTCTATTTTACTAAAAAAAAAAATTGGTAGTGTGCATGTGCTTTTTTTCCCAGGGGGAGAAATGAAGAGGGAAGATGAGAAAGTGAAAAATCATCCCCATCCCTCCGCCTCCCTTGGGGAATGATCACACCACAATCCCTTCTACACTTTGCTCTCCTTTTGGGATTTTTGGGCATGCACACACACAGGGCCTGGTATGTTTTTTCAAGCTGCAGGGTCTAGGACTCCAACAGAGTGGTCAGCCATATGGGATCCCAGCTGCCTTAACCACTATGCCTGCAGTTGGCCCACCAATTCACTTTTATTATTTTTCCAGATAAGTTTTTTTTTTTTTCTGGTAACAAAACTTATTATTATTATTATTTTTAATTTATTTATTTACATTCATTTACTATACATCATTATAGCATACAAAATGAGATTTCTCATCCAGAATACACTGTATATTGGCTCAATCAAGCACATCAACATACGTGTTATCAACAAATAATTTTCCATTTCTTGTTTCCTGTGTATTTTGCCTTTTTTTTTTTTTTTTGGCCATCCTTGATTCCCTATCCCTCACCCTCTGCCATGTCCCATCCTCCTCCCACATTGTCTCTGGTATCCATGGTTGCTTTCTATGCCTTTTGTGGCATGCAAGAAATGCCTAGTTCTCAGGAGCCAGGAAGGTGTCTTCAAGAAGGCCTGTTCCCTTGCCTCTCCTGGGTTGGGAGGGAGAGAGGGAATTATTAACAAGATAAAGGGAAAGGAGGGGCCAGAAAGCCCAGAAAATGTTTTGCCTTAAAAAAAATTTTAAAAAGAAAAATTACAAAAACATGAGAAGACAGAGACAGAGAGAGGGGTAGAGAGAGTCAAAGACAGATACAGAGACATGAGGCTTTAAAGGGGTCTTCCTATCACGCGAGTTTGTGTGTTGGAGGGGGACTGAGTTTGTGTGCTGAAGGCTGAATTATCAGTAGAAAATCTTCATTTCTCTGTTTCCCCTGAAATGGCTAGTTCTCAGGAGCCATGAAGGTGTCTTCTTCCAGACAGGCTTTTTAAAATCGAGTTAATTTAATGTGCCACATAGGACCCCTGTATTACTTGCCTATTTCAAATCTCTGCAATTTAACACATTACATATATGAATTAACCTCTATAGTCTATGTAAATCTTTATCCCTAATTTATTTCAAAACTTCTAGGAATAATTTAGTTATGGTAAGGAACTCTCTCCAAACAACCTTTTAGTTATTTTAACGTTATTTTGAATCCTCTGAGCATCTTATAACTATAAGCATTTATTGGCTATTGCAGTATTACATTATTTAGTTTATTATTATTATTTTAAAAATTTGCTACAGGGCACATAGACTCACCAGAGAGTAAGAGTGATGGGGGTGGGGGATGCAAGGGGGGATTGTGAAAGCCAGCCACCAGGTCTGGAACTCAAACTAGTTGGCCATCTGGGAGTATAGTGCCAATACCACATATCACCTGCCATCCCCACAAGTGTCTCTTTTTAATGTTACTATAAATTTTCCATTATTCTTCAGAATTTATAAACGTATTTTTGAGAAGTGAAAATTGTTTATATTTCCTACAAGTAATTTTCTTTCCTTACTTCATTTTTTTCACTTTAGTACAAAACTATGATATCAACAAAAATTTAACTCAATTTAAGTTGCTCTTATTTTCCTTACTGGGTTGGGGAGAGAAAGAAAAGTGAATTTTCTCTTTTTTCAAGAGAACTGAGGTCATGGGACCAGCAGTTAGCGTAATGGCTATGTCGCTGGACTCCCACATAGTTGACCGCGGTTTGAGTCCTAGACCCGGTGGCTTAAACTCACGTCGGGCACGTGTGCATGTGTGCCCAAGATCCCGAGAGGAGAATGGAGAAGGGATTGTGGCGTGGCCATCCCCTCTGGGGAGTGATTTCTTGCTTTCTGTCTCTATGTCTCTCTCTGTCTGGCGAGCGCACACGCCCTATAGCAAAAACCTCTCCCCGCCCCCCCTCAAAAAAAAGAAAGAGAACTGAGGCCTGTTGGAAAGAATATTCCTACAATAATACTGAAACAGACACCCAATAGGCAAAAACAAAATCAAAACAAAATAAAACAAAAAATAAACCTTAACTGGTTGTCTTTCTCATGAGTTCTCAAATCAGCAGTATCAACATCACCTGGAATTTATAAAATATGCAAAATCTCAGGCTTCGACCTAAGAATTACTGAAACAATGTGGTGATGGTAACTGATGATGCCCTCCAAGTGATTTTAAAATGTGCTAAAGTTTGAGAACCATGGCATTACAGGAAAAATTTAAGTGAAAGTCTGACCAACAGGCAGCTCAGGTCAACTATATGAATGTGTTTTTTCTTCTGAATATTTATATTTTTTCCCTGGAAGAAAATGGGTGCTTTATAATTTCTACCTTGCCCCGAAAATTAGACAATTTCCCCCTTTGAGTGTGAGTTTTTCTTTTCTCCTGTGTGAATGCTCACATGATTGAGCGATGGGGCATGTAAGATCCAAGATGAGCCTGGAATCCCTATACTGTGCTATCTCATACAGTGGCCACTACTCATTTATGTAGCTATTTAAATTTAAAATAAATATAATAATATTTATATATATATATAATCAGCTTCTCAGTCACACTAGCCGCATTTCAAGTGCTCAATAACCGATGGAGGCTACAATAATGAACAAGGCAGAAGAACACTTCAGTCATCACAGAGTAGGCCAGTGGACAGCACCTATATTCATGAGTCAGAGTTCATCCATCACTCGTCAAGCCACATTCAGCAATGCTGTTGCGAGGGTACGTAAGACTGAGGACAGGCCCTATTAACTCTGGCTGATGGCACTGAGAAAATATAAGTATTAAAATAAAAATTGGCACTGGCCCTGTGCTCGGTGAAGGGAGCCAGATTACACATGGCCAACTGCCCTGAGGGCTTGAAAAACACACTAGGCAGGTGTGCATGTGTGCCCCAAATCCTTACGGGATGGAGAAATGGAGAAGGGATTGTGACATGTCCATGCTCCATTGGAGGATGCTTTCTCCCATTCCCTGGCAAGCACGTGTGCTCTCTGGCAAATTAAAAAAAAAAAAGAAGAAAACTAAGTAAACTAAAAAAAAAAAAAACAGAGTATAAAATGATATTGAAAATAATAGTCTGTATGTTGCAGTAAAGCTTATAAACTGTATCAAAGTTATAGCCTTAAAAAATGTATCTCTGAGACCAGCAAATGGCATAATGGTTATATCACTGAACACTCATGTAGTCAAACATGGTCGGGTCCTGGACCCAGCAGCTTAAAACTCAGGCTGGCACGGTGTGCATGCCCAAGAGGAGAACAGAGGAGAAGAGACTGTGGTATGGCCATGCTCCCTGGAGGTAGATTTATTGCTTTCTGTCTCTCTGTCTCTCTGGCAAGCACAGAGAGACAGAGAGATTTTTGCCCTATGGCAAAAAATCCCTCTTAAAAAATGTATCTCAAACCTCTTCACTTGAATACTGAACAAAAATGATATATTATAGAAAATAAATCTGACAAACAAAAGATAAAGATTTTTACTAAAGAATGAAATCCAAACAATGCTTAAATACCAAAAAGGAGTGTCTACGTATATACTAAACATGTGATGATAAATATTCCAACTGTTTCAAAAATCAAAGCCTGCCTTTCTTTCTATGGGATAAGTTTTGCATAGTTCAAGCTTGAATATTTTCTCATTGCTAGCTAGGTGAATTCCAGTGCTTCAGCCTTGAGACTGGATGCTAACTGCTGGTTTTGGGGGAAAGAAACCTCAGCAAGAATAACTGATGTCATTGTTCTCCAGTAGCTGCCAAGTAAACAACAGCATACTGTATATAAAACTGCCCTTGCAAATGTTTTTTTATAACAAAGGAGTCTTAGAAGATACCCACATTTCAGAGGTTGTTGCTATGTCCTACACAAGTAAACCTTTTTTTCTTTCACTCTCTCTCTCTCTTTACTTTGCCAGAAGGCATGTTTACTCACTAAAGACACAGAGAGAGACAGAGAATAGAGAGAAAGTGAGAAAGCACCCCTTATTAGGAATGGTTACCCTGCAATCCCTTCTCCATTTTTTCCCTCCTTTCAGGATTCTGGGGATGCACATGTGCCCAAGTCACTGAGTCTGGGACTCAAACAATATGGATGGCCTTGTAGGATCTGGCCACCCCAACCATCATGCCACAGCCCAATGTTTAACTTCCAAATATTAGTACGCTTTCTTGCTTACTAAAGCATTTTCCTAACAGTAATAGTTAAATACATTTCTCTGTTTTTTGAAGTGAATTTATTCATAAGAATGCCCTCTCTTTTAAAAAAAAATTTACTTTATGTATTATTATTTTTTACTTTGACCAGAAAGCAAGAGAGAGAGAAAGAGAAAGGGAAAGTAAGAAAGCAAGCCACCAGGTCTGGGATTTGAACAATAGTCAGCCATGAAGCAGTCAGCACCTTAATCACCACCCTACTTGCCAACCCCAAGAATGTCCTCTTAATAAACCAGGATATATGATACTTCCTTATCTTCCTACAAAAATATAAAAGTAATGAAACTGTGGGACCAGCAGTTAGTGTAATGGCTATGTCGCTGGACTCCCACATAGTCGACCACGGTTTGCGTCCCAGACCCGGTGGCTTAAACTCACGCTGGGCGCGTGTGCATGCGTGCCCAAGATCCCGAGAGGAGAATGGAGGAGAAGGGATTGTGGCATGGCCATCCCCCGTGGGGGGTGATTTCTCGCTTTCTGTTTCTCTGTCTCTCTCTGTCTGTCTGGCGAGTGCACGCGTCCTATAACGAAAACCTCTCAAAAAAAAAAAAAGTAATGAAACTGCCATTTTGCTAGATATCTTATTTACAGAATAGTTTAATACTGATTTTAAAAAGACCACACTAAGTATGAAAAGTAAAATAATTCCCATTTCAGGTGATCACATTTTTATGAATAACTTATACATAGAAAAAATACGTTATGACTTTTCTGACAACTTAATAAATTGCTTTATAACAGCTGTCAAATTAAAACTTAACAAATACTGAACTATGCACCTATATGAGAGCACTGGAGGATAACGATGAGTCGATGACCTAGTATACATACGTATCACTGTCCATAAGAACAACTTCCAATCATTCTCTATCAAATAGCATACCATTTTATAATCATAAGTTACATAGATAATGTATTTATATTAGTATAATAAATGGACGTGTTGATAATATTTACTATATACTGAATATGTCAAGCACTCATGTGTTAGACATTAAGCACTTGATGTGCATTATCACTTGTAATTCTCCTAACAACCTTATGATATATATTTATATGTATCATTGCTCACAGGTAAGAATAGTGAAACACAGAAAGGTTTAATAATTTTATAGTCAGAAACTGAAAGGAAACGTTGCACAACTGGAAAGAAAGGAAGAAAAAAGCTACGGAAAGGAAAGCGATGCCAATACAGCTTGAGCAAGGAACCTCAACCCCTCAAGACTCTGATGTGGTCTCCTCAATAACAGAGGGCATGCATTAGTTAAGAAACATAAGCCCACTCTTTAATTTTAAGTAAAAATACATACCTGAGGTGAGAGAAATTTTTCAATGCGTTTGGCTATAAAACCTTTCTCCAATATGGAGTTGACTGATGGTCTATCCCTAGGATTTCTTTTAAATAACTGAGAGAGCAGACTGCGGAGATCATAGGAATAATGCAAAGACACAGGTGGGAAAGATCCGGATATTATCTTCAGTACCAGGTTTTTCATACTGCCAGCTTCAAATGCATGCTTAAGTGTACACCAGTACCAGGTTTTTCATACTGCCAGCTTCAAACTGAAATCCAGAAAATAAACAAATATATATGAAAACATACAAAAATTGAAAGTGGTAATATCAGTGATGAGAAATAGTCCTTTTCTTATCAACATAAAAAAGAAATCGAAATCTTTTTCAAATAAATTAATCAGCACTTTCTAGAGCAGTTAACTTATTGATCTATATCTGAAATAGAGTATCAGTGCTCAAAAAATAAAATGCTATAACTTGCTATAGCAGTAACTGATACACAAAATGCTAAAAGATCAGATTTAGGTGTTAACAAATATTTTACAGACCATGACGATAATAAAGATGTAAAAGACTACACCTTACAGGTAGAAAAATTAGAGCCAAAAAACCACAAGGGGGAAATACAACACCCTGTGGACTTCATGTAAGACCTGCATTCCTATGCCCCTATTGAAATGACTAGAACAAAAGTATTTGGGAAAGACATAACATATAAAGCCAGTAATTACTTTCTTTAAGATAGTGTTCACTATTATTATTTTTGTGTGTGTGATGCTTTCAAAAGCTACAGAATTGGCAATGTGGTAAATATTCCAATGGGGAATACAAACTATATTCTCAGGAACACATTTTTTTTTAATTAAACACAATATAAACTCTAAATGAAGTGAAAAGAAAATAGATGTGGATTAGTTTAAAATCTAAAGATTTCATTTGAAAAGAAGGTAAAATTAAGCTTTTGATACCTCTGTAAAATTGTATAGAACAATTATACAATGTTGGCATGTTCTTAATGTATATATTAAGACAGCAAAATGTGCTATAATTAAGCATCAGTGATTTTGTACTAATCATAAGAGTTCTATTAAATGTTAAAGTTGCTTCACACATTTAAAATATTCGGTTTGGAGAAATTTGAGTAAATTCAATCCTGCACAATATCAGTACACTGAAAAGGAATCTTAACTAGAGAAAAGATATAGTCCTCTATTCTTTTATGCCAGTAAACTTTTATTCATCTTTCAACTGACAAGCTCTTCATAAAGGATGGTGAATTACTTAATTTTATGTTCATTTAATAGTAAACAAGGTGCTGGCAGGTGGCGTGGTGGTTAAAGGCACTGGACTCCCACCTGGCTGATTGTAGGTTGAGTCTTTGACCTGGTGGCTTGCTTTCTCACTTTCCCTCTCTCTGTCTCTTTTTCTCTGGTCAAATTAAAATACTACCACCACCACTACTACTACTATGAAATAAAGTTGAATAAAATAATTCTTTGAAAACAGAAACTAAAAAAAGAGTAAACAATTTCAAAATAAGAAACAATGGGGGTTAAACAGTGGCACAGGAGTAAAACATGGTGCTCTACAAGGCAATGCCATATAGGAAGTTTCTCAGTTCAAGTCTGGAGACTTCCCTGAGTAGCCAGGGCATAAGACTGCCCATAATCTGAGGCTGGCTGAGAGCTGAGGGTGGATCATGGTGTTAAGACTTTAATAGGGTTACTATGTCTCTTCTCTCTCTTTCTCGTGAAATAAATAAAGAAAAAAACCTTAAATAACTAAGAAAGAAGTGATTATAACAGGACAATATAGATGAGAGGCTTTTTAAAAATCCATACTGGGACCAGCAGTTAGCGTAATGGCTATGTCGATGGACTCCCATGTAGTCGACAGTGGTTCGAGTCCCGGACAAAGCAGCTTAAAACTCACGCTGGGCGCATGTGCGCACATGCCCAAGATCCCGAGAGGAGAATGGAGGAGAAGGGATTGCGGCATGGCCATCCCCCCCGGGGGGGGGGGGATTTTTCACTTTCTGTCTCTCTGTCTCTCTCTGTCCAGCGAGCGCATGCACCCTATAGCAAAAACCTCTTCAAAAAGAAAAAAAAAAAATCCATACTGACTTAAGCTTAACATGACTGTGTCACAGAAAAATTAGCCAATTCCTTCAAAATCACAGATTATCACCATCCCACATCACTTTGGCAGCCTATGATTTTTTTTCCTTAACAAATAAAAAAATCTAAGGCGATCCAGAAAAGGATCCAACCATTAAAATGAGTAACAAAAAATACTCCCCAAATAACATCAAGCAATAAAAACGGGATATAAAGCTGCTTATATAATATAATCCAACTTTTGTGGAGAAAAAAACAATCACAAAATCAATTTTATAAATTAATCTAGAATGAAGCCCAGAAGAAAACAACAAAGTATTACAGGTAGTCATTACTCGTTAGAAGAACTACTTATATTTATTTGCTTCTTCATATTTTTATATATTTTCTAAAGTTTCATTGTAATGAAAATAGGTAACTGTTTAGTGGGAGAACATGTTAAAAATGATTTTGAAATGAAAAATGATTCAATTAAACCTATTTAGAAGAATACTTTCTTTTTGATGTGTTATATACTATTTCAAAAACATCTCAAAAGTATACATTTTAGCCCCGCTCCGGCGGGGGCCCCCGCAGCCGGGGGGGGTTCACGCCCCCTGCGCAGCCACAGGCC
>NW_006159509.1:24101-24457 GCF_000334495.1 Tupaia belangeri chinensis
TGGGGGGGGTGGGGGGGTGGTCCCCCCGCGGCCCGGGGCTCATGCCCCTGAACGGTATCCCTGGCCTTTCCGGCAATGGATGGCCCGGAGGCCGTAAACAAGGTTGAAGAGCTTGCAACTTGAGAAGATGACCATTACCAGCCCTGCATTACCTCAGGGGAAAACAAGAACTACTCTGCCATTCTTAAGGAAGCCAGATACCCAAGGACAACTCACACTGAAGATCCCCACAACACCATTCCTGGTAACTACAAGATGACTGCTGTGCCGCATCAGCTGATAATCATCCCTGAGTACCAGAACTGCTTTCCTGAAACTGCATTCCCTGGAGACTCACCTACAATTGTGGATCTGCA
>NW_006159509.1:25625-41083 GCF_000334495.1 Tupaia belangeri chinensis
AAGTCTTTTAACAAGCAAAATGAGAAATAGTGATTGACTGTTTTTAAAAAATTATAATAATAATAATAATTATTGGGAAATGCATGGAAAAGACATTGAATGATAAAGCGGGGAGATTGATGTCTCTGTATTGACCGACATGCATGGCATTCCCTTTTGAAAAAGCAATGGAAGTCAATGTAAAGTTATATGTAATCCAATGTAATATAAAGAAGATTATGATGATAATATAAATAAAAAAAATAAATGAATGAATAAATAAAATAAAATAATTATTTTTAAAAAAGTATACATTTTAAACAATCTAAATGAAAGCATATTTAAATTGAAAAAAGAATCCCTCAGTATGTTTAGCAAGATTCTTTAATAACTTCAGTTCAAAGCCCAAATAACTTGAATATTTTGAGAAATTTTCCTCAAATTAAATGAATAAAATTTGTTAAGGGGCCAGCAGGTGGCATGGCAGTTAAGGTGCTGGATTCCCACATGGAAGACTGCAGTTCAAGTCCAAGACCTGGGAGCTTGAAAATCATGCTGGGCGTAAGTGCATGCATGGCCAAAAATTTCAAGAGAAGGGAGGAAAAGGGACTACAGTGTGGCCATCTCTTGGGGTGGGGGGATGATTTCTCACTCCCCCTCTGTGCATCTCTGGCGAGCACATGCACCCAATGGCAAAAACCTAAAAAAAGAATTTGTTAAAATACCAAATTCATAGCAAAGAAATTTAACACTAAAAAGAGAGCAAAATTTATTTTTGTCATTAGAAATAATTTTCTGGAAAAAAGTATAAAATACACATTATAACAACAAATATATAATATATGCATATGTATTAAAGGAAAATCAAATTAGATTCATAGTTCAAGAAAGATGACAAATTTAAAAACTGCCTTGGAGAAGAATTTCTAGAACCAGTGAGTCATCTGAAAGATAACACAATTTTTAGAACAACTGAAATTTTATTCACTTTTTAACATAATTTAAAAAATATTTTAGAAACTTCTACTTACTGCGTGCTTAAGTGTACACATCTCATATAGGACACAGCCCAAAGCCCAAATGTCACTAGGGAAGATAAAAATGAGAAATGTTCTTTAAATATCAGAATGTACTTTAAGTTTTTTCACTTAAAGAAAACATAAGCGGCATCAAAATGCTTTGAAAAAAAATATAAGTACTCCATAAAACATTTCCTTTACTCAAAATTTCAACCATAACCAAATGACAAAAGTAGCTATCTTGTTCTGATTAGAAAAATAATGATTACCAAGCATTTAAAGTTTCATTAAAAGAATTTAACATTTAAGAGAATATCAAAAATTTCATGAGCCTTCCCTTCAGTTATTTTTATTTCACAAAGGTTAAACCATTTCATTCAATTATTTGCAAAATATGATTTAAAAATATATAAAAGCAGTATGTCATTTTAAGAAACATGAAAAAATACTCACTAAAATTAAAATCTGAAAAATCCTGGAAGAACCAATAGATCAATGTTCCTTGGTTGGGATTTTGTGAGAATAAAGAATGATTAGAATTCAATGGTAGGACTGCCCTTCCTCCTCACATAGTACACAATCTGTTAGCCGTACTACAACTTGGTGATTAGGAATATGGCCAAAGGAGCTAGATAACTGCCCAAAAATTTCAAGAGGAGAAGAGACGATACTCTGGATACTGGCATCAAAACTTAATTGGTTGAAGGACTTCACAGATGTTACTTTTAACTCTCTATATGGTTTCCTTATAAAAAGGGATGATTAATACCTATATCTCACAAAATTAATATAATGATTAAGAGTTGGGAATGATAGATGGCATAATGGTTATGTTGCTGGATTCCCACATAGTCGACCGCAGTTTGAGTCTCGGACCCAGTGGCTTAAAATTCATCCTGGGTGCGTGTGTGTGTGCATGCCCAAAATCCCAAGAGGCCATGGAGAAAGGACTGCAGTGTGGCCATCCCCCCTTTCTCACTTTCTGTCTCTCTCTGTCTCTACAGTGAGCACGCTTGCCCCATAGCAAAAATCTCTCTAAAAATAATAATAAAGATTATGAGTCAACATATAGAAAGCATTTAGGCTAGTAGGTATTGTGGTGTCAGATATACTGGATCTCACATGGCCAACCGCACTTTGGAGAGGTTTTTTTTGCTATAGGGCGCATGTGCTTGCCACAAAGACAGAGAGACAGAAAGCGAGAAATCATCCCCAGGGGGGATGGTCACAATGCAATCCCTTCTCCATTCTCCTCTCAGGATCTTTGGCACAATGCACGCAGTGTGATTTTAAGCCACTGGGTCTGGGACTTGAACCATGGTCGACTACATGGGAGTCCAGCGACATAGCCATTACGCTAACTGCTGGTCCTGGTCAACTGCAGTTTGAATCCCTGAGTTGGTGGCTTGAAAATCACAACAGGCACATGTTTGTGCATGCCCAAAGTCTTGAAAGGAGAATGGAGAAGAAAGGAATTGCATTGTGGCCATTCCCCCAGGGATGATTTCTCACTTTCCCCTTCCTCTTTGTTTCTCTCCAGTGAGCAGATGTGCCCTATAGCAAAAATCTAAAAAAACTTAAAAAAGAACACACGCACACACATAATATATATAAAATGCATCCAAAACAGCGTCTGGCATTTAGTAAGTGTTCAATAATTGTTAGTTATAATTCAATAGGCAGTGTCTATTATAAAGAGAAATATCAAAGAAAGCACTCTATTTACAATTATAACTTAAATAATTAAGTAACTTTTTTTTTGTAGTTTCAGCAAGACAATGCAATAGCTTTCACAGAATACCCATTACCATATATTTAAAAAATATTTTTAAGAGCCAGGTGGTGGTGAAGTGGTAATGCAACTAGAAAGGTCCTGAGTTCACAGTTTAGAACCTCCCTGAGCACACCAGCCATGTGTGTGGCCCTCACCCAGGCTGGTTGAGACTGGGGTAGAGCACAGTATGAAGATCTTGCTAGGGGTGTGTCTCTGTCTCCCTATCGCTCACAGAAGAAATAAAATATAAAAAATACTTCCACAAATATGTTTACATGTGCACTTATTCAATTAGAACAGTATTCTGAATGGTTTGTTTTTTTTTTTTTCATTTTTTTAAGGGAGATTTTTACTATAGGGCATGTGTGTTCGCTGGAAAGAGAGAGAGAGAGACGGAGAGGCAGGAAGTGAGAAATCACCCTCCGGAGTGTGGTAGGCCATCCCATAATCCCTTCTCCACTTTCTTCTTGGTATTTTGGGTATGTATGCACATATGCCTGCCATGAGTTTCAAGCCACTGGGTCTGAGACTCGAGCTATGGTTGGCCATTTGGGAGTCCAGCAATTATGTCATCTTGCTAGTCCAAGTATTCTGAAGGTTAATAAATTTAGTATAATAGAAAGATTTTTAAAAATACATCATAAGGACCAGCAGTTAGCATAATGGCTATGTCGCCGGACTTCCATGTAGTGAACCGCGCGGTTCGAGTTCCGGACCCGGTGGCTTAACTCACGCCGGGAGCATGTGCGTGCATGCTCAAGATCCCGAGAGGAGAATGGAGGAGAAGGGATTGCAGTGTGGCCAGGGTGATTTCTCGCTGGGACAAGCAGTTAGCGTAACGGCTATGTCGCTGGACTCCCACATAGTCGACGCGGTTTGCGTCCCGGACCTGGTGGCTTAAAACTCATGCCGGGCACGTGTGCATGCGTGCCCAAGATCCCGAGAGGAGAATGGAGGAGAAGGGACTGCGGTGTGACCATCCCCTCTGGGGGGTGATTTCTCGCTTTCTGTCTCTCTGTCTCTCTCTGTCTGTCTGGCGAGTGCACACGCCCTATAGCAAAAACCTCTCCAAAAAAAGAAAAAAAAAATACATCATAAGCGGCCAGCAGGTGGTGTGATGATTGAGTTGCTGGACACTCTCACATGGCTGACCATGGTTTGAGTCCTGAACCTGGTAGCTTGCTTTCTCACTTTCTCCCCCCCGCTCTGTTTCTCTCTCTGGTCAAGTTAAAATAAATGAATGAATAAATAAAAATGAATATCATTTTAAATACCTTTTATTATTATAAGGTTTGTTTTCACAGATTTCAGGTGATAGGTAGTATGGGGTACCTATGCAAGTTCGAGCCAGCTCTACAGTACTAGAATGAAAAGAAAATAATTGAAGAAGGTTAAAATACAAAAAGACATCATAAATTATCACATACACATCATCATGGATCAAAGTTACACTGAAGATATTATATCAAAACAAAATTTAAAATTGTAAGATTACCTATTAAGAACCCTAGCAATTCCAAAATCTCCAAGTTGTACCGTCCCATCTTTGGTTAAAAATATGTTCTGTAAAAGACAGGAAGAAAAAGCCCAGATGTATTATTACTGTTCAATTCTGAGTTGACAACATTATTCATAAAAATTAATCAGTTAAAAATAATGCTGGTGGTGTAATGGTTATGCTGCCAGACTCTCATGTAGTCGACCACAGTCTGAGTTCTGGATCTGGCAGCATGCACTGGGTACATGCGTATGTGACCAAAAATCTCAAGAGGAGAATGGAGGAGAACGGATTGCGGCATGGCCATCCTTCCTCAGGGGTGACTTTTCACTTTGTGTCTCTTTGTCTGTCTCTCTGGTGAGAGCATGTGCTGTATTGCAAAAATCTCTCTTAAAAAAAGTAATGTTGACATAACTGGATATCTATATGCAAAACAATAAATGTTGTCCTCTAATCTCGCACCATGCGCAAAAATAAACTAACATGGGATTCAAGACCTAAATATAAGAACTAAAACTCTTAAAGGAAAACATAGGAGTAAATCTACATGCCCTTGGATTAGGCCAATAGTTTCTTAGATATGACACCAGAAACACAAACGTAAAATAAAAAGAAGACAAAAATAGATAAATTGGACCTTGGCAAAATTAAAAACTTTTAGGACCAGCAGATAGTATAGTGGTTATGTTACTGGAC
Organism: Tupaia belangeri chinensis; assembly: GCF_000334495.1. Classification (NCBI taxonomy): domain Eukaryota; kingdom Metazoa; phylum Chordata; class Mammalia; order Scandentia; family Tupaiidae; genus Tupaia; species Tupaia belangeri. The sequence continues at coordinate 30,592 of NW_006159509.1, forward strand.
TCCTATATAGCTGACTACAATTTGAGTCCTGGACCTGGTGGCTTGAAACTCTTGCTTGCTGCGTGCGTACGGGTGATCAAGATTCTGAAAGAAGAATGGAGGAGAAGGGACTGAGGCATAGCCATCCCCCCGAGGGATGATTTCTCACTCTGTCTGTCTGGCAAGTACACGTCTTCTATAGCATCAATCTCTCTCTAAAAAAAAATTTAAAAAAAATCTGGATCCCTTGCCCCCCAAAAATCACTGCCTAAGAACCCAAACTAGCTTAAATATAACAAATTAAGTGTAAATGCTTCCAATAATTTATCCCACTATTTTGCATACAAAACTCCAATGCTATATGAAACAGTAAAGCCAAGAATTTGCGGGTTAAAAGGAACTAAACTTTTTATCAGAAGAATTGAGACAGGTGCTGCCTTCCAACCTAGTGTTTAGGGGAGCCAGATTCCACATGGCCAACGGAGGTCTGAAATCAGCCCCAGTGGTTTGAGAAACATGCTAGGCACATGTGCACGGATGCCCAAAATCCCAATAGGAGAAACGGAAAAGCGACTGTGGCATGACCATGCCCCATTGAGAATGCTTTCTCTCCCTCCCTCTGTCTCTCTCTGGCAAATGCACATGTCCTCTGGCAATTAAAAAAATAAAATAAAATAAAATAAAATAAAATAAAAGACAACAACTTGAGTCACACATTTGCTCAAGGCCAGAGATGACACTGTGGGATTGACCAGGATAAAGTAAAATGGGATAAAATGGGTTTAGGTGGCAGAGGATAAATGGGGTATGAAGCTCCAACCAGTTTCCCTTGTTCCCACTCTATATCCGGAGACAATCAGCCTATACAAGAACTTTCAGGCCTAAGGAGGTATGAAGACACAAGAACTTGATGCCTCTTGAACTCCCCATTCTGGAACCAAGAGGGGCTAAGTGAGGCAATCATGAAACTTCTATACAGAGATGAGCTGTGGATCTAAAACACTTCCCAAAAAGGACTATACCGGAAAAAAAAAAAGAAAAAAAGTCTGAAAAGAAATCTAATACAAAGAAAATCAGCCAATAAAAGCATCAGACTAGAATTCACTTTAGACAGAATTTTACAAAACACTGCAAAATCACTAAATATATTGAGAAAATTGCAAAGAGGTAAACAGAATAAATATAAATGAACAAACAATAAAAACAAAACAAACAAACGAAAAAGACAAGGTGGTTCCAAGACCTGGTAGTCAAAACAACTGGATCCCACATGGCCAGTTTGACGGTGTAGGTCATGAACCCAGCAGCTTGAGAAACACACCAGGCATGTGTGCCCAAAATCCTGAAAAAGGGAAATATGGAGAAAAAGGATTGTGATGTGATAATTCCTCCCTCTTTTTCTACCTCTATTAGGGTGCACATGCCCTCTAACAACAATAACAAAAGGAGAAATAAAAACAGTTATATATAAAAAAGCTACTAACTAATAGCAATCTTAGGGGAAAAAACAGTCATACAATAAAGAAACAAATATGACAGGACTTCAAAAAGTTCATAAAAAAATGAAATTAAGGGGCCAGCAGGTGGTGTGGAGGTTAAGGGTGCTGGACTCCCAGATGGCTGACCACGGTTTGAGTCCTGGACTTGGTGGCTTGCTTTCTCACTTTCCTTCTCCCTCTCTTCCTCTCTGGTGAAATTAAAATAAGTAAATAAATAAATAAATAAAAAGAAAAATGAAATTAGACTATGAGTTTACTTCAGTGCAAAAAAGAATTTGAAATCCATGAATATAGCTTTTCCTAATATATATTTTCCACGAACATTTTGAAGACCTTCCCCCTTACAACAGAATAAGCAACAAGTTTACAAAAATTAAACAGGAATCCAGTGAACTAAGAGACTGGCTGAAGAATACCTACAAGGTAACAGAGAGACAAACAGAAAATACGAAAGAACAAAGTAGATAAGTAAATGATAGTTAAGAAATTCTAACTATGTCCAAAAGACCATAAAGGTAGTGATAAAGAGCAATATTTGAAAAAAATGTAGCTGGGCCAGCCTCAGGGCACAGAAGTCAAGCACTGTGCAGAGGAAGCTGGATTCTACATAGCCAAATGTGGTTTGAATCTTTTCCCTAGCAGTTAGAAAAATACTCGGGGCATGTGCATATGCGCCCAGGATCCTGATGGGATGGAGAAATAGAGAAACAAGAATTGTGGTGTAATCAGACTTCATTGAGGGGTATATTCTCTTTATCTCTCTTGCATGCACATGCATGAACACACAACCTCTGTCATAAAAATTTAAAAGAAAAGAAAAGAAAAGAAACAAAGAGCTAAACTGTATCTGAAAGGTTTCTACAGGAAACATACACTCCTGTAACAAAAGAGCATAGCATGGCCTAATCAAGGTGGTGTAGGTGGCAGGGTATTATTATGCAAACCTGGAGTCACATAGCAGGCCCAGGTCTGGTTCCACCCAACCTAAATAGGGTGGGTACCTTGCCATGAGCCTGTAATCCTGGTTAACCGGGAGGGTGGACCAGGTAGAGGGAGACATGGCAAAAATACCTATCTTTTCTCCCTTTGTTTGCATCCCCACCTTATTAAAAAACAAAACAAAACAAAAAAGTGCACGGAATAATTAATGAAAATTGAGCATCACTGATCCATAACACTGAAATTTCGGAACAATGGGGATACACAGTACACCCTAAAATCTTCCAGAAAGAAAGAAACAAGGGTAAGAAATCATAAAGGCTTTAAATTCCTAAACAGAAAGACTAAAAGCCGAAAGACAAATGAGCACTGTCTTCAAAATCTAGAAAACCAATTTCCTACCTAGAAGTCTATATCCAAATTACTGTCAAAGTGAGAGAATAAAGTTACCTGAGACAGACATAAAATTATCTTCCATCTCAATTACTACGTCCCATACATCCCTTCCTTAGATTTGCTCCATCACAATGAGGGAGCAAACCAAGAAGATTTCCAGTATTAGAGTGAAGGGAGAACAGAAAAGGGAGAAGACAGGTAATCTGCTGCACACCTGACTAGGTCCAGAACTCTGATAATGCAGGTCCATGCCCTTCTCCATTTAGAAGTTATCAGTGACACCCACAAAGATGCATTGTGATTACATGTCGACCAGAGATCACAAGTAAAAATAAAAAAGACCACAACTCTCTACACACCCAAAAAACTCACTAGTGTAGAAATAAGCTTACCTGTGATTTTATGTCTCGATGAAGGATTTTTCTATCATGTACATGTTTCAAGGCCAAACATATCTGTACAAACCAGTCCAAAATCTAGAGAGAAAAATCAGATGTGTCATTTCCTTTAACATTTACATTTCATAGTAGCCTTTCCTTGACCTTCAGAAGGATTCAGGAATATCTAAGGCGAAAGGAACTAAATCCTTAAACATTTCCTAGTAATAATTTCTATTAGGTTGTCAGGAAAATCATGACGTACTTTTCTATGCAAAAATGTATCATAACTGTCCTGATGACTCATATTTTGTAGGTCCTAACACTCAGTAGATAGTCAAGAAAATTGACATATAGTATGTGCGGAGTCCATACTGTACCTAAAAGGTAAGAGACTGCTACCAGCATTTCTTTTTGAGAGAATTTTTGCTATAGGGCGCGTGTGCTCACCAGAGAGAGAGAGACAGAGTGACATAAAGTGTGAAATCACCCCCAGGGGATGGCAACACACATGTGCCTGTTGGGATCTTTAAGCCGCCGGGTCAAAAACTGCAGTCGACACATGGGGAGTCCAGCAACATAACCATTACACCATCTGCTGGGCCCCTAAAATCTTTCTTATACATAAAATAAATGTGGACAGAAACTTCAAGAGTGAAAAATGAAATTTCAATTTTATAATAGCATGACATCAGGTGACTTTTGGTTTTAAATATATTTCTTTGGTCTGTAATGCTTTTTAAAATATAAAAAGGGGTCAGATGTTGGCCCAGTGGTGAACTATGACACTTTACAAGGGTGACCCTTGCAGGAAGGTTCTGGTTCCCATTTGAGATCTCCCTGAGTATACTGAGCACATGTGTACCCATGGGGGCTGGCAGAAGCTAGGGATGAACTGCCACAACAAGATCCTGCTGAGGGTGTGTGCATACTGTCTTTCTCACTCATTGAGGAAATAAAGAAATAAAAACTTTAAAAAAAAAAAAAACACAAGAGAAAATAATCAAGCTAAAAATATAGAAGGCATTTCTGACTTTTTTTTCTCCTCACATTAAGTATATGTAAACACACTGTCTAGAATTGACCACTTGGGGACCAGCAGATGGGATAATGGTTATGTCAACTGGACTCCCTAATGGCCAACTATGGTTCGAGTCCCAGACCTGGCAGCTTGAAACACATGTTAGGCATGTGTGCATGTATGCCCAAAATCATGAGAGAAAAATGGAGAAGGGATTGGAGTGTGACCATTCCTCCTGGGGGGAGATTTCTTCCTTTCTGTCTCTGTTTCTCTTTGTCTCTTCAGTAAGTGCACGCACTCTATCGCAAAAATCTTTCTAAAAATAAAATAATAGAATTGACCACTTAAAGTAAAAGTCTTAATATCTACCTGACGCCTAATACAAAATAATTCTAAGTGGACAGCATTTTTAATAATAAAATATTCAACAATAAAATAAAGAAAATGTGGGTTAATTTTCTGTACTCTTTAATTGAAGCAGGACATTCAAAACATGATACAGACTGATAAAGTTGACTATATCAAATGTTTTAAAGATTTATATAATTATATTTAATATCACTATTTTTTAATTTGACCAGAGAGAGAGTTAAGTGAGAAAGCAAGCTGCCAGCTACAGGACTTGAACCTCAGTCACCATGTGGGAGTCCAGAGCTTTAACCACCATGCTACCTACTGGCCCGAACTACATAAAATGTAAAACATCTGCATGGTAACATAACTGATGGATCACCCATTCTCCAATATGTAAAAATGCTTCTGTATCACAAAAAAATTTTAGCAGTCAAAATAAGAAATAGACTAAAGACTGGAAAGGCATTAACAGTAGGAAAAAAGGACAAGAAACATATACAAAACCTCCCTCCAAATGAAAAACCGTAATTAAATAAGATGTCATTTTAACTCGACTAGAATGAAATAATATACAATGTTATACAGAGGTGAGAAGATAAGTCTCTTAATATCCTGCTTGAGAAAAGATTAATTACAGTCATTTAATAATGTATATACATAAAAACTTTAAATTCCTATACCATTTTATAGAGCAATTGTAATTTCAAATTTATACTATGGATATAGAATTGGAAATACAGAAAGACGTGTACAAGGATATTTACTATAGCATTGTTAGACCGAAAATACATTAACAACCTAACTGTCCATCATAGGGCCTGCTTAAAAATACTGTGGTATCAGTATTCTAGAAATACCAAATAGCCACTGAAAAGAATGAAGCACTTCTATGTATACCACTTACATACTTAGAAGTGAAAAAAGAAAGTTGCAGGACAGTATATTCCTTTTTTAAAAGTGTATGCTTACGGGACCAGCAGATGGCACAATGGTTATGTCGCTGGACTCCCATGTAGCTGATTGCGGATCAAGTCCCAGACCTGGCGACTTGAAACTCATGCTAGGTTTGTGTGTGTTCGTGCCCAAAATCCCGAGAGGAGAATAAAGGAAAAGGGATTGTGGCATGCCATCCCCCTGGGGATCATTTCTTACTATCTGTCTCTCTGTCTCCCCGGCAAGTGCTACAGTGGAAATCTCTCCCTAAAATAAATAAATTAATTAATAAAGTATATGCTTATATTATGTGAGTGAACTCTATAATGAGTATGTATGTGTATGTGAAAGAGAGAAGGAAAAAAGGAAAGAAGCATAAATGTGTAGACACCAATCAGTGTTTACTTCAGGGTTGTAGATTTATAGAAGATAACGTTCATTCCATCTTTTCAGTATTTTTTTTAAAAGGTATTACATTAATATAATATAAAAATAATTTAAAGAATCGTGCTCTCGGGACTAGCAAATGGTGCAATGGGTACGTTGCTGGATTCCCACATAGTTGACTATGGTTCAAGTCTTGGACCTGGTGGCTTAAAACTCACACCAGGCACATGTGCGTGCCCAAAATCCCAAGAGGAGAATGGAGAAGGGATTGCGGAAGTGGCCATCCCCCTGGGGGATGATGTCTCACTTTCTGTCTGTCTCTGCCCCTCTGGCGAGCACATGAGCACTATAGCAAAAATCTCTCTTTCAAAAAAAAAGTAATAATAATAATTTTCTCTAAAACAAAGCCTTCTCAGTTCAGTTCTACAAATATTCATTTATATTTATATAGGACTAAACAGTTCTCTGACTTCAAGGAATTCACATAGTAATAGAAATACACTCAAATTGAATAAACACTTGAATTTTGTTATAGATTTATGTACATAAGAGAGCAATTAATTTAACCAGGGAGGAATCAAGAAAAAATACAAAAAAAAAAGGTGAAAATAAAGCTTGGTTGGATTTTACTCTTACGGAGTCTACCAGTAGAACTGGAACACATCTTCAAATCACTCATGTCTCATTTCAGTTATCATATTTCTCATACCTGTATTTTTTTTTAAAAAAATAATTTGCTACAGGGCATGTGCAATTGCCAGAAAGAGAGAGAAAGATTTCATGAGAACGCAACCCCTGTAGGGTATGGTCATGTTGCAATCCCTTCTCCATTTTTCCTTCTGGGATTTAGGGCACATGCACAATTTGCACCCAGCTTGTTTTTCAAGCCTCTGGGTCTAGGATTCAAACTGCATAGTGGCCATGTGGGATCCAGCTGCCTTAACCACCACACCTCAGACTGGCCTACCTGCATTTCTTTCTGACAAAAAATTTACTCAGCACCGGAAGTGGACTACACATGTGCAAGAAACAGCCAAAATAAAAATTAATAAAACAACTCACAGATTAGGAAAAAAAATTTTTTTTCTGTAAAGCGCCAGACAGTGAATATTTTAGGCTTCACAAGCTGCATGATCTGTCTCAACTCAGCTTTTCAACGGCAGCAAAAGTGTAGCCACAGATTACACGAACAAGTAAGTTTGGCTGTATTCCAATAAAACTTTATTTACAGAGATAGTGGGCCAAATTTGGCCCATAGCCATTGTTTGCTGATGTCAATCAAAACCTACTGAGGTCAATGGGCAAGTGAATCACTAATTCCAGAGAAGTAATGCCTGAATGTTGGAGCAGCACAGAGAAGACCTACTCACCCTGGAAGTGATAAAATAAAGCAGGGTAGAGAGGTGATTGTTAAATTAGGTTTTGATGAAACAAAGTGAAGGAGGAAAGCAGAGCTTACACAAATACAATGGCTACATTTCCAATCCTCTGTCTAGAATATTAGAAATGGAAGCAAGCTTTATCAATATTTTTGTGGCAATCTCAGAATATTTCACCTTGACGTTAATCCAGAACATATGAAGTTGTATCATATATATTTTTATTTATTTTGCTATATGGCACATGAGCTTGCTGGAAAGAGAGAGAAAGTGAGAAATCTCCCCCACCTCCCAGTGGGGATGGCCACCCTGCAGTCCCTTCTCCTCTATTCTCTTCTTGAGATTTTGGGCATGCACACACACACACACATGCCTGGTGTGTTTTCCAAACTGGGGAGTCAGTCACATATCAAGTCGCCTTAACCACCATGCCACCTGGCTAGTCCTCAAACATACCTTTTCTTTGTTAAGCAATGAATCCATTAACACTTGGTGCATACGTGCTTGCTTACTGGCTGATCGACAGATTGATTGATTGATTAATTGCCATAATTGCATTCACTTACCAGAGAGTAAAAAAGTAAGAAATCATCCCTTTTCTATTCTCCTTCTAGGATTTAGGGCACACAGGTACACACACGCCCAGCATGATTCTCAAGGCCCCAGTTCTGGACTTAAATTGTTGGTCAGCTACTTTGGAATTCCACCTGCTCGCCCTCACACTTTTAATACTGCCATCTTTTGCGATCTCAAGTAGTTGATCTCTTCTAGTGTGGACAAAGTTGCTTTACTTGGCTTACTAACAAATGGGTTATGGATCCATTCCTTGCCAGTTCAGGGGTCTTTTGTGGATGGGAAGTAATTCTTGAACTCTTTTGAAAGCTAAGATAGGTGATCATGTACCAGCTGAGAGAAAAAGGCCCTGGCTCCGACTCTTCAAAAATCCCTGCTTATGGGACCAGTTGGTGGCATGGTGGTTAAGGCAACAGACACTCGCATGTGGCTGACCACAGTTTACGTCCCAGACCTGGTGGCTTGCTTTCTCACTTTCTCTCTCTCTCTGATCAAATTAAAATAAATGAATAAATAAAATGAAATAATTTTTTAAAAATCTCTGCTTGTTTGAAACATGCCAAAACTTCCAATGTCCATTCACTGCCCCCTACGTCCAGTTTGGCTCTGAATTCAGTCACTTTATCTGATGACTTGAACACAGTTGTCATGCTCCCCTAAAGTGACAGACTGAGTTTACTGAACAGACTATGTCACACAAGCAAGATTTGCAACCCAATCTGTGTCACTGAAGTGTGCTGTCAGTAGGTGACTATTTTTCTAAAAGAAATTTCTGAAGCAGTTCTTATAACTCAAACACTCTGGCTAGTAATCTACCTTTCGGAAATCATCTCACTTCTGTTTGTAACAAAATGTGTGTGCTCTGTGTCCACTTCCTCACTGAATGCTTGAACAGACATGAGTTAATGGCATGTACTTTAATGTGGCTGATAATTTTAATCACATCCTGCAAAATGTTGTTGAGTTCAAGTGACATTTTTCACCTAGCCAGCATTTCTCTGTAGATGACAGGGTGGAGACTCACATTCACAAGTGACCTCTTTGACCTGAGTAGTGAAACCAGAAAGCTGCTCAGTCATGGCAGTAAATCTGTTCATGCATATACCAACAAAAATGCCCAATTCAGTTTGTAATCACTCAAAGACTTGAGCAGTTCTGTGGCTTTGGTGTTGGTTGGCAACAAAAGTGTGTATATCTTCATGTGTATCCTCCTGAAAGATATAGCGCACACAAACACTGTTGCCTTGTTGTCAACATCTGTAGACTCATCAAACTGGATTGTATACCACAGTGATTCTTTCATCCTCTCTAACAAACATGCCTCAATATCCTCCTGATAATTTTGTCAGTTCGTCCCATTACAGTGCTCGCCGAATGAGGAACACATGTCATCTTTTGAACTGCTGTCTTTCCTAAAAGCTCATGACAAATGTCCTCAGCAGCAGGCAGGATCGACTCCTCATCAATAATAAAGGGCATCTTAGATTTAGTAATGCGGTTAACCACTAAGAATCATGCTCTTAATGCAGATACTTTTGATGAAGTGGTGGCCTTCAAAAATTGCTTCTGTTCTTTGTGTTCACATTTAAAAAAAAAAAAAATTCCAAAGACATGTCTTTTAAAGCAGGGTGCTTGGTCTCCATAGAATAAGCAGTTTTGAACGCTTTGTGGCTTTTCTGAGTAGCCAGTAACCACATAATATACAAAGTGAGCTTCCAGAATGTGAATCGTTTGTTGAAATGCATCCGTAATTTAAGGAGGACTGTTGGTATTTTCTTTTTAGTGCAGCTTTCTTTTTGCTGGAGTCTTAGTCTCCTTCCATCTCATCACTGGGTCTTTCCCCTTTTTCAAAGAAGCTCTACAATGACATTTGTCTTTTTTTCATTTTGGCTAAGGTTTGTGAGCTTACCAAAACTGACTGAGACAAGTGTGCAGTGCAGAAAAGTGCTGCAGACAGAAGCAGTAAATAAAATAATGGCTGAGCCATGCAGAGTAAAGTAAGTGTCAGATTCTAACTTACAGCCTCCGCCAGATGCAGCTGTACAACTGAAGTACATCAATTCACTTGCCACTATAAAGCCTGCCACCAGATGCAGCTTAACTGTCACCTGCTGCTCACTGATAGGGTTTTGATATGCATCTGCAAAGCAACTGACTTATCATGGTCTTTGCACAGTCAAAACTTCTGCTAATGTTAATATTTGCAGCTACACCCCAGAACTACATCACCATTTCAGAGTGCCGCCTCAAATCATCGGGCATTAGAAACTCACAAAGAGCATGCAACCCAGACCTCTTGCACACAGTTTGCAATAGTGTTTGTGCTCCTGTAAGAATCTAATGCCTTCACATCTGACAGGAGGCAGAGATTGCAGGCAGTAATGCAGATGAAGCTTCGCTTGCTCATACACCAGTTGGGGACCCTGCTTTAATTAACATATAAGACAAGTTCTCACTTTATCATACTTCTGAGTTGCTGTCAAAAATCTAAAAATTCCCTTTCCATAGTACTACAAATTAGTATTACCAATCAGCTGCTAAACTGTAACAACTCTGGGCCTACTCTACCTACACTTTCCTAAGTACCCTGAAATGATGTTAAATAAAAACTATTATCTCTATATTACAGCAAATTATAACCTAGCTAGGGACAGA
>NW_006159509.1:42585-56138 GCF_000334495.1 Tupaia belangeri chinensis
GGCTTCTCTGAGTAGCCAGTCACCACATAATATACAAAGTGAGCTTCCAGAATGTGAATCGTTTGTTGAAATGCATCCGTAATTTAAGGAGGACTGTTGGTATTTTCTTTTTAGTGCAGCTTTCTTTTTGCTGGAGTCTTAGTCTCCTTCCATCTCATCACTGGGTCTTTCCCCTTTTTCAAAGAAGCTCTACAATGACATTTGTCTTTTTTTCATTTTGGCTAAGGTTTGTGAGCTTACCAAAACTGACTGAGACAAGTGTGCAGTGCAGAAAAGTGCTGCAGACAGAAGCAGTAAATAAAATAATGGCTGAGCCATGCAGAGTAAAGTAAGTGTCAGATTCTAACTTACAGCCTCCGCCAGATGCAGCTGTACAACTGAAGTACATCAATTCACTTGCCACTATAAAGCCTGCCACCAGATGCAGCTTAACTGTCACCTGCTGCTCACTGATAGGGTTTTGATATGCATCTGCAAAGCAACTGACTTATCATGGTCTTTGCACAGTCAAAACTTCTGCTAATGTTAATATTTGCAGCTACACCCCAGAACTACATCACCATTTCAGAGTGCCGCCTCAAATCATCGGGCATTAGAAACTCACAAAGAGCATGCAACCCAGACCTCTTGCACACAGTTTGCAATAGTGTTTGTGCTCCTGTAAGAATCTAATGCCTTCACATCTGACAGGAGGCAGAGATTGCAGGCAGTAATGCAGATGAAGCTTCGCTTGCTCATACACCAGTTGGGGACCCTGCTTTAATTAACATATAAGACAAGTTCTCACTTTATCATACTTCTGAGTTGCTGTCAAAAATCTAAAAATTCCCTTTCCATAGTACTACAAATTAGTATTACCAATCAGCTGCTAAACTGTAACAACTCTGGGCCTACTCTACCTACACTTTCCTAAGTACCCTGAAATGATGTTAAATAAAAACTATTATCTCTATATTACAGCAAATTATAACCTAAAGAATTCTAATGTGAAATTATTCAGGGTCTGTTAGGAAGTGTGCATGATGCAGTAAAAACAAGTACAGAACAGGATGAATACCATGGAGTCTCATGTAGCAGTTAGAATAAACTGGTGCACACAAAGCAAAAAAAAAAAATTATCAGAAACATAATAGGTAGGGAAAAAAATAAAACAGAATGGGATATAACCCAACATGTACATATTTAAACACACATAAATGCAAAACTGACGACAGTAATTTTGCAAAAATACATAGAAATAGAAAGATACTGGAAGAGCTGCCTATGGTGGGAGGGGCATGAACATGGGGTATGAGGATAAAAGAAAAAGGAAAATGTGCTTGGCTGGGGAGCCAGTGGGGCACAGCTACCATCTGAGGGATTCTGATCCTATGCCTCTAAGTCAGAATCTCGCCCAGGCAGATGGATATGGCAGCTCCATGGGGCTTCAGTTGCTCTGGGATAGCCGGTTCCTTGCTGTGCCTGCCCAGGACTGGTGTGATCAGACTCTCATCCTGAGGAACAAGGAATGGTCAGAAAAGCGAATGGCCCTCTCCCTGTCACATAACACATGTCTGTTGAGGACCCTAGTACTAAACCATTCATAGATGACCTGCTTTTGATTTGGGTTTCACACACAGCAAAGCAGCTCTTTCACTGTAATCTACTGAAAGTTAGCTCTCTACACAAAGATTTATAAAAATCAATTAACTAATATTTTAAAAAGATAAAGAAAAAAACACAAAAAGCACCAGGCTTTGCGGAATAGAATACAACTATTAAAACTAGAATAACTGGGGAGCCAGCAGATGGCATAGCATTTACATCACTGGACTTTCACATGGCTAACCATGGTTCAAGTCCCAGATCTGGTGGCTTGAAGATCATACCGGGCACATGTGCATGCGTGCCCAAGATCCCAGGGGGAGAATGGAGAAGGGACTGTGACATGGACGTCCCCCCTGGGGGATGATTTCTCACTTTTCTTCTCACTGTCTCTGTCTCTCACCCCAGTGAGTACACATGACCTGAGGCAAAACCCTCTAAACATAAAAACAAACATAAATGATCTATATGATTGGCATATAAATTTTTAGGTGACAAGAGAGAGAACAAGGCATGTATAATATCCCTTTGCTGAATGTGTGTCTCTCAATGAATATATTTACATATTCAAGTATGAAAAAGAAAGTCCAAGGACAAGCATTTGGCATAATGGCTATGTCGGTGGACTCCCATGTTTCTACCATGGGTTCAGTCCCAGACCCGGTGGCTTAAACTCATGCCAGGCACGTGTGTGTGCGTGCCCTAGATCCTGAGAGGAGAATGGAGGAGAAGGGACTGCCAGCCACCCTGGGGGGAGGGTGATTTTTCACTTTCTGTCTCTTTGTCTCTGTCTTTCTGCAAAGTGCACACACGCTCTATAGCAAAAAAACTCTCAAAAAAAAGAGAAAGTCTAGAAGTATATATCAAACTAAAAACAATGGTAATCTCATGAATGAAATGGTGGACAAAGAGGACTTCTTCTGATATTTTAACATTTTGGTTATTTATTATATGTTTGTACAAAGAATATTTTATAACCTTTGGGGTTAACAGACCCAAACACATCTATATGGTTTTGGACAAATTATTTAACCTCTCTTAGACTCCTTAACCATTTAAAAGGGGAAAAAAAATACATTAATTTTAAAAACACAACAAATAGGGAACCAGCAGTTAGCGTAATGGCTATGTCGCTGGATTCCCACGTAGTCGACCACAGTTCGCGTCCCGGACCCGGTGGCTTAGAACTCACGCCGGGCATGTGTGTGTGCGTGTCCAAGATCCTGAGAGGAGAACGGAGGAGAAGGGATTGCGGCGTGACCATCCCCCCTGGGGGGGGTGATTTCTTGCTGTCTCTCTCTATGGCTCTCTCTGTCTGTCTGGCGAGCACACATGCCCTGTAGTGAAAACCTCTCAAAAAAAAAAAAAAAAAAAAAACAAATATAACACTGGTAGCACAGTGCTACATCCATTCCCATATGTAAAAGCACACAATTAAAATAAAAAATGGGGGGCTGGCAGGTAGTATGGTGTTTAAAGGTGCTGGACTCCCACACAGCTGACTGCAGTTCAAGTCCTGGCCCTGGCAGCTTGCTTATTCACTTTTCCTGTCTCTCTCTCTCATTCTCTAGTCAAATTAAAAAAAAAATAATAAATCAAGTTAAATAATTCATTTAGAAAATAAAGAATGGGCAATGGTGAGAAATTCAACAGGAATTTAGAGAAGGAAAAGATCACAGAAAATTGTAGTAGTTATAGAATATTTTAAAATTGGGCTTAACACAAGGAAGTTGGAAATTGGCATTACCAAAGTAAAAGAAATAATCAAGGTCTAGCTAGGTGTTATGTGGTTAAGACGGCCAACTACGCGTTTAAAGTTCTGGATCTGGTGGCTTGGAAAACACTCCAGGCATGCATGTATGTATGCCCAAAATCCCAAGAGGAAAATGAAGAAGGGTTTGCAGTATGACCATCCCCCCTGGGGAGATGCTTTCTCACTTTCCCTCTGTTTCTCTCTCTCTCCCCAGAGTACATATACCCTACAGAAAATTTTTAAAAGTTAAAAAGAAAGACTAAATACACAGAAAGAAGGATATAATGTATAAACACTTTGCATATTGCCTAACATAAATTATATGTTAATAAGTATCAGTTAAAATAAATAAAAAGGAGTGCAATAAGGAAATAAGATTAAAAAAAAAAAGGCTGCTTAAATAGGAACAGATCGTATTTCAAGAGATCCTTAAAACCAAAACAGAGATCAGCTGGAATTACCTGGAAAAGTTGTCTTTTATGGAGAAATGATTTAGCACCTATAAGCCAGATTGTCAGGATATAGAATAATCAGAGTGAATAATTAAGTTATACACACACACACATATATACACACACACACATACATATATGCACATATATATACATACATACACATACACACATACACATAGGATATAACATTACATGTACAAGGAATTATTACAGACTGAAAAATAAGATGGGGAACTAAACCAAGGTGGTAGATAATTACAAGGAAATGTGACCAACATACTGGATATGATACCAAACTGCTCTAGAAATTACAATTAGCAATCAGAAATAAACTATAAACTACTTGTCAATAATGGAGTAAGAGTCAATCTCCTATATACTAACTTACCTGATCCTCTTGAAACAAAATGCCTTTCTGAGCATTTATTCGTTTAAACAGATCTCCTCCTTCACAGTAATCCATCACGATGTAGAGAGAACCATCCTCTATAAAACAAACATTACATCCTATTTAAAAAAGGTACATCAAAAGCACAGCCAAATTAAAAGTACTTAAAGGCTTATTCAAAACAGCAGCTAAAAACAAAACAAAATACAGAACCACACTCAAAAGAATTAGAATGCCAAGTCAAGGTATATTGGCTATAAAAATGTATTACACAGTAACTTAAGTTAATAGAAACTCCATTGTTATTGACTTTTCTACCAAGAAAACACCATCCTATTGGACAGCGGGGGTTCAACTAGACCTAAACACCTCTGGAATATAGATACAACACAGATAGATATTTTTGATTTCGCTCAATAGATACATTTCCTTAGTGGTCACAGAAAATCATGTTTTTCCACCAAGTAGTGGAGAAAAATAATCTTAGCGTTCAACTGACCATTCATTTTCAGCTCTGTTTTATCCATTTGAATCAACTATTTATTAAAAAAAAATACTGTGATGAATTCTGAGGCTTCGACAGAGAGTACATCAGTCTCTACCCTCTTGGAGCTCTTGGAATTTTCTTTGATTTTACTTTTTTTTTTTTTTTTTTTTAGAAAAGGCTCATTTAATTTTTATTTTTAAATAATTATTAAATTTTGTTTATTATTATTAAGTTTTGCTATAGGTCACATGTGCTCACCAGAGACAGATAGACAGAGAGAGAGGGAGAGAGAGAAAGTGAGAATGCCAGCCACCTGGTCTGGGACTTGAATCATAGCATGTGGGAGTCGAGCAACCCAACCACCAAGCTACCTGCTGGTCCCAGGCCTATTTTATTTTATTTCTTCTATGAGAGAGAAAGAAAAACAGAGAAAGAGATAAAAACATGCATCCTGGGGACCAGCAGTTAACATAATGGATATGTCGATGAACGCCCATGTAGTTGACTGTGGCTCGAGTCCCAGATCCAGGGGCTTAAACTCATGCCGGGCGCATGTGTGTGCATCCCCAAGATCCCAAGAGGAGAATGGAGGAGAAGGAACTGTGGTGTGGCCATCCCCCCTGGGGGGTGATTTCTTGCTTTCTATCTCTCTGTCTTTCTGGTGAGCACACGCACCCTATAGCAAAAAAAAAAAAAAAAAAAGGCATCAGGCATACTGAATAGGATCCCCATGCCATAGTCTACCGCCAGCCTCAGCCAGCAAACCATGACATGTACACAGCACCCAATGTGTACAAGGACTCTTTAGGCACAAATCCAGCACATTCCTACGTGGGTTCAGTACCAGAGTACTGCACTACTGCTGCACCACAACTGCTAGCCCAAAATCTATTCTCATTTTTAAAGAAAACTGTATAGAATTTGTAAATGTGAAGATGGGGCACTCCCCTCTTCACCTTTATGTCTTTGGCTACAGAGAAAGGAACTGGCATACCTCTTTCCATGATAGAAAAACTAGAACACTTAAAGTAACTGTCTCCATCCTCTACTTCTTCTCAAGTAAGGATGAGTGGCCAACATCACTTCTAACATTTATGGAACCAGTAGTTACTAGTGAGACCACTACTCTGAGAACAGCTGCGCCAGTTCTCACTTATTTCACTAGCTGCAGTATGGACTTACTTCCAGCAGAACTTAGTATACCTTGTCACTGTGTTCTAATCACCTGTTGGCCTCATATCCTCTTTGAAATACTGCTTGCCATGTGCCATTGGGTTTCAGAATCTAAGTGATTAAGCTAACTAAGAATATGGGGATGGGGGCCAGCAGGTGGCATAGTGGTTAAGGTGCTGGATTCTAATGTGCTCAACTGCAGTTTGAGCCATGGACCCGGTGGATTAAAACTCTACTGAGCATGTATGCACACATGCCCAAAACAACCCTGAGAGGAGAATGGAAAAAAGATTGTGGCATGGCCATCCCCTCGGGGAGGGTGACATATCGTTTTCTGTCTCTCTGGCGAGCACATGTGCCCCACAGAAAAATCTCAATAAAAAAAAAAAAAGATTATGGGGATGGCTACATAATGTAGCAGTTAAGCTGGGTCCCACCTGGCTGACAACTATTCAAATCTGAGCTTCATGGGCTTGAAAATCATGCTGGATATGTGTGCACATGTACCCAAATCCTCACAGGATGGAGGAATAGAGAAAAAATTATTGCAGCATGACCAGGCCCCACTGGGGTTGGGGGGTGGGGGGCATGCTTTCTCTTTCTCTTTCTCTTTCTTTCTTTCTGGAGAGTGCATACTCTCTGGCAAAACAAAACAAAACAAAACAAAACTGAAAAAAACTACATGACTCTTCATTATTAATATGAAAAGATCAACCAATATACATGGAAAATTAAAATACAAAATAATTTCCTGAAAAATTCAATAGTTATAAAAATAAGAGCCAGCGAGTGGTGTACTGTTAAGGTGATGAATTCCCACATGGTCAACTGCAGTTTGAGTTCCGGGCCCAGCAGCTTGAAACTCATGCTGGGCACGTGTGTGTGAGTTGCCTAAAATCCCAAGAGGAGAACGAAGAAGGGACTGCTGCCTGGCCACCCCACTGGGGGGGGTGGGGGTGGGAATTTCTCACTTTCTGTCTCCCTTTCTCTCTAGTGAGTACCCTATAGCCAAAATATCTAAGAAAGAAAAAAAAAAAGAACAGTTATAAAATATATATATATGATGTTGCCATTTATGTAGCATAAAAAACAAAAAATTACATATGGTATTCTATCTCTTGTGTATGCTTGCTAATGCTTAGACCACTTACGGAAGAAAACACTAGACAGTAATAACAGTTGTTAGCTCCAAGAATGAAACATAGGTAGCTCAAAGATAGGAACAGAAGACAAACTTACTACAAAATCTTATATCATGTATAAAAGGTGTGTGAGAATGAAATAGAAAGAGAATGTTAAATAGGACCTGAGAAAGGAATGGAGAAGCAATCCTACAAGTAAAATACTTGAGCTTTAGCATAGAAACTGTAATGTTTTCTGCTGCTTAGATATTATCTATTTTTTTTTTTGAGAGATTTTCACTGTAGGGCGCGTGCGCTCACCAGACAGACAGAGAGAGACATAGAGACAGAAAGCGAGAAATCACCCCCCAGGGGGGATGGTCACGCCGCAATCCCTTCTCCTCCATTCTCCTCTCGGGATCTTGGGCACTCACGCACACGCGCCCGGCGTGAGTTCTAAGCCACCGGGTCCGGGACACGAACCGCGGTCGACTACGTGGGAGTCCAGCGACATAGCCATTACGCTAACTGCTGGTTCCCTAGATATTATCTATTTTTTACATAAACTTCTGAACACCAGCTATGTGTCAGGTACTTTGTACATCATGCTAGGGTTATGGAAATATAAACAGACACTACCTTTATCACAGATGGACTCACACACCAATGGAGGAAAACTCTCAAAAATAAATAAATAAATAAATAAATAAATAAATAAATAAAAATCCAAACTACTACCTTAGAAGCTGCTTGAAATCAGGGCAAAAAGACTACAAGCTAAGTAATAAAGCCTCAATATGTGTTAGAAAATAACCAGAGCATGTTAGAATATTAGAAAATAACCAAGAGTTCAACAGAAATACCATAATGGGGGGTGAGTTAACATCACTCACCAAAGCATGCACTATTGGTTTGCTAATTGAATAGCCAATTCTAACACACTTTTTCCTACCACCTCTCACTTTAAAAGCTAAAAAAGAGCCAGATGTTCTAATTCCTATCTTCCCCTATAATTAAGAGGGCTGATAAGATCAAAACAAACTTTATAGCAGTTTCTAAGAACACAGTTCCTTGTCTGATTAAAGAAACAGATTCGCCAGCCCGTGGCATAGTGGTTAAGGCAGCTGGATTCCACATGGCCAACTACATGGTTTGAGTCCTGATTGAACAGCTAGAAAAACAAGTTGGACATGCCCCAAACCCTGAAAACAGAAAGAAGAAGAGATTGTGGCATGTGGAGTGTTATCTTACTTTCCCTTTCTCTCTGCCTGTCTCTGGCAAGTGCAGGTGCCCACTAGCAAATTAAAAAAAGAAGAAGAGGGGACCAGCAGGTGGCATGGTGGTTAAAGTGCTGGACGCTCCCACATGGCCAACCATAATTTGAGTCCCAGACCTGGTGGCTTGCTTTCTCACTTCCTCTCTCTCTCTCTTGATCTCTCTCTGGTCAAATTAAGATAAATGAATAAAATTAAACAAATTCTTTTTTTTAAAAAAAAAAAAAGGAAGGAAGAAAGAAAAAGACCCAAGAGTTGTTGCTAGTACCATTTTGCCCTTCTTTTGGCCTTGGATGAAAATAAGGGCCTGGAATTCCAAGACTCATCTTAAGACAAGGTGAAAAAACAGTAGGTTGGAAATTTTATATAGTGAGGGCAGAACAGAATAACTGAAAGTGCCTGGATCTTAGTAACACTGCTGAGAGCTGCCAAATATGCTATTAAAGGTCTGTTTATCTAAGACTTCTTATTAGGCAAGATAATTAAATCTTTTTCTCATATAAGCCAATATTAGTTGCAACCTAAATGTAAGCCTCCAAGAAATGTCTTTAAGAAGGTAGTTAGATTTTCACAGAAGCAATAAAGTACAAGTAGAATGGCCTACTTTAACTCAATGTATGAGATCGAAAAGTTTCCACTTAAGATATAAAAGCTGGAGATCAGCAGGTGGCATGGTGGTTAAGACACTAGACTCCCACATGGCTAACCACTGTTCGAGTCCCAGATCTGGTGACTTGCTTTCTCACTTTCCGTATCTCTGTGTTTCTCTCTGGTGAGCCCACATGCTCTATAGCAAATTAAAATAATAATAATGATAAGTAAAATTAAGTAAATAATTCTTAAAAAATAAGATAATAAAGGTATAAAAGCTACTTTAGAAACAGCAAAAAATAAAACTGAAAAGGAAAAAAAGATGAAAAAAACAAAATTAAATGATGGAAGCATAGCCAGATACTAAACAGAACAATATATGAATGATGGAAAAACAGAAAACATTGATTAAAAACAAGTACACGTATAAACATATACCTAGATATATGGTGATACAAGGCAATCCCCTATTTTCCCAATAAGAAGAAAAAAAAAATCTTTTGTTTTCTTTTATTTTGCTAGAGGGCACGTGCGATCACCTGAGAGACGGGGGAAGTGAGAAAGCAGCCCTGCCACCATGGGGGATGGTCATGCCGTAATCCCCTTTCCTCTTACTCTCTTTTTTGGGATGTCTGGCATACATGCACACATGCCCACAGTGTTTTTCAAATCGTCAGGTTTAGGACTTGAATCGTGCAGTTGGCCATGTAGGATCCAGACACTTTAACTGTCGTGCCACTGGCTGATCCACCAACAGATCTTATCATAATTATTTTCTGGAATAATTAAAAATAACTTATATATAGAAATATTTAAAATGTGTCAGTTTTTTAAAAATTTTGAAATCCATGCAAACTTTTCTTATAATATGCATTTCCCATGAACTTTTTGAGATTCCTGTTTCGCTCAAGCACACAAAATATGGTAAGAAACACTGAATTACTAACAATACTTATTACCCCTAGGAAGTGGGAATGAGGATCAGTGGAGGAAAAGAGAACTTAACTTACAGTCATGTGTGCCTATATTTTTCGAGTATGTTTATCACAAGTATGTATCCTTTAAAATTAAATAATGGCAAAATAAAAACCTTATTTAAACAATGTGCCATTCCTTATCAATCAGATGCTTCTATGTGAAGCAGTCAACACAAATACAGTACAAAACATGTGCTGGAATATCTGTCAACTTATGTTTTAACTTAAATGATAAAATATTGGCGCCAGTAGGTGGCGTAGTGGTTAAGAGTGTTAGACTCTCCCACGACAGACCGTGGTTCAAGTCCTGGACCTAGTGGCTTGCTTTCTCACTTTCCCCCCCACACCTCTCACTCTGTCCCTCTCTGGTCAAATGAAAAAATAAATAAAAAATGAATAAAAAATAAAGTAAAATAAAATAATTATTTAAAAATAAATAAATATTAAAATATCGGTGATAAAGAAAAAAAGAAACCAAAAGATAGATGCTTGGATAGGGCCAGTAAGTGGCGTGGTCATTAGGGTGGCTGGATTCCACATGGCCAGTTGCCTAGTCTGAGTCCCAATCCAGCAGCTTGAAAAACATCCCAGGTGCATATGCGCATGTGCCCAAAATCCCAAAAAAGAGAATAGAAGAAGGGATTACTACATGGCCAAACCCCATGGTGGGAGGGTGGGGAGGGTACTTTCTCACTTTCCCTGGGAAAATGGAGGAGAAAGTAAAGGAGCATGGCCATTCCCTCTGGGTGTGTGTTTTCTCACTTTCTCATTCTGTTAGCATTTGCGACTTATAGCAAACTTTTAAAATCTTCATTCCACTGTCACCATAAAACAGATGGAATACTTTATGAGATAATGTGTTAAATGAACTATATTTTTAAAAAGTATGTTCTACTTCAGAAAATATCAAGTTCATCTGTGGAATAACTTACTTTTGTTCTAATTGAGATTCTGAAATTTGTATGGGATATAAGCTTGAAATAGTCATTACCTTATCTTTTATGTTTGATCTAGATTATCTTCCTACTTTTTAACTTATAGGAATTTATAAAAATAATGAGAATGATAATTAGGTAGAACTTTAAGGGGCTAGCAGGTGGCGTGGTGGTTAAGGGCACTAGACTCCTATATGGCCAACCATGGTTCAAGTCCCAGACCTGGCAGCTTGCTTTCTCACTTTCCCTCTCTCTCTGACCCTCTCTGGTCAAATTAAAATAAATAATAATTAAAAAAAAAAAAAGAACAACTTTAATAAACTACCTTGATCTGCTTTTAGAGAAGCTTTGTCTTATCTTAGTTCTTACATTATCAAATATAATAGTGGATAGTTCCAAAACAGCAATTATTACATTTTAAGAACTTGAGAAAAATTTTAATAAATTTCAATATTATAATAATGAGGTACACAGTAACATACTGACAAGAAAAATACTTCCTAAAGATCAGAACATTTTCTCACTGGTAACAATGACAATAAAGTTTAGTTCAAAAAGATATAAACTTTTTAAAACTTCTTATACGTTCAGTGACTTAGGTTTTAAGAAAGCAGCATTTCTTACAGCCAGCAGGAAACATGGTGGTTAAGGCACTGGAACCCGCAGGTCTGGCAATGCAGTTCAAGTCATGGACCTGGCAGCTTGAAAATCATGACAGGTATATGTGTGTGAGCATGCCCAAATCTCGAAAGGAGACTGGAGGAGAAAGGACTGTGGCATGGTCATGGCCCCGAGGTGGGGGTGGGAAGGGATTTATTAGCTTCCCTCTCTCTGGGGCAAGTGCATGCACCATACAGAAAATACTAAAATAAATAAGTAAAAAGCAAGGATACCATACAGCCAACTATGAAGCTTGAGTTCTGGACCTAGTGGTTTGAAAAATACATGGGCACGCATGCTTTAGTGCCCAACGTCCTAACAGGATGAAGAAGTGGGAGGAGAAGGCATTGAGGCATGATTATGCCCAGTGTGTGTATATGTGTCGGGGGAGGGTTTCCTTTTTCCTCCTCCCTCTCTGGTGAGTGCATGTGCCTCTGGCACATAAAAAGACATATATATATATATATATATATATATATACACACACACACACACACACACACACATATATAAGTAAAGATATATAAAGATACAAAGATATATAAATGTATATAAATGTACAGATACATATACAAATATAAATATAGATGCATCTACAAATATATTCAAAGATATATATGTATACACACACACACACATGCATACTCAATGAAATATATATACATATCTTTCAATTATTGCTCTTACTTTGTCCAAATTTTTGCATTTATTACATTGCTTTATATTTTTTTCTTTTTTCTTTTTTAAATGTCTGTTACAGGTGTGTGTGCTCACCAGAGAGGGAGAAAGGGGAAGAGAGAGAGGGAAAGTGCGAAATCACCCCTAGGTGAGATGGCCACACTGCAATCGCTTCTCTCCCATTCTCCTCTCAGGATCTTGGGCATGGATGTACACATGCTTGGTGTGATTCTCAAGCCGCTGAGTCCAGGACTCAAACTGCATGGTTGGCGATGTGGGGTCTACACCACCTCCAGGTCCTATATTACTTCTTTTTAGGCAAATGTCAAATAGAGTAAGCCAGTATTAAACCACACCAAGACAGTGTGGTATCAGCATTATCCTAAATTTAAATGGATACTCTTATGCATTTTTATTGAAGATAAAATGATTTTTTTTCTTGAGACAAGATTCACGAAACAATTTCTTATAAGGAAAATATCCAAACTTATCAGTGGCTTATTGTAAAATGATCTGACCTTCAAATGATTCTCTATACTGGACAATATTGGGGTGCTTCATGTTTGCCAACACTGCGACTTCTCTCCTTGATTCTTCCCTTTCTTTGCTGGACATCTTAAATGAGAGAATAAATAACATAGTAAATCATCCATAAACAACCTCAAAGTCCATTGCTAAAAAGAGTGGGCAAAAAATAATGGTATCAATACAGTGCAACCAAAAAATATAGCAGAAGTTAGAAAAGTGTGACTTGAATCTGTGAGTAAAAACATTTTAAGATGTCCACACTAGACTGAGTTAAAGAACGGTATCTCTATTACTATAACTACAAAACACGCATCATGCGTCTGAAAAGATATACAGACTATTCTGAAATTAGTGATTCTCTCTGGGATTGTGGTAGCCTTTCACTTCCTATTATACATTGCTATGTATACATATTGGGTCGTCGGAAAAGGCAAGATGTATTTTTCTGTTTTGCTATGCAAAAATGCATCATTTTTCCTGATGACCATATACATGTATTTTAATTCTCTATTAATAAGCTCTATTTTAACCATACTATTACTTGTATAAACAAGCTAAAAACATACTTACACTTGAGATATTAATTTCCTTGATAACATATGGCCTGCCATCTTCCGTAGATTTAACAAGAATGGCTTTTCCAAATGAACCTTCTCCAATCTTCTGTAATCTAATATACTTCTCCATGTTTCTTTTTCTAAGGCATCTTTATAGGCATGCTCAATGACACAGGACTTCGGTAGGAATAATGGTGATGATCCATAGGCATCAATCAGTCTAGGTGTGGCAGTCTTCCTATGGGACTTATTAAGGCAGAGGCACCACCCTGCATTTTCAAAACGACATCCTGACTGCAAATGTCCTCCTGCCTTGCCCTGAAACGTTTTTTTAATTTAATTAATTTACATTCTTTCCATAAACATTATCATAGCATACAAAATGTGATTTC
>NW_006159509.1:57457-66997 GCF_000334495.1 Tupaia belangeri chinensis
TCTCCATGTTTCTTTTTCTAAGGCATCTTTACAGGTATGCTAGACATAAAAAAAAGTAACAATTAAAAAAGATAAAGCAGTTACAATGTTTAATTCAAATTCTAATTCCTTAGTGATTAGTTAACATAAAAAAAACACAATATTTAGGGGCCAAAAGGTGGCACGATATCATGCGTGATGGAGGGACTGTTGGGATTCATTTTCTTTGTCCTTCATACATTTTACAAACACCTTCCATGATTCATTCACAGATTCATAATCATCATCAGTTCTGCTTTTGGTCGCTTGGTAGACTGTACCAGCAAAATGGTATGTGACACCATGACAACCCCTTACACTACAGCCACTGCCAACACTGCCACCGCCACCGCCACCATAGGTGAGCTTAGAAGTCTTTTTATAAATTTGTAAAACCTCCTAGGTAACTGAGGTCATAATCTGTCATAATCATTTCCCCACCTTATATCCTATTTACCTTTCAGTTTCTCTAAAAGTACAAGTTTATTCTGATGTGAACACATTTATTAGTCTTTCCTTTATATTTCTACTTACTTTTTTTTTTGGAGAGGTTTTTGCTATAAGGCGCGTGCGCTCACCAGCAAGACAGAGACAGAGACACAGAAAGCAAGACATTACCACCCAGGGGGGATGACCATGCCACAATCCCTTCTCTTCCATTCTCCTCTTGGGATCTTGGGCACGCATGCACACACGCCCGGCTTGAGTTTAAGCCACCGGGCCCGGGACTCGAACCGCAGTCGACTACGTGGGAGTCCAGTGACATAGCCATTACGCTAACTGCTGGTCCCTATATTTCTGCTTTTAATATACTTAGACCCTTACTATATCAAGATAACTGACTAAGGTCGTTAGGAGCCTTAGCAATAACAATTTCAAGAGAGTGGTATTGTCACAAATAGTTTGAGTATAAATGCTAGGTAGTCAAAGCTAAATAATCTTTGGCACTTGTGTGAGAGAATGAGCATCACAAAAGCAATTACTGGAAAGATCAACCTTACTATAAACACATGGATTCATTGTGTTAACCTGAAACTAATAAACATTTAATTCACTCAACTTGTACTTTTCTTTTTTTTTGGAGAGGTTTTTTTCTTTTGCTATGGGGGCATGCGCTCACCAGAAAGACTGAGAGAGACAGAGAGACAGAAAGCGAGAAATCACCCCCCAGAGGGGATGGCCACACCGCAATCCCTTCTCCTCCATTCTCCTTTCAGGATCTCGGGCACACACACACACGTGCCTGGCATGAGTTTAAACCACTGGGTCTGGGATTCAAACCATGGTCAACTACATGGGAGTCTGACAACAGTCATTAAGCCAACTGCTGGTCCCATCACCTTGCACTTTTCTAAATATTTCCACTCATAGCAAGCAGGCTTCCAAGGGGTGATTCCATTCTAGAAGAAAATGACTTTGTCAAGAAACTATATTTTAAAATGTCAGAGACAGTTGATAATATTTCTCATTGTAAATGAATAAACTCATTTTATCCACTAATATTAAACATTTAACTTGCCTTTAAATAAAATGACCCAGGGCCAACAGGTGATATGGTGGTTAAGGTGTTGGCCTCCCACATGGCTGCCGTGATTCAAGTTCTGGACCTGGCAGCTTGAATATCACACCAGGCATGTGTGTGTGACATGCCCAAAATCCTGGGAAGAGTACAGAGTTGAAGGGGGAGGTATGGCAATCCCGGGGGGTGAGGTGGTTGCTTACTTTCCCTCTCATTGTCCATCTGTCTCTTTCAGGCGAGCACAGGTGTCCAATGGCAAAAAAAAAAAAAAAAAAAAAATCCAGTCTCAGGGCCAACAGGGGTGTGATGGTTAAGGCCGCTAACCTCCCATATGGCTGGCCATGGTTCAAGTTCCAGACCTGGCAGCTTGCTTTATCATTTTTCCTCTCTCTCACTGTCTCTCTCTGGTCAACTTCAAAAAACTAAAATATTTTAAAAAATGACAATGAATAAAATTAAATTTAGAAAAAAATTTTAAAATGAAGTCTCTTTAAGTGGTAAAATTCATATACTGGGCCTAAAAAACTAAAGGCCAGGATCCAGCCTCTGATAAAACTGATTATATCTTATGAAGTCTTGTGAAAAAGTGCCTTCTTCTACCTTAAAAAACATTAAAACCATTTCCACCTTGAAATGTCTGTAAAAAACAAAAATGCTTTTAGCAAATTTAAGAGAAAGAAAAGGGGCAAAATGGTGGTGTAGTTGAACATAAATGGACTCACATGGAAAAGGTTCTGGGTTCTTGTCCCAGGTCTTCCTTGAGCACACTTAGTATGTGGATGCCAGATTCAAGCAAGCCAGGATTGAGGGCTGATTGTAGACCAGAGACCCTGCTGTGGGCACCTGTCTCTTTCTCTCATGGAATAAATAAACAAACAAGCAAACAAGCAAGCAAGCAAAAACAAAAAAAGAGAAGTGAATATTATCGAGCCAGCCCATGGCAGGATCCAACCATGGCTGACTGCACAGCTTAAGTCTCAGACCTGGCAGCTTAAAAGATACACCAGATGCATGCACATGCATACCCAAGATCTTGAAATGAGGGAGAAATGGAGAAGGGATTTCAGCATGACCATTCCCCATGGATGATGCTTTCTTAACTACCCCACCCTCATTCCTGTCTCTCTCTGGCAAGCATGTGTGCCCTTTGGCAAAATAAAAATAGAAAAAGGAACATTATCGTATCACTACAGTAGCATCATCAGTGAACTAAAGAATAAAAGTCATTCCAGACATATTTTCAAGTCCAAGTTGTGCCCACTGGCATAACATAATGGCTATCTGGACACCAGCCAAGGCTCAATAATTTCTTCAGGACATGAAAGTTCAATATATTACATTACTGTTACGGGAGGTGGGGGGAAGGGAAGATAAACTCATCTTAGAAAATGTGGCATGGAGGTTAAGGTGGCTGGATGAAGATAAACTCCTCTTAGAACACAGCATGGAGGTTAAGGTGACTAGATTCTACACAGCCAACTTTGTAGTTCAAGTCCTGGACTCAGAGACTAGAGAATCCCACCAGGCATGTGTGTGTGCGTACCCAAAAATCCCAAGAGAAGAGACTGAGGCATGGCCATCCTCCCTGGGGAGTGATTTCTAACTTTCTCTCTCTCTTTCTCTTTCTGGAGAGAGCATGAGGCCTATAGAGAGGGGAAAAAAAAAAAAAAAAGAGGAAACCCAATTCTGTAACTTAAATTATATTAAATAATAACCACATAATGAGATTAGTTTGAAGTAATCATTATTCTATGACTTTGCAAAGAGAGGTCTCAAAATTTAGTTGCCAAGGGCCTCTTGTACTGTATTCTGCTAACCACATTGCTGGGCATTGTGGTTCTAACTCAGGAAAGCAGAAAATGACTACTGCCGCTGGTAGTGAAGACAGATGACTCTAATTGCCATCGACTAGTATCAAATGCAGACACCTTTGGAGGCTTATGGTAAATAAGTTTCGGAAAAACTACTCCAAATGTATGAAAATGATACAGGTACAGGGACCAGCAGAGGGCATAATGGCTACGTTGCTCGACCCCCACGTAGTTGACTGTGGTTCAAATGCCGGACCTGGTGCCTTAAACTCACGCCAGGCACATGTACGTGCATGCCCAAGATCCCAAGAGGAGAATGGAGAAGGGATTGTGGCATGGCCATCCCCCTGGGGGATGATTTCTCACTTTCTGTCTCTCTGGCGAGCGCACATGCCCTATAAGAAAAACCTCTCAAAAAACACAACAAAACAAACAAACAAACAAAAAACAAAGATACAGGTACACTGGTTTCTAAGGGCAAAATTTAAATATTCATATATAAAGAAGCAACTTTCACATTGTTAGGGATTAATTTCTAAATAAGGTTGAATTTTTGAAAAAGATCAAAATAATAAATATGGGGGCTGGCAGGTGGCATTGTGGTTAAGGGTGTTGAATTCCTACCTAGCTGACTGCAGTTCGAGTCCTGGACCTGGAGGCTTCCTTTCTCACTTTCTCTCTCTCTCACTTTCACTCTGTTCTTCTCTCTGATTCAATTAATAAATAAATAAAGTTAAATAAAATAATTCTTTAAAAATAATAATAAATATGGCATACTGTCATTTGTGTAACAAAGGAAGTATATGTATATATTTATATTTACATTTATTTATATAGGTGTATGTGTATAGTATAGATACAGTTGATCCTCCATGTCCCTGGATTCAGCATCCCCAGATTAAACCAACTACAGACCAAAACATTAAAATAAGTGTTTTGTGCCAATAAAAATAAAACATAATATAAATAAAAACAATATAGGATAAAAACTGTTTATATGGTATTTGTGTTAGGTATTAAAAGTAATCTGGAGGGCTGGCAGGTGGTGTGGAGTTGAGATGCTGGACTCCCACATGGCCAATCATGGTTCAAGTCCCAGACCCAGAGGCCCGAAAATCACGACAAATATAGTTTGTTTTTTAATAATCTAAAGATGATTTAAAATATAGGGAGGAAGTGCATAGGTTATATGCCAAAATACTACACTATTTTATATAAATGACTTGAACATTTGCTAATTTGGGTATTCACAGGGGTTTCTAGGACAAATTCCTCACAGATACCAGGGTATGAATGTACGTAGGCAATTCTCCATTTTCTTTTCTTTTTTTTTTTGGTATAGGTTTTTGCCTTAGGGCACATCCGCTCACTAGAGAGACAGAGACAGTGAGAAGAAAAATGAGAATCACTCCCCCAGGGGGGATGGCCACACCACAATCCCTTTTCCATTCTCCTCTTTAGATCTTGGGCGCACTCACCCATGTGCCCAGAGTGAGTTTCAAGTCCCTGGGTCCAGGACTCGAACCATGGTTAGCCATGTGGGAGTCCAGTGACATAACCACTACACCATCTGTTGGCTCCTAATTCTCCATTTTCAAACACCTTTCCTAGACAAAGTTTTTCTACAGCATCATGCTTCTTTTCAAGATGGTGAACTATGCTCCAGAAAAAAACCCCTCAGCTTCTAGCCAAATTAGACTTCTTTCCTTACATTATACTAAAAAATTATTTGAAGCCATAAATAAGCATATTTGACATAATGAAATTTTGTGTACCAAAAATGAAAAATGTTGTAGTAAATGAATTAAAAGCTGTACTCCCACCAGTCTGGAGCACATAATGACAGGCTTTAAGCCCTCAGCAGTGGCTTCAGATATTTGATGGCAAGGCTGTCCTGAGGAAGCACTGATAAAGGAGTATCGACAGATTTCAAGAGTATTTTAGTATTCTCTTGGAGGGACCGGCAGGTGACGTGGTGGTTAAGGTGCTGGACACTTACCACATGGTCAACCACGGTTCGAGTCCCAGACCTGGAGGCTTGCTTTCTCACTTTCTCTCTCTCTCTGTGTCTCTCTCTGGTCAAATTAAAATAAGTGAATGAATAAATTAAATAAATCATTTTTAAAAAACAGTGTTTTACTACTTTCTAAAGCTACAGTCCATATGTGTAGTTTTCTCAAAACAATAAATACTATTTAGAATTGTGAGAGAGGATCAGTTTACCTTCTGGGGGATGAAAATCCCTTTCTTATTTCTCATTACTTGAAAAAGTACAAAACAAATTGAGATTCCTATTAGACTTTTTTGAAATATTTTTCTTCTCTGTGAGTTTATTCAGACAAAACTCAATGGATTCTGTAGTGGCAACTACTGACATTTAAATGAAGACTTTATATTCATGAAAGATGTCATGTTCATGACTTAAATGAGAAGGCAGAGGATTAGATAAAATGTGCTTGGAATACAGTGTCAATGTATTATTAACATGACCTCAAAAGAACTCCTGTGGTCAAGTTCCATAACCCTCTTTAAACTCCTGATGGTAATTTCTACTGTACAAAACCTGTTTTCCCACAAAATACACTCCTTACTTTTCACCTAGGACAATGGACAATTTAAAATGAAACAGATCAGTAGATCCTCTAATACCAGACAAATCTAAACCAGAAACAAAGAAGTAATTCTCTTCATACTTGGCTCTTTTCCATAAACTCTAAAGTACTGTTGTATTGTGCACTGTAAGAAAAGGCCATTATCAGCCCAGATGGAATACTGCTTTTAATCTTTCATAAACATTTTCTAATGCAACTTACCAAGCCAATAAAATTTTTTTCCTAATGGGGCTAGCAGATGACATGGCGAAGGCTCTGGGGACCCACATGGCCAACAGTGGTTCAAATCCTATACCTGGTGGCTTGTTTTCTCATTTTCCATCTCTCTGTCTCTGGTGAGTGCATGAGCCCTGTAGCAAACTAAAAAATAATAGTAAAGAAAATTAAATAATTATTTAACATTTTTCTTGCTTTTTGGAGATCTTACTGTAGAGAATACGAAATTGGCTTCAATAAGAAAAGTGTTATGATAAAGTCCTTCAAGTAGAACTTTAATGGCTTATATATAGAAACTGGTAAATCATGGAAATTACAATGTAAGATTATAGGGAAATCAGTTAACTGGAAGTCATCTCCTCCTTCTAATACATGTATATGTATTTGATATCAGAGACAACATATAAATGATTACTTAACCATAATAAGATTTCTATTACTATTATCACTACAGTTTTAAGAAAAATGTCCAAGAATTGCTTTGTAATACATACAGTTTGTTAGAGAAATAAAATTTTAGTGAGAGAAAAGTATTTTCCATGCACACACTTAAAGTGAGCATCTGTCTAATTTCTGCATAAGAAAGGCTCATTTCCAGTATGATTTTACCATTTTGCATGTCATTGCTTCCCCCAAATGCAACTCACCTCAATGACACAGGACTTCGGTAGGAATAACGGTGATGATCCGTAGGCATCAATCAGTCTACGTGTGGCATTCTTCCTATGGGATTTAATAAGGCAGAGGCACCACCCTGCATTTTCAAAACGGCATCCTGAAAGAGAAACCCCACGCTGTCCAAACGCAGAAGCTCACAACCCAGACTGAACCGGGACACTGAGACACCCACGCCTGACACCCGTCTTTGGTTTACACCCCACGTTTGACTCTGTACCGCTTAGGGCAACGCCCATGAGACAGGTCCACGACACCCAGAAGAAACAAACAAACTGGTTTCTGAGCCCCTTGGAAACCGCGGGCAGCACCAGGGGGAGTGCCTCCGTTACCACATCTCCAACTTCAGAGGTCGTTGCTAATGGCGGGGAGAGGGACAGGCGACATTTGGGACCACAGAGCTACCTGACTGCAATGTCCTCCTGCCTCGCAACGCCGGATCTAGATTCAGGACTATGAGAATAACTGCTTGGGACTCCACGGCAAGCGTTCCGGACTCTACCACCCAAATACCCCGGAGCCAGTGCAGAGGAAGGGGGAGCGGCCGGAGCGTCCCTGGCGCCGGCGTGTGACGTCAGCGCGCAGAGGCCAGCACGCAGCGCAGGTGGCCGGGAAGGGGCGGGGCCCGCAAGAGCGGCTTCTGGACGACCCGCTGCAGGCGGGAGCGTGATGGCAGGAGGGTTGTGCGGGAAGACTGGAAGGAGCAAGGTAGAGATGAGGGCAAGTCACGCATGGAATCTAACTGAATACGTTTTTTTCCACACATACTGCACTAAAACAGGAACTATTTTGAAGGTTAACTCCTTAGGGCTGCCACATTTTTTAAAGTAAACTTGCTTTATCTTGGGTGATTAAAGCAAGGAAGTCTTTTTAAGTCTGAAAAATAACTTTTTCAAGGTGATAACATGGTTTTCTGCACCTTTACATCTAATGTGTGTATAAATCATTTGTGTACTGAAAGGTCCGGCAGTGCGGTGTTAGCTAAGTACGTTTCTTCACTGCAGGACCAGCCGAGAGAGTTAGGAAACAGATCCCCCTGCAGCTCTATAAAGGATCAAATCTGGTGTGGTCCTGAGCAGCAGCCCTATAGCTGCCAGGTTAATTTACACAGAGCAATCCTCAGCTACTGCAGAATCCAAACTCGAAGCAGAAGGATAGTGGCTATTTTGCTGTCTCAGTAGCCCTCTGCATTGTAGTTTTTGTAAGCGTACGCTGTGGAGAGATGACAAACTTTGCCAGAGATCTCGGAGGTCAGATGATGCTCAACACGCGAACCCCAACTCGGGGTTCACGCCAGTCGGCTTTTGGCGGTACTTGTACTACTTAATTCCTAGCATGGAGAGGGCAAGCTTTTGGTTTCTCTGCCAGAAGATGGCGCTGCAAGCCCCCCCAACCTGTCAAGCGGGAGAAAAATCTCTCGGTTTTTCTTTTCCATCTCCATGCAGCTACAAAAGACTTATTTTCTTCATTCCTTCCACTTTTAGGCTAACCTCGTGTGGCTCCCCCCACTTCCAGTTATTCTGCAGGAATTTTTGTGCCTGAATGCACAATAACTCTAATTCTACCCAAAACCTCTTGTACAACAGTGACATAAAAAACATTGCTAATTGCTAAGCTAAGCAAATTCTTTCTTGCTGCTTGCAAGAAGAATGGCTAGTCAGATCCTCTTTAGATACTTTTTCAGTTTCCTGCCAAACTGTTGGTGGGAATATAAAGTGCTAGTCTTTCTAGAAGTCGTGGTAGCAGTATGTATATCCTTTGACTCCTCAATTTCACTTTCAGGACAAATGGGCACAGGTGCATATGTAATGATAACCATTACTGATTATAACCAGAAAAGCTAGAAACAACTAAATGTCTAACAATATGGAATTGATTAAATACTCTAGAGCAATTTAAAAATGGTGAAAATAAATTTTTACTGACATAGAAAAATGCTCTTGGGGCCAGCAGATGGTGGGGTGGTTAAGGGGCTAGCCAATAGTGGTTCAAGTCCTGGTCTTGGTGGCTCGCTTTCTTACTTTTCCTCTCTTTCTCTCTCTGGTGAGTGTATGTGCCCTGTAACAAATACTTTAAAAATAACAATAAATAAAGTTAAAATAATCCTTTAAAAAGAAAATAAAAACCTAAAAATATTCTTGTAAAAAATTTTAAAATTGGGGGAACCAGCAGTTAGTGTAATGGCTATGTCGCTGGACTCCCACATAATTGACTGCAGTTTGTGTCCCGGACCCGGTGGCTTAAAACTCATGCCGGGCACGTGTGCGTGCATGCCCAAGATCCCGAGAAGAGAATGGAGGAGAAGGGATTGCGGCGTGGCCATCCCCCTGGGGGGTGATTTCTCGCTTTCTGTCTCTCTGTCTCTCTCAGTCTGTCTGGTGAGCGTACGCGCCCTATAGCAAAAATTTTAAAATTAAGTTGTATAGAGGCATATAAACCAGATAAAATTATCAATAAGGGAGTTACCAGGTAAAATAACATGCTTCATTTACTCAGCACAGTATTCTTCAAACAAAAGAAAAATCCAATGAAGTTTTTAGCTTTTGCTCCTGGCAATAGCCCAATAGTAAAAAATATATAAAGAGACAGCCTACAGTTTCTGTACCCAAAGTTTCCTTTTTTAAAAAATATTTATTTATTTAATTCCATTGTTATTAGTAGTAGTAGTATTTTTAAATTTGACGAGAGA
>NW_006159509.1:67164-88501 GCF_000334495.1 Tupaia belangeri chinensis
TGGCTTTTGGTCTTGTGAGGTGTCAGACAGAGAGAGACAGAGAGACAGAAAGCAAGAAATCACCCCCCAGGGGAAATGGCCACACAGCAATCCCTTTTCCTCCCTTCTCCTCTTGGAATCCTGGGCATGCACCGGGTCTGGGACGTGAACTGCAGTTGACTACATGGGAGTCCAGCCACATAGCCATTACGCTAACTGCTGGTCTCCCCAAAGTTTATTTCTAAGTTCAATCCTCCATAAAATCAATGTTAATAGTTTCATAAATATCATCTATAATTTTCTCAAAGGTAATGACAACATAAAGCATGTATTTACATGTATATTCATTTTAATATTTTAAATGGGATTGTAATATACATATTGTTTTGCAAAATGTACCTTTTTTTTAACTCAACAGTATATCATGAGCATATCTCCAGAAGTCAATTAATTATTTTTTTTTTAAATAAGGTTTTTTTTCCATAGGGCATACACTCACCAGAGAGAGACAGTGAGAGGGAAAGTGAGAAGTCATCCCCCGGGAAGATGGCCACGCCAAAGTCCCTTCTCCTCCATTTTCCTTCTGGAATTTTGGGTATGCACACACATTAACCTGGCATGAGTGTCAAGCTGTCAGGTCTGGGACTCGAACTGTGGTTACCATGTGGGAGTCTAGTGCTTTAACCACACCACCTGCTAGCCCTGAAATCAACTAATTCTTGTTAATGACATTAATATTCCACATTATAGATGAACTAAAACCTACTTGACCATACCTCACTGGGTAGACATAAAGAATGTTTCCAATGATATTATTTTTGAGGGATAGATTCCTAAAACTAGGTTTGCTGGGTTAGAAAGTATGTATATTTTACTTGCTGTGGATGGTTCGCTGCTGGGGTTGAAGGATTGCAAGATGGCCGGGCAAAAATTTGCCCTAAAAACTATTGACTGGGTAGCTTTTGAGGAAATAATACCCTGAAACCAAAAGGCTATTGCTAACTCCCTGAAAACTTGGAATGAGACCCTCCTCTCCAGGTTGGCTGCACTACCCGAGATGCCGCCAGCTATTGACTGGGCGTACTACAAGGCCATTGTGGCCAAGGCAGGCTTGGTGGACGACTTGGAGAAGTTTAATGCCCTGAAGGTTCCTGTGCCAGAGTATAAATACTCTGTCCAGGTGGACGCTGAAGAAAAGGAAGATGTGAAAAGTTCTGCTGGGAACCAGCTGTTAGCGTAATGGCTATGTCACTGGACTCCCATGTAGTCGACCGCGGTTCGTGTCCCGGACCCGGTGGCTTAAAACTCACGCCGGGCGCGTGTGCGTGCGTGCGTGCCCAAGATCCCGAGAGGAGAATGGAGGAGAAGGGATTGCAGCGTGACCATCCCCCCTGGGGGGTGATTTCTCGCTTTCTGTCTCTCTCTGTCTGTCTGGCGAGCGCACGCGCCCTACAGTGAAAATCTCTCAAAAAAAAAGAAAAAAAAAAGTTCTGCTGAGTTTGTGTCCTTCTCAAAGTCCAGGATTGAAGAATATCAGAAACAGCTGGAGAAGATGAAGAACATAATTCCATTTGATCAGATGACCATTGAGGACTTGAATGAAGTCTTCCCAGAAACCGCATTATACAAGAAGTATCCCTATTGGCCTCACCAGCCAATTGAGAATTTATAAAAATACTGTGTCTGGAAGGAAGCTCTGGTCCTTGCCTTACAATTTCTGGACATTAAAAATAAAAGTAATGACATAGAAAAAAAAGAAAGTATGCATTTTTTTAATACTTTAGTACATACTCCTGTGTGGTATGGTTATATATTGTTGTATAACAAACTGTCCTAAAACTTAGTGGCCTAAAACAATAATGACGTATTATGCCTCACAGCGTTGGGGCCAAGAAATCAGGCAGACTTCTGCCAGATGGTTCTTTTGCTCCACATGGCTTGAACTAGGATCACTCACTTAACCTTCATTCAGCTAGCAACTGAAACCTTTTTGGAGAGATTTTCACTGCAGGGCGTGTGCGCTCGCCAGACAGACAGAGAGAGACATAGAGACAGAAAGCGAGAAATCACCCCCCAGGGGGGATGGTCACGCCGCAATCCCTTCTCCTCCATTCTCCTCTCGGGATCTTGGGCACGCACGCACGCACATGCACCCGGCGTGAGTTTTAAGCCACCGGGTCCGGGACACAAACCGCGGTCGACTACGTGGTAGTCCAGCGACATAGCCATTACGCTAACTGCTGGTTCCCCCAACTGAAACCACTTTTGTCAAAAGCAGAGGACATTTTTTTTTCTGGGGGGGGAGAGGTTTTTGGTATAGGGCATGTGTGCTTGCCAGAAAGAGACAGAGGCAGAAAAAGAGAAATCACCCACCAGAGGGATGGCCATACTGCAATCCCTTCTCCATTCTCCTCTCGGGATCTTGGGCACATGCACATGCCTCCAGCCTGAGTTTAGGCCACCAGGTCTGGAACTTGAACTGCAGTCGACTACGTGGGAGTCCAGTGACATAGCCATTATGCCAACTGCTGGTCCCAAAAGCAGAGGAAATTTAAAATATTTGCAAAATAAGAAACATCCAGTGCTTGTGGAAATAGGCACTTTTTTTTTTTTGAGAGATTTTTGCTATAGGGCACAAGCACTTACTGGAGAGAGAGAGAGACAGAGAGACAGAAAGTGAGAAATCACCCTCCAGGGGGATGGGCACAATGCAATCTCTTCTCCATTCCTCTTGGGATTTGGGGCATGAACACACACATCCGGCATAAATTTCAAGCCGCCAGGTCTGGGACTCAAACAGCAGTGCCATGTGAGAGTCCACCATGCCACCTGCTGACCCCTTGCTTTTTGGGGGGGGGAAGGTGGTACAAACCTACTTCTGAAAAGTAATCTAGGATGTGGTAGATCATTTTCAAATATGACCACAACCATTGATTCTTTCCCTTCTCATAAATTTCACCTGGCATTGAGCTTTGTCTTGGCCAAAAATATGGCATAGCTGTTCCTGCTCTAGGCTTTAAAAACCTTGCTAGCTTCTACTTCTTTAGCTTGAAATCTGTTTTTATGAAAGGGTTATGACTACCCCAAGACCATAATGTTGCAAGTGAGCCAACCTAGCCATATGAAAGTGTTGTGGACTATCAAGACACTAGACATGTGAGAAGTTTATTCTTTCTTTTTTTTTTTTAAAGAATTATTTTATTTATTTATTATTAAACTTTACTTATTTATTTATTTTTAAGTTGACCAGAGAGGGACAGAGAGAGAGAAAGCGAGAAAGCAAGCCGCCAGATCTGGGACTCAAACTGTGGTCGGCCATGTGGGAGTCCAGCACCCTTAACCACCACGCCACCTGTTGGCCTCAAGAAGTTTCTTATTTTGAGTTGTTTGGTGTAAGGGTCCCCAATTTTTCTAGCACCAGCAACACGCCTCATGGAAGACCATCCCTTTACAGACCAGAGAGCGGGGGGTTGGTCCTGGAATGATCCATGCATATCACATCCACCACGTACCCCATTTCCACTATTACCACATTGCAATATATAATGAAATAATCACACAATAGGGTTTACACTCTCACGAGAATCCAGTACCACCACTGATCTGTCAAGGGGTAGGGCCCAGGCAGCAATGTGAGTGATGGGGAGCAGCTGCAAACACAGCCTTGGGTGCTACTGTGAGGGGATGAAGATGGCACATTAAGCCCCCAACAGGCCACACACCAGCACTGGTCTATAGTCAGGGGGATGGGGACTCATGGTATAGAGTATGGTGATCAGGCTGACTCTTAATTCCTTTTGTATGGGAAAAGCTCACAAATTCATTCTCTAAAAACTCATTCTGGAGAACTATCTCAGTCCTAGAATTTCCTTCTTAATTATCCCACTAAAGTAAGAGATCTGTTAAGAACCTCAGTCAAACAGGATCTCTTCTGTATCATCTGCTAAGAAGTGATGAGATCAAACTATAAGTGTTCACAATAGGACACTTAAAATGTTCCAGGAAATCTGGCTGTGGTCCTTTTCCTGTATTTCCTTCCATCCAAATCTATTGAAGAAAAGTTTTTAACACTAGCAAATTATCTAACAAAAATGCCAGTGGAATTATAGAGTTCTTCGCTACATGCAATATATCGATATTATCACCAAGCACTTAGTTATTGTCCCACATCTAACACAGTGTTTCTGAGTCCCATCCATTACCTGGAAAGATACATATGCCTAACCTTGGAACAGTTAAAATAGAATGTCTAGGAGTGGGGCTTAAGCAAGGATATTTTTGTGAGGCTACTTAACTGGTTCTAAGATGGTTCTCATGTAAGAGTGAAGACTGAGGAGCCACCGGTGTTAGGCGAAGCACGTGGCATATAGTTAAGGCATTGGGTCCCACATGGCCAACTGTAAGGTTCGAGTCCTGGACTCAGTAGCTTGAAAATCACACTGGGCATATGTGTATGCATGTCCAGAATCTCAAGAGGAGAATGGAGGCAAAGGGATTGCAGTGTGCCCATCCACTCTTGGGAGGAGGTGTATAGGTGATTTCTCGCTTTCTTCTCTGTCTTGAACTGTCATTCTCCAGTGAGCACACTAGTCCTATGGCAAACATCTTTAAAAAGAGAGAGAAAAAGAACTATTAGTGTGATGTTGCATATGTCAGAAACCATGATTTTAAAAATAAGTTTCCAGGGACCAGCAGATGGTGTAATGGATATGTCACTGGACTTCCAAGTAGCTGACCGGGGTTTGCGTCCTGGACCTGGTGGCTTAAAACGCACACTGAGCATGTGTGCATACAAGCCCAAGATCCCAAGAGGAGAATGGAGATGAGACTGCGTCATGGCCATCCCCTCAGGGAGTGGTTTCTCACTTTGTCTCTCTGGTGAGCACACATACCTTATAGCAAAAATCTCTTAAAAAAATTGTTCCCATAAAGGAATAAGTTGGTGCATAAAATAAATATTGGAGAAAATGAAATGGAATAGTAGGCTTATTCTTGCCCACTTAAAAAGAAAACCTTGTGATAACTCCCCATGAAGTAACTAAGCTGCTACCATAAAATGATTTTTTATCATCATAGAAAGCAAGTAAGACTGACTACTTTCAATGACTGTTAGACTCTATGTGTCTCTATCCAATATTATGCTACATAACCTTAGGGAGAAGAGAAAGCATACCGTATCTGCAAATCTCTTGTGAAAAATTTCACGTAAGGGACCAGCAGTTAGCGTAATGGCTATGTTGCTCAACTCCCATGTAGCCAACCGCGATTCATGTCCCGGACCCGGGGGGTTAAACTCACTCTGGGCACGTTTGCGTGTGTGCCCAAGATCCTGAGAGGAGAATGAAAGAGAAGGGATTACGGCATGGCCATCCCCCCTGGAGGGTGATTTCTTGCTTTATATCTTTCTGTCTCTCTCTCTCTGGTGAGCACACGTGCCCTATAGCAAAAAAACCCTACCCCCCAAAGAAATTTCACTTAAGAAAGTTTTTACTTGCCTTCCCACCTTTTCAAAAAGAATCTAAGAAAATTGTAGGGCTAGACAGTGGTGCAGAGGAACAACCTAAAGCTCTGCAAGGCAATCCCACATGGAAGGTTCCTGTTTCACATATGAAGACCTCCCTGAGTACCTTGGGCACATGTTTGCCCATGGATGAAGGCTAGGGTAGATCACAGCGTCAGGACCTGTTAGTGGTGGCTTTCTCTTTTTCTCTTGCTCATGGAAGAAATAAGTAAACTTAAGAAAGAAAAGTTTGGATAGGGAAGAAAAGAAATTTTGCTCAGATTTTGCCATAGTTCTACACATTTCACTTTGGTAAAAATAATGAAAGAAGGCATGAGAAACTTGATTTTATTCTGAGAATCCCCACCATAACCATGGGCACCATACCAGCTCTAGTGTACAGGCTTGTACTGTTTGAGAAAAGAAGTACCTGGGCAAAACTTGTGTGTTAAGCACAGGTAAGTCATTAACCTTTGTGACAAACAGTAGAGCAAATACATGTGAAATACAGATAGAAAGGCTGGGAAGACCAAGATGTAGCTAATATTCATAAGGCACTAAATATATGAGAGGCACTTAGTCTTCATGAAGCACCATATAGTCTTAACATACTACATATACATGAGACATTCATCATTCACACATAGGTCTGACTCTGTCACCCAGTGGTTGACATTCACACTGATCTGACACATTCTGCTCAAGAACTGCAATACCTGTAAAAGAGGTTTTTAACAAGTTTATGGAAAATGCATATTTTGAAAAAACTATGCATAGATTTCAAATTTTATCACACTAGAATTCATATTTTAATTCCATTTTCCACAAATCTTTTTAAGTCCCTTCCTTGCGCAATCCCTTTATCAAGGAATATCGTGCAGCCTCAGTGAATAAGGAAACCAGCAATAGTACTGAGCCCTGTATTTTTTTCTCTTATACATACATACCCACCATTAACTTAAATGTATAAATCAGGCTATTTAAGGTGAATAGAACATTTTAAACAACATACTTTAAGTAATGTAGTCTCTCAAAATATCTAACTGTACTCATGTATCTTCTCACTGGTTGATCCTGGGTATCTGAGCCACAGACAGCAAAACCAAGAATAAGTGGAGCTACTGTACCTGCTTACCAAGTTAACTGGCAAGCTAGAGCTGAAGCCAGGCATTCTTCCCCTGCATCTCCTCAAGCATGGGGATGGTGTTTATTGAATTCTGTGACACATAGTAGGAGCTCAATAAATGTGTGGCAAACAGAAATCAACTCAATTCAGACCGTGTAGGAATCTCAGATTCCGTATCTTCTCCCAAATACCTAATTTCCAAGCATCGTTTGAAAAGTCGTGATGGCTAAATTCACGTTATCAGGTTTCCTTGTAGGTTAGGCACAGAACCTGCGACGACAAATGAGGCGAAGTCACACCACCGCATTCCCTGCCGCCGTGAGCAACCCGGATACACACGGGGAAATAGGTGCTGACCTAAACAGCACCAAAGGCAGGCCCGCGTTTCTCCCGATGGAGGTTTTAAATATGAGCGCTTGTTGGCGGCGGCTTTTAGCTGCTCAGTTTCGCGGCCGAGGCCTGCCGCTGTTTCACAGGAGGCGGCCGCACTCTGTCGTCGGGGTGGAACTGCAGCTTCGCGATGACGCTGGGGACGGCGAGCGCCCGCGGCCTTGCGACAATGCCACCCCTACGGTGGCCGCCTCCTGTCCTTTAACGAGGTCACACAAGGGGCAAGCAGAATGGGTGAGTGACGTGAACTAATCGCCCAAGGAGGGCTTCAGGCGCAGCACCCGCCAGGCCGCTCGGCTCCTCCTCCTCGCGACCCAACCCGGGCCCGCCCACCTCCCCACACCGCCCAATCGGCGCCCACTCGGCTCCAAGACTGGCCGCCGGGGGAGATGTTGGGGCGGCCGGACGCCGAACGGCCGTTCACGTCAACGCGGTGACGTCACGCGCCGACGCTGGGGACGTACCTGTCGGGCTCCCGACTCCCGCAGCTTCTCTTCCCCTCCGGTGGGTCAGGGCCGGTACTGTCCGGTCCGGAACCCACAGCTCCGTTCTCGGAGTCCAAGTTCGTCCCGGCCGGGTATCGGGCCGGATAATGAGGAAGGAGGGTGTGGTGGGTTGACAGCCTTCGTACTGTACTCCCAAGTTGGAGCGTGGATTCAGTTTTAGTCTTTTAAGAAGGAAGTGAGATTGGAGGTTTTTATTTTTTGGGATAGAACCAGGTGGACTCTAGGGCCCTCTAAAGCAGGAGGATTTAACTTAATGCTGCTCGCGTGTATGAAGGAGGGCTAAAAAAAGTCCCACCTGGCAAAATTTCCATAACCTCATCAAGTAGAAAACACCGGGTATCTTTTAAATCGCGATAGTTTTCGTTGTGTGTCAAGCTTTCTTCAGGTGAAGCTCCCAGGCAGCTAGGTTTTAGGTTTGAAACAGATGCAGAATCCAAAGGCAGCGCAAAAAACAGCCACCGATTTTGCTATGTCTCTGAGCTGCGAGGTGAGTTGCATTGTATGAGCGAAGATTCGTTAGCTGTCATGTTCACGGATTTTGGGTCAGCTGTGAGGGCAGCGTTCTCATCTTGGTTTCTCTTAGAACAGGTGTACCTACATGATGATAAACCGGTCCTGCTTATGTATCTCCCTTCGGACATGCTTTAAAATCTCACCATTTCCTTTAG
Organism: Tupaia belangeri chinensis; assembly: GCF_000334495.1. NCBI lineage: Eukaryota > Metazoa > Chordata > Mammalia > Scandentia > Tupaiidae > Tupaia > Tupaia belangeri. Next base: position 75,334 of record NW_006159509.1, read on the forward strand.
GAACCATGGAAAGACCTTAAAATAGAGTGGAAGTGGGTTCCAGGAAAAGATGATTTTTGAACTTAGTGGATATTACTCTCGCTTAATTAGCCCAGATTTAAAAAATATTCTATTTTTCTATCTTTACAGATGTGTATATATAAACACTTCTTGTATATATGTGTGTTTTGACTTTAAACTTACTGGACCAGAAGGTATCATCTCAGAAATTACCTTTGCATGTGGTATGCTTTGTGTTATGGTATTTAAAAATGAGCACATAGAAAATAATTGCAAATATGCATATTAGAGACCAAGATTTTTGGGTCCTTTGGAAGAAATTCTGTTTAGGTGAGAATTTGAATCAACAGTGACCATACTTTCCCCCCCCATATGTAATTGAAAAGTTGGAATTCTACAAATGTTAACTCTTTTCATCCATTCAATTCAGTTACTGCAGCATCATTGTGGTTCATATAATTGATTCTTTCCAGAAATGTTTTCTGAAGAGTTAATTTAGATTTATTTTCTTGATGAGGTTGGTATGGAAGTAATTTAACTATCAATCAGTTCTACATGGCTTTGTGAATCACTACGTGGCAGTATTAGTTCAAGAGTACATAGGTAGTTGAAATGCTTATGTGTATATTGTTGACTTTCATCTTAAAAGGTGTTGCTGCTGGTTGTTTCCTTGTTATGTAGTAATGTTAAAAACCATGTATGTGACCTACAGATATTTTCTCAAATTGAATATGCTATGTAACCTCTTGTTTAATAGTGACAACCACTGTTGACAGAATCCATCGCATATGCTTTCTACTTCTTAGTCCCACCATTTCCCATCTCAAAGAGTGATTGATTGCTTGAGTGATGAGCCAGATTATTTTGTTTAAGAGGTCAATATATAAATGTGAAGTACTTATCTCTTTACTTGGAAATTGTGCTTTATTTAGCATGTGCTATCAATCATACATAACTCATTGGCAATGTAAATATTTGACCTGGTTTTGAATATATACAGTTCAGGAGAACAGATTTATTGAAGTCATGGGTTTATGTTAGTAAATCGGCTAATTTCCAAGTCATGTTGGTGATAGCCTTTCCGTTTCCTGTTGTGACATGTTGGTAATAATTTTCAGACTGCTCAGGAAGCCAGATTTGATCTCTGTGTGGGGTCATATATCCAAGCAGTATCCTGTGGGGTTTGGCCACTTGTACTGCTCTGTAGAACTTCCAGTTTAGTTTGTAGTTGTTTGTCAGTGGGGATCTAAAATATATAATATGATGTAGTAAGTGTTAATATTTGTTGAATGCCTTCTCCAGGCTCTTCTCTACATGGTTTTTGTTGACAACTTCAATTTTCATACTAACCTTATGATATGTAGGCACTTTTGCTGTTCCTATTTTACAGATGTGGAAACCGAGGCACAGGATTTAACCAGCTTTGTCCAGGGTCCCACAACAGCATGTCAGAACTGAGACTGAAGCCTGTAGGATGGTTTTAGAGCTCTTTCTCTCAATGGCTGCATTAATACTGTAGTTTAGACAAGTTAAAACACTAGAGAAGAAGATAGAATGAAAGACGTGAACATAGACCTATTTATTTTTATTCTAAAACTAATGTAAAATTATAGAAACTCTGTAAAAGTGTTTTAAAATGAAAACAGATAATCCTACTACTTAAATAAATATTTAAATTTTAAATTGTGTACATTTTCTTTTTTACATAAACATAGCTATGATTCATTTTGATTCTTAAAGATCAAAACCTTCAGTTAAATGTGAAATAGGGGATGAACCCTACTGTTCCACCTGCATTATTGAAATACAATTTAGATCAGCAACTTTGACTGGAACCAAGCTAAATAATTTTCTGCTATCTCTTATGGGAAGTAGTTGAATAGTTTCTTTTAAAATCATGAATACTATTTAGTTTTCAAAGTCTTTCACAGCATCCTTTCATTGGAATATTTTATCTTCCTTTCTTGCAGTCTGAACTTAAATGAGGATACTTTAGAAAAGTTAGTGGAAAAATAAAATTAAGTATGAGTTTACTTTGGTTCAAGAAATTTTTGAAATGCATGTATTTTTTTTAAGAGAGATTTTTGCTATAGGGCATGTGTGCTTGCCAAAGAGACAGAAAGCGAGAAATCACCTCCCAGGGGGGATAGCCACTCTGCAATCCCTTTTCCTCCATTCTCTTGGGATCTTGGGCATGTAGGCACACATGCCTAATGTGAGTTTTAAACTGCTGGCCCTAGACTCTAACCATGGTTGACTACCGTGGGAGTCCAGTGATGTAACCATTATGCCATCTGCTGGTCTTCGATGCTCTTTTTATGTTTATTTCCCATGATCTTTTTAAAGACCCCTTTGTATTTTTTTCCCTTGTCCTTTTAAAATCATCTAGCATTTAAATCTTACCATCAAATTTGTTTTTGTTTGTTTCATGACTGTGTTTATTTTAATAATCATTGTAGATATTTATGGGGCACAGTGTAATGTTTTGGTAGTTGTATCCGTTGTAGAAGGATTAAATTAATCTAGTTAATTTTTTCATCACCTTACCTACTCATCTTTATTTCTATGGTAAGGATGTTTAAAATATATTCTTTTAGAATTTCAAGGCATACAGTGCATTATTGTTAACTGATTATTATGCTGTGCAATAGACCTCTAAGACTTATTTCTCTTGCCTAATTCGACTTTGTCCTTTTTGACCAATCTCTCCTTTTTCTCCATCCTCTCCAACACCCCCAGCCTTCAGTATGTATATACCATCTTACTCTCTGTCTCTATGATTTTAACTTTTTTAGATTTTGCACTAATGTGAGATCATGCAGTAGTTAGTTGTTCTTTGTGCCTGGCTTATTTCACCTAACATAGTGTTCTCCAGATTTTCTGTGTTGTCATAAATGACAGAATTTTCTTCTTTTAAAAGTCTGTATAGTATTCCATTATGTATATATGCCACATTTTATTTATCCATTTACTTGCTCATGGACACTTATGTTGTTTCTGTATCTAGGATATTGTAAGTAACAGAATTTTTCCTGTTTGAATAGGCTAAAAGATTTTGTAAGTCTGGTGCTGGTAGATGGCATGATATTAGGGATGCTGGACTACCACATGGCTGACTATGGTTCAAGTCCCCGACCTGGTGGCTTATTTTCTCTCTCTCTCTTGCTGTCCCTTTCTGCGCAAATTAAACAAAATAAATAAGTAAACAAATAAATAAAGTTAAATAAAGTAATTCATTTTTATAAAAGATTTTATAAGTCTAAGAGGTTTTCTTTGAGCTATTTCCTATAACAGGTTATTGTTACTTTTTTTTTTTTTTTTTGCTATAGAGTGCGCGTGCTTGCCAGACAGAGAGAGACAGAAAGCCAGAAATCACCCCCCGGGGGAATGCCACGCCGCAATCCTTCCTCCTCTATTCTCCTCTCGGGATCTTGGGCACACATGCATACGCGCCCGGCGTGAGTTTAAGCCACCGGGTCTGGGACTCGAACCGCAGTTGACTATGTGGGAGTCCAGTGACGTAGCCATTACACTAACTGCTGGTCCCAGTTTTTGAAAAAAATATAAAGCATAACAATTTGGATATGCTGCTGACTGAATGAATAATAAATATAAAATATCAAGTAATATTACTTTTGGGAGAAATCAGTTTCATTATTGTTATATTATAAATATATTGATAATTTGTATCAGAATAAATCCTTACTGTTTTATAAACCCATGGGTCTAATGAAATACTTCTGCTCTTTACCCTCTCTGTTCTTGCACTTTTGCCATTTTTTAAAAAAATAAGTCTTGTTGGGAGCAGCAGGTGGCATGGTGGTTAAGGTGCTGGACACTCCCACATGGCAGATCAGGGTTCAAGTCCTGAATCTGGTGGCTTGCTTTCTCACTTCCTCTCTCTTTCACTCTCACCTTCTGTCTCTCTCTGGTCAAATTAAGAAATAAATGATTGAATAAATAAAATAAATTATTTAAAAAAATAAGTCCTATCATGTATTGTGATACTTTACATGATTTAGGAAAGTGGATTTAATAATTACTCAAGTCAGGACCAGCAGATGGTATAATGGTTATGTCCCTGGACTCTCATGTAGTTGACCACAGTTCAAGTCCCAGACTCAATGACTTAAACTAAAACCCAGGCATGTATGTGTGCATGCCCAAAATCCTGAGAGGAGAATGGAGAAGAGATTGCAGCATGACCATTCCCCCTGGGGGATGATTTCTTGCTTTCTGTCTCTCCGGTGAGCACATGCACCCTATAGCAAAAAACTCTAAAATAAAAATAAATAAATAAATTGGTCAACTATATCTCTATATAGGATGCAGTTTTTATATTTTTATGTTTATGTTACCAAAATGAAGAAATGCTCATAATTTTTACCTACTTTTCTGATTGAAATCATTGACTCTGGTGTTGAATAGATTCTTTTGGATGTTGAATATCTAGTGTTTACTGTAAATGCTGTAGAAGATGAGTGACCACGATCTGAAGAAAGAGAACTTATTGTATAAAATAAGCTTAAAATCTGATCAGTGTAGTAAGGATTAGTTATATTGATTTTACTTTGAGTATTTGTTCTAAATTAAAAACCCTGACTACTACTAATATAATTAGTAGACTGTGGTTAATTCTTATGGTATAATAGTGACCTTTGTCATCTGTTTTCTCTGGTGTTTTTAGAATCTGAATTTTTAAAAAAATACTCTATATTAGACTATCTTTGAGTTATTATCAATAGAATTACCAAGTTCAATTCTTTCAAGGTTGTCTACATTTTTTTTTTTTTTTTTTAAAGAGAGGTTTTTGCTGTGTGCTTGCTGCAAAGACAGAAAGCGAGAAATCACCTCCTGGAGGGATGACCATACCGCAGTCTCTTCTCCTCCAGTCTTCTCTCAGAATTTTAGGAACGTACTCATACGTGCCCGGTGTGAGTTTCAAGCTGCTGGGTCCAGGACTCAAACTGTGGTCAACTACATGGGGGTCCAGTGACGTAATTGTTACACTGTCTACTGGTTCCTACATATTTTTTAACGCAATTATTTATTTATATGTATTTATTATTTATTACCTTTCAATTTGCTACAGGGCATGCACACCAACCAGAGAGAGAAAAAGAGAGAGAAAAAAAAAAAGAAGAGAAAGCAAGCTGTCAGCTCTGGGCCTCAAGCTGTCAGCCATATGGGAGTCCAGCACCTTAACCACCACATCATCTGTTGCACCTCTACTCTTTTTTTAAAACAAACAAACAAACAAAAAAAGCAGTGTTGCTTTACTATGTAAATACTGTCCTCACTTTCTCTTCAGCTTGATATATCTCGAATTACTTAAACTCTGAAAGGTGTGATTGTTCTTTGTATAGGTAATTATTATTAATTAGTAAATACGTGCCTCCTATTTTTTAAATTATTTTTGCTATAGGGCACTTGTACTTGCCAGAGAGATAGAGACAGAGACAGAAAGCAAGAAATCACCACCCGGGGAGGATGGCCACGTCACAGTCCCTTCTTTTCCATCCTCCTATTGGGATCTTAGGCACACGTGCACATACACCCTGACCTGCCTTATTTTAATTTAACTACTTTCTTTCCCATATTACTCTGTAATTGTGTGGCTAGAAATAGGAGAAAAGCTCTCTTCTGTATAAAATTGGATGGAAAAGAATATGGCACATAGTCTCAGTGTAGACCTAATGGATCCTAGTGTCTACTAGACAGATCTTTCTGACCAGGTGTTCTGGGATTATCATGTATGCAACATGTCTGGCAATTTTTTTTCTGTGCATTCTTCTTCAGCTATTGGGTCATCTGAAAAGTCATGAGGGTTTTTTCATAGAAAAACATGTCGTGACTTTCCAAATACGACTAAATAGATTTTTTCTATAGAATTATTTAATTTTATTTGTTATTGTATATTTTTTAATCTGAACCCATACTCTTTTTTTAAAACAAACAAACAAACAAAAAAAGCAGTGTTGCTTTACTATGTAAATACTGTCCTCACTTTCTCTTCAGCTTGATATATCTCGAATTACTTAAACTCTGAAAGGTGTGATTGTTCTTTGTATAGGTAATTATTATTAATTAGTAAATACGTGCCTCCTATTTTTTAAATTATTTTTGCTATAGGGCACTTGTACTTGCCAGAGAGATAGAGACAGAGACAGAAAGCAAGAAATCACCACCCGGGGAGGATGGCCACGTCACAGTCCCTTCTTTTCCATCCTCCTATTGGGATCTTAGGCACACGTGCACATACACCCTGACCTGCCTTATTTTAATTTAACTACTTTCTTTCCCATATTACTCTGTAATTGTGTGGCTAGAAATAGGAGAAAAGCTCTCTTCTGTATAAAATTGGATGGAAAAGAATATGGCACATAGTCTCAGTGTAGACCTAATGGATCCTAGTGTCTACTAGACAGATCTTTCTGACCAGGTGTTCTGGGATTATCATGTATGCAACATGTCTGGCAATTTTTTTTCTGTGCATTCTTCTTCAGCTATTGGGTCATCTGAAAAGTCATGAGGGTTTTTTCATAGAAAAACATGTCGTGACTTTCCAAATACGACTAAATAGATTTTTTCTATAGAATTATTTAATTTTATTTGTTATTGTATATTTTTTAATTTGACAAGTGGGAGAGAGACATAAAGAGAAAGGGAAAGTGAGAAGGCAAGCTGCCATAGCTGGAGTTTGTACCAAGGTCAACCATGTGGGAGTCCAGCATGCCACTTACCAACCCCTCCAACTACTTTCTCTTATTAACTTTTTGACTTCTATAAAGACTAATCATTTAATTAAAAATAGAGAAAGAAACCTGAACTTTATAGTCATTGCTACTTACTTTTCTCTAGTTTCCCATAAATCCAGGTTTACTGATTTTTTGGTCTTCATGACCCCTGAGTGTGGTCTTTTCTGCCTTCATTGTGACTTTAGATCCTCTGTTACTTCTTTTTGTTTTCTGGTTGTAAGACAAGGTCTCCTATATGATTCTCTTGCCTTACCCTTGCAGCTGGGACTATAGGCACATGTCACCACACCCAGCCTTTTAGGTTAAACCGAGAATTAAACTGAGGAGCACAGCAACTTAGCACCACACCCCACCACCGCTAAGCCAAGATTACTTATTATTTCTTATTGGAATAACTCTGAAACTTTCTTAGTGTGGTATTCTTGCCGTCAGATGACATTACTCATCTCAGAGCCTATCTTTGTATCACTCCTTTGCTCAGCCTTCACCACCTCCCTTAATCTGGTGTTCAAGTTCTTTCATGGGTTCTTTTAATTAATTAATTTATTTTAGGTATATGCCATAGGGCACGTGCTGGCAGAGACAGAGAGAGGGAAAGTGAGAGAAATCACCCCTTGGGGAGATGGCCATGCTGTAGTCCCTTCTCCTCCTGGGGTCTTGGGGACACGTGCACATGCACCTAATGAGATTTTCAAGCTTCTAGATCTAGGACTCAAGCCACGGTCAACCATGAGGGAGTCCAGAACCTTAAACGCCACAGCACCTGCTGGCCCCCTGGGTTCTTTTTCTAGCTTTTCTCTTTATCCCTATGTGAGCCTTAGTGCTTTGCATGCTAGGTCAGCATTCCCAGCGTATATTTTAAGGAACACTAGTACCATAGAGTGCTAACAGATGTTACAAGGGTGGAAGAATCTTGGTAAGCTAAATTTGAGAAGCTTTTTCTTACATCTTATATATTATATATATGTATATGTTTATATATAATATATAAACATATAATATTACTATATTATTAAGTGTTCTATAAACATTAGTAAATAAATAAGTGATTATGTTGAAATTTTTTTTTTCTTTAGGTTTTTGCCATAGGGCCCATGTGCTTATCAGAGAGGGGAGGGACAGAAAGAGAGTGAAAGGAAAAGTGAGAAATCACCCTGCACGCAGCATGGCCATGCTGCAGTTCTTCCTACACTCTCCTCCTGGTATTTTGAGCACACACTCAAATGTGCCCAGCATGAGTTTCAAGCTGCCAAGTCTGGATTCAAATTGCCGTCAGCCATATAGGAGTCCAGTGCCTTAACTGCTGGTCCCTGTCACTTTTTTTAAAAAATAAGTGTATTTATTTCTTTTATGAGCAAGAGAGACAGAGAGACAGCACCCCCAACATAGTTCTGATGCCTGGATTGAAACCCAGCCCCAGCCAGCGCGGGACTATGGGCATGCACATAGCTGGCATACATAGGGAGGGCTCTGAGCACAAATGTGGAACCTTCCCATGTGGATCAGCGTCATCGAGCATTGCATGTTTCTGCTGTACCTTGTCCAGCCCCTAATCTGTGACCATTACTTAGCACAAACAATTCTTAAAAGTATTTTTTATGAGAATGAATATCCCATACATACAAATGGCTGGGTCAATCACTGCTTCACAAAACTCTATGGCATCATTACTTTAGTATCCTCTCCTTAGGTGCTCACATTGAGGATTTTCATTTCTTTTACTTATATTGTGCCTTTCTGTTTAGCTTATGCCAAATAGTTGACTGACACACTTTTGGGGCTTAGCCGTAGTCCTCAACCTTACCTAACCTTTTTTATGGGAGAGATAAAATGTTAGTGGAGGCCATGAAAAATTAGTGTGCCTATCTCAGTTTGTGGATTCCTTAGAACCTGTTTCCAGCATCTTATTTCTGTTCTACTCCTCTGCTCCCAAATTCTGATGAAATGTGGCTTAGTGCTTGCAGTTTTAGAGTTAAATCAATGTGCTGAAGGTAGCCATGCCCTTCATTATAGTCTGACTTTGAAGAGAAGCTAAAGCCTGTGGACCAGCAGATGGCGTAATGGTTACGTCACTGGACTCCCACGTAGTCGACAGTGGTTCGAGTCCTGGACCTGGTGACTTGAAAGTCATGCTTGGCATGTGTACATGCATGCCTGAAATCCCGAGAGGAGATCAGAGGAGAAGGGATTGTGGCCATCTCCACTGGAGAGTGATTTCTCACTTTCTATGTCTGTCTGTCTCTCCTAATCTCTCTTTAAAAAAAAAAAAAAAAAAGAAAGTAAAGCCTGAATCTATAATTCTAAAGTTGGAAAGAATGCTCTGGTATTGAATTCCATACATTGTAGGAAGCTGAAATTTGTTTCTGCCAGCTATTAGAAGCCAGAAACTTAGTGTATTTCTTAGAATTCTTTACCTTTTCCACATTTTATTAGTTACCAAGTCCTTGTAAATATTTTTTAAAACTTTCTGCCTCTTCATATTGCTATATCTCAGTATTCTCACTCTCTTGGTGTTTAGAATTGTTTACAGGTCTATTTCATCTACTTTCTCCTCCAGCTTTTATCTGTCATTTTTTTTGCCCTTCTATCTTCCACCCTGCTGCTAGTGCTACTGTTGGCTTGCTAAAACTCCTATCTGATCATGTGGTTTCTCATTTTAAAATTCCTAATGGTTCCTTATGTGAGTATGAAAGTATCTTAGCATGGAATGAGCCTCTCCCTTTATGATCTGGCCTATACCAACCTATAGCTAGTCTCTAGTCCCTCCCTTACCTCTTACATAAGCTACCCAAACAGGTTTTGTTATTATGCCTCTGTGTGGTTGCACAAACTTTTTTGGCTTGTCTTAACTTTTTCCTCATAATCAGCCTAGTTAACTTATCCTAATCTATCAGTTTGCTGCCTAAACATTCCCTCTGGTAAGTGTTCACAGATTGTTTCTCAGCTCCTGCGACGCCTTAGTGTTACCAAATACCTTGTTTATACTCTCCTGTGATACTTATCATAGAATACTCCAGTTAATTCTTTATATTTCACCTTCTTAGCCTTAGGAAGAGGAACTATATTTCATTCTTTATCCAAGTGCCTGGTTTTGTGCCTGGTAAATGGTTGTCAAATAAATTAGTAAATGACTGATTACTATGTAGATAGTAATCCTGTAAACTGAGATACAGAAAGGAGAAAAGCAAGGGCAAATATTTGCTTTGACTCAGTTGAATTTGAGTTCTCATACAATATCCAGTTATACCATTCACTTGTTATGTACTTGTTATTTATTCATATTATAAATGCTATTTGATTCAATAAGATGTTTTTTTGTCAGTATAGACAAGATAATTCTAAAATTTACATGGAAAACTAAGGAAGCTAGAATAGTAAAACAATTTTGAAAAAGAATAAGACATAAGAATCAGTCTACCAGATTTCAAGAGTTATTATATAGCCACAGTAATCAAGACTGAGTGGTATGAGTATAGATGTAGACACATCTATCAGTGGAACAGAACAGAGAACACTGAAATAGAGCCACAGAAATATACTGAACTGATTTATTTATTTAGTTCATTTTTTTGTGCCATTACTGACAGTGAAGGAAGGTTTTTATTGCTTTATTGCCAGACAGCACATTTGCTTACAGAGAGATAGACTAGTAGGGTGAGGGGAGCAACACCCTTCAAGGTGGTACAGTCATGTTGCATCTCCTCCATTTTTCCATCATATGAGAATATGGAGCATGTACACACCACGTGTACCTATGTGCTTTTCTTTTTTTTTTTTTACTTAAATTTTTTTATATTACATTTAACCACATATATTTTTAGTGTTTAACATTTCGTTTTCCAGCATGATTACCATGGATATTAATCAAGACAAAGCCATTACTATCCACATACCGTCATCAAATAACTTTTCTTTTTTTTCAGATTATTATTTTTTATTCTCATTATTATTTTTTTAAACATTTAATCACTATACATCATTTGACTTGTGAAGAGAATTTACTTAACATGAAATACTTCTCAGACCAGTCGAGTAGAGAAGACTATACATGTTGTTATCAATAGGTAATAAACCATTTCTGTGTTCCATAAATGTCATGCCTCGCTATTTGTTCTCATGCTATCCTTCTCTATACTCTTCCCTTCTCTCCCCTGTTCCACACTGTCCCCAGTGTCCATAACTTTTCACTGCTTTTATGCTCTCTAATATTTTAACCTCTACCACAGAGTGCAGATACTCGGTATATATTAAGTGGATACATACAATATCTTTCTTTCATAGCCTGGCTTGCTACACTCAACAATAAATCTTCCATATTCGACCACTTTTTATCAAATGTCAGCGTCCTGTTGTTTTTTCATGGCTGAATAGTATTCCATAGAGTATATGTACCAATCCATTCATATCTGTTTGTCGAAATTTGGGTTGGTTCCATGTCTTAGCAATTGTGAATAATGCAGTAATAAACGTCGATGTGCAAGCACTTTTCCAACTGAATGTTTTCCTGTCCTTTGGGTAGATACCTAGAGTGAGATTCTAAATCAAAGGGTAGTTCTATTTGTAGACCTTTGAGAAACTTTCATATTGTTTTCCACAGTAGCTAAACCAATTTACATTCTCATCAGCAGTGTAGGGGAGTTCCCCCTTCACCACAACCCCACCAGCACTTACCACTTTTTGTATTTTTAATCTTCGTCATTCTGACAGAGTTTAGGTGGTATCTCATAGTGATTTTGATCTATATCTCCCTTATGATGAGGGGTGCTTAGCATTTTCTCATATGCTTTTTGGCTGTTCATATGTTTTCCTTAGAAAAATTTTTGTTTAGCTCATTTTCCCATCTTTTAATTGGGTTAATCATTTATTTTTCGGGTAGGTCACTTGAATTCCCTGTGTATTTTGGTTATCAGTCCCTTATCTGAGATACATTTTGCAAAAGTACTCTCCCATTATGAGGGTTGTTGATTGACAGTGATTGCCATGTCCTTTGCTGTGCTGAAACTTTTTTTTTCCCCCTTGTTTAAAGAATTATTTTATTCAACTTTGTTTTAGTTTGACCAGAGAGGGAGATGAAGTGAGAGAAAGCGAGAAAGCAAGCTGCTGGGGCTGGGACTTGAACCACAGTTGGCCGCGTGGGAGTCGAGCATCCTTAACCACCACGCCACCTGCCAGCCCCACTGTGCAGAAATTTCTTAATCTGATATAGTCCCACTGGTCTATTTTAGGGACTATTACCCATGCTTTGGGGGTCTTATTTAAGAAGTCTTTGCCTACCCCAATGTTTCCCAAGTTTTTTCCACCAGTAGTTTTATAGTTTGGTTTTATAGTTTGAGGTCTTAGGTTCAGATCTTTGATCCACTTTGAGTTGATTTTTGTTAATGGTGAAAGATGGGGATTCAGTTTCATCTTTCTGCAGGTGGATACCAAGTTTTTCCAGCACCATTTGCAAAAGAGGTTTTCCTTTTCCCAGGGGATTGACTGGTATCCTTTGTCAAAAATCAGTTGGCTGTAAGCTTTGGGGTTTATTTCTGGGGCCCCGATTCTACTCCATTGGTCCACCTGTCTGTTTTTGTGCCATGCTGTTTTGATATCACAATTTTATAGTATATTTTGGGGTCGGGGGTAATATGCCGCCCACTCCACTATTCTTGTGCAAGATTGCTTTGGCAATATGAGGTCTTTTATGATTCCAGACAAATTCTATGATTGTTTTTTCTAGACCCATGAAGAATGTTTCTGGCATTTTGATTAAAATTGCGTTAAATATGTAGATTAATTTGGGTAGAATTGCCATTTTGATTATATTAATTTTGCCAATCCAGGAACATGGGATGTCCTTCCACTTTTTTGTGTCCTTTTCAGTATCTTTGAGATTTTCATAGTTTTCTTTGCCTATTTGAATGCCTTTTATATTCTCTTTTCTGATTGCTTTGGCTAAAATGTCCAGCACTATATTTAAAAGCAGTGTAGAAAGTGGGCAGCCTTGTCTAGTACCCGTTTTTAGTTGAAAAGCTTTTAGCTTTTCCCCATTCAGTATAATGTTAGCTATAGGTTTTTCATAGATGGCTTTTATTGTGTTGAGAAATGATTTCCCTTCTATACCCATCTTGCCGAGAGTGTTAATCATGAAGGGACAATTGTATTTTATCAAATGCTTTCTCTGCATCAATTGAAATGATTAAATGGTTTTTACCTTTCTGTTAATATGGTGTATTTATGGTCTTGTGTATCTAGAACCACCCTTCCATCCCTGTAGTAAAGCCTACTGATCGTGATGAATAATCTTTTTTATATGTTGTTGGATATGATTTGCAGGTATCTTGTTTTTTTTTTTTTTTTTTTTTTTTTATTATCATCATAATCTTCTTTATATTACATTGGATTAACTATAACTTTACACTGACTTCCCT